>NC_132911.1:40376564-40707814 GCF_047675955.1 Chlorocebus sabaeus | reverse complement strand
GGATCCCAAAGGAACCTAAAAATCTAGTTAAAGCCATAATGGGGGTGGAGGGAGGTGGGCACGGTGGCCCACGCCTGTAATCCCAGCACTTTGGGAGTCTGAGGCAGGTGGATCACCTGAGGTCAAGAATTTGAGATCAACCTGACCAACACATCTCTACTAAAAATAAAAAAAATTAGCCGGGTGTGGTGGCAGGCACCTGTAATCCCAGCTACTCAGGAGGCTGAGGCAGGAGAATTGTGAGAATGAACCTGGGAGGTGGAGGTTGCAGTGAGCCGAGATTGCTCCATTGCACTCCAGCCTAGGCAATAAGAGTGAAATTCCATCTCAAAAAACAAACAAACAAAAAACAAACAAACAAACAAAAAACAGCCATGATGGGAAGTGGGAGTCAGACATGCTCATCGTAGCCTCCCTCCTTTGGAGGTGAGACACAACTGACCAGCATTAACACTATAAGAGAGATCTTAAGACTGATGAAACAGACTCTGTAGCAATAGGATACCAAATTTTAACCTGACTCTGGTATAGCACTACGTGACAGATAGCAGGCCATGAAGGAAATAAAAGTATTTTACCCCCAAATATATTTCTTCGGCATATTTTGAAATGGCCCTGCAAAGCTGTCTCTTGTAGGGGAAATTTACAGTCTGCAGAGAATCTCCTTCCCTTACTAGATCCTTTCTGGAGAGTCTGACACCTTTTAAGGTCCAATAAGAGATATTCACATATCTTCTCTGAAGCCTGCTACCTGGAGGCTTCATCTATCTGACAAGAACCTTGGCTTCCACAACCCCTCTTACCTTAACTCAAATTGACTTCAACTTTTCAGGCAGAGCTTCACTCTTTCGACCAATCAGGAAATCTTTGAATCTACCTGTAACCGGAAGTCCCCCTGCTTTAAGATGTCCCACCTTTCTTGGCCACATCGATGTATACATTGCATGTATTAATTTATATATTTTCCTGTAACTTATGCCTCCCTAAAATGTATAAAACCAAGCTGCAACCCAACTACCTTGGGCACATGTTCTCAGGACCCTCTGAGGCTGTGTCACAGGTCCTGATCTTCAACCTTGGCAAAGGAAACCTGTAAATTGATTGAGACCTGTCTCAAATACTTTTTGGTTTACCCATGGAAGATGCAATTTCAAGTGACTACAACAGATAATGTAGACAGAAGGTTCCACACCCTGGAAAAAGCAACTTCATCAAGCTTTCAATGCTCAATGGACACTTCCCTTAAAAGTTCTCTGCTCTATCTGGGTGAGGTGGCTCATGCCTGTAATCCCAGCACTTTGGGAGGCCAAGGTGGGAAGATCACTTGAGGTCGGCCATTTGAAACCAGCCTGGTTAACAGGGTGAAACCCCACCTTTACTAAAAATACAAAAATTAGCCTGATATGGTGGCACTCACTTGTAATCCTACCTACTCTGGAGGCTGAAGCAGGAGAATTGCTTGAACCTGGGAGATGGAGGTTGCAGTGAGCCGAGATTGTGCCACTGCACTCCAGCCTCAGTGACAGAACGAGACTCCATCTCAAAAGAAAGAAAGAGAAAAAGAATTCTATGCTCCATTTGTTTGGTGACTGTGAGGCCGAATCTGGTACTTCCTCATCGTTCTAGCACGTCTTCCCTCCGCTGCACACACAATTTCCTCATTTTCCATCCTCCATGTCTTTGCTCACCTGTGTTCTCCTTAGAATGCCCCCCCCACCCCGCCGCATATCATCTTCTGTACAAACCTTCACACTTCCTTCCAGAATCAGCTTGAATGCTGCCAAGAACCAAAGGAGATTCTGATTCTCTCCCTACTCCCCACACTTCCTGCTGGAGGGATCTTTCCCTCTTCTGTGCTCCCTTAGCAAGTCATCTGCATCTTCCTATAGCATGTTTTCATCTGTGTTGTATTTAGGTGCAGGGAAGCTTCTCGAGGGCATGACCCGTGTATAACTTATCTCTGCCCTCACCACAGCATCTGGCATGGCTCCTTGTGCATAAGTAAAGACTCAGAAGGTATTTGCTGAGCAAGATATTTAATTTTATTTTACAGCAGGACCTACCTACCAAAAATTAAACCTGGGCAATGACCTGAATGGGCCATCCTGCTGGGCACACCTCTCCCATTGAGGGATTACTACTCAGTCCCTTGTGAATTTAGTGATTATGGATTCTTCCCCAAATATGTGTTCATCCTTAGATGAACCAATGCGATTCAAGTTATTAATCTTTAAAACAGACTCAGACACATCTGAACTTTGTTATGGCCACCTTAAGGCACAGACTCATACAGTATAATGCCTCTGGCTAACCTTCTGACCATTAATCTTCCTCAGAGCTTTTGCATTAACAGCAACAGTCTCAATTAGGCGAGAAAAGTTCAGGATAATGCGTTCAGTGCTGCACTTCAAACTGATTAAGCACAGAATCTAGCCATGCAGGGGATCCCAGACATCTAAATGTGGAGTTGTATCAAATTTAAAGTACCTTTTCTTAGTCTGGTTGTAAAAATCGCCTCTGTCAACTTTACTTTCTACTTTGTTGAGGAGCAGGAAAGCTGAGGGCAGAGCAACCCAAGCTGCATAGGGGACTATGTTCTAAGAGGAAAATGCAGCATGTCTATCTGCAAACAGAAGAGTCAGCTCCGTGCTCCTCATCATGATGCCTGAGGTGCCAAAATGTAATGGGAGAACTCTAGGAGAGATGGAAAAGCAAATTACCTGCCTGGTGCCTGGAAACCATGGCAGTCCCAGAACATGGGCATTAACAAGCCAGCAGGGCCTCCAGCTCTGATTGCCTGCCTGCTCTAGCCTCCAGGCCACACAGCCCAGTGGCCCAGCACGTGGTGTTAGCATCCTACAAACAGGCTGGCTGATCCCTGCAGGGCCGGAAGAGAGGGGACTCTCTGCCTCTGCCTCTTGCTCTGCTGGAATTTGGATTTGAAGCTCTGGGCCTAATGATGTCCTCAGGATGAGGAAGGAAGCTACCATGCTTCATCCATCTCCCTGTGGCCCATCTTGAAGGTCACCTGCAGCTTTGGTGGACACTTGTGGTTTCTGGATTTCTTTCTTTCTTTCTTTCTTTCTTTCTTTCTTTCTTTCTTTCTTTCTTTCTTTCTTTCTTTCTTTCTTTCTTTCTTTCTTTCTTTCTTCCTTCCTTCCTTCCTTCCTTCCTTCCTTCCTTTTTTCATTCCTTCCTTTCTTTCTTTCTCTTTCCTTCCTTCCTGCCTCCTTCCTTTCTTCTTTTCTTCCCTTCCCTTCCCTTTCCTTCCCTTGCCTTCCCTTCCCTTGCCTTCCCTTCCCCTTTCTCCTTCCTTCCTTCTTTTCTCCTTCCTTCCTTCTTCCTTCCATCCTTTCTTCCTTCCTTTCTTTCTCCTTCCTTCCTTCCTGCCTTCCTTCCTTCCTTCTTTTCTTCCCTTCCCTTCCCTTGCCTTCTCTTCCCTTCCCCTTTCTCTCTCCTTCCTTCCTTCCTTCTTTCCTTCCTTCCTTCCTTCATTCCTTCCTCCTTCCTTCCTTCCTTCTTTTTTCCTTCCTTAGTTCCTTCCTTCCTTCTTGCTTGCTCTTTCTTGATGGAGTTTCCCTCTTGTCACCCAGGCAAGAGTGCAGTGGCACTATCTCGGTTCACTGCAACCTCCACCTCCCAGATTCAAGTAATTCTCCTCTCTCTGCCTCCTGAGTAGCTGATATTACAGGCGCCTACTACCACGCCCAGCCAATTTTTTGTATTTTTAGTAGAGATGGGGTTTTACCATGTTGGCCAGGCTGGTCTCAAACTCTTGACCTCAGGCGATCCACCTCCTCCTCCCAAAGTGCTAGGGTTACAGGCATGAGCCACCGAGCCCGGCCTGAATTCGTTTTTCATTGCTGCACAACAAATGACACACGTGTAGCAGGTTAAAACAACACACATGGATTAGCTCATAGCTTCTGTGGGTCAGTGAGGATTCTGGATGACTTAGCTGGGTTGCCTGTTCAGGGTCTCAGGCTGATGTCACAGTGTCACCTGGGATTGCAATCTCATCTCAGGCTTGGGGTCCTCTTCCACACTTTCTAGTAATTGGCAGAACCCACTTCCCTGTTTTAAGACTGAGGTATCCATTTTCCTGGGGGCTGTTTGTGGCGGTCACTCTGAGCTCCTGCAGACTGCCCTCAGGACCTTGCCTTGTGGCCCACTCCATGTCACACCTCCAGGAGAGTGTCTACTGCTGCTTCTTGTCTCTTTCTTGACTCATCTGATGAGGTCAGCACTGCCCAGGGTAGTCTTCCTTTCGGTGAACTCAAAGTCAACTGATTACGAACCTTAATTAAATTTGCAAAATCTTTCCTGCCATATAACACATTCACAGGAATGCTATCCCATCACAGTCATGGTCCAGGCCACACTCAGGGAGATGGATTATACATTGTGTGTGCACTGGGAGGGGTAGCTTGGAGCCACCTTTAGAATTCTGACTACCACAGCTTCTTTCATCAAGCTCCAGGTGTCTGCCTGAGGGATGTCTCTGGCCACAGGAGCACTGGGGAAGCCTGAAGTGCAAGGAATTTAACACCACCAGGGGGCACTCTCAACAGTGAGGGGAGAAAGTGGGCGCGTAAGTACCCTGGCCTTCTGGTCCCTTGGTGAGACAACTCTGAGGTGTGTTTTGCCCAGTTTCACAAGGGTCTCCAAGAGGGAGTGAACTCCAAGTCCTAGAGCAGCATTCCACTTGATAAAATTCCCTTGAGTAGCTTTCCTCCTTTGTCTGACTCAATTCTCCATCCTTCACCACACTTCCGGGGACCACCTCTTAAATACTGTTTGCACCCAAATTAGGATCTCAGCATCTGCTACTGGGAGAACTTATACTAAGTCAGGAACTTTATTCCTCATGTCCCTTTTCCCATTCCCATAGTAGCCTTGTGAAAACATTTCACTCTCCTCAGGGTCTCCACTGCTTCATCCCACCCCTGCCCTCAAGAAATGACCCAGCTTTCTGACTGAATCTAAAAGGTGGATGCTGCTTCTGCTTCCCTGACGTCTCCCTCAGGATTTCCTTCTTCATCCACTACATGTATCTTCCTTTCCTTGTGTGCAGAGAATGAAGCGCTCCTTTCCTGCACAAGTCAGATTCCATCCCATCCTTTCTACCTTGGGACCTTACCTTGGCTGCCATCTTTTTTCTTTTTGGGTTCACTCCCTCTCAAGCTACTAGCTCTTCTCCTTCTCACAAATACAAAGGCTCACATCTCCCCTGAAACAATGCTTTCTTTTGTTCAGTAACACCTAAGCCACCCTTCTTCAAAATGAGGTCAGTTCTCTCAGCCTCTAATGCATGGTCATGGACTCTCCAAGCCCAAGTGGGTTCCTCCTGTCTCCCTACCTGCCAGAAGCTGCCACCCCAGTGGGCCTCAGTTGTGGCTTCTTTTCCTTTTTCTTTTTTTCTTTTTCTTTTCTTTTCTTTCTCTTCCTTCCTTCCTTCTTATTCTTCTTTTTTATTTTAGAGACAGGGTCTCCCTCTGTTGCCCATGCTGGAGACCTGGCTGTGTTTCTTTCCCTTCTCCTTGTCTCTCCGACGTACACCCTCGTCCACCAAGTGAAGGCCCTGAAACACTAAAGCTCAGCCCACAGCTCAGTCAACAGAGGCAAGGACGGGAGAGTCCCAGAGGCAGCCAGGAGACAGAGAAGCTGTAGCTTTAGTATTTCGTTCAGAAAGGCTGCCTGGCACCCATATCACTAGGCTGATGCTCTTCTAATGAAATCTCCCGTGGCCTCAGGGAAGAGCCTGGGAGGCAGAGAACAAGGGAAGCAGCTTGATTTCTCCAGGGCTGATCCTGAGTGTGCAGAGCAGGTCGACTGCTGCTCTCGGGAGAGACCTGGGGAAAGCCCCTGCTCCTCGGGGAGAGGGCAGGAGGCCCTAGCAAGCTTCTTAAGAGCCTTCTCCCCGCTGCCCTTACTTCTGCCCGTCCTCAGCCTCGGGGGCAGCCGAGTGGGGGCTGCTGGGGTGGGCCTGGTGCAGATCTCAATCAGGGGCGTTCCTGCCTCGGCCTGCACCTCTGGGCAGAAGCCACGCCCGGGGCGCTCTGCTCTCATAGAAGGCATGTGGAATCTCATGGGACCGCCGAGCTGGCAGAGCAGGGATGGCATCACTGAGGTGGAAAAGGTGTAAGCTGAGTTGCATTAGGGAGATGGATTTCCTGCTCTTTTCCACGTCTCATAATTAATACAGAAGCCTGAACAGCGTGCTTGGCAAGCAGGCCCACAGGAAGTGCCGCGGAAGGGCTGCAGGAAGCCCGGGACTCCTCTGAGCGCCTGCTTTTCCTCTTGCGGGGGCGCCGGGGGTGGGGGTGTGGTTCGGAAATCCATGCCAGCTGCAGATATTCCACAAGTCTGATGACAAGAGACTGAGGAGGCAGGGTGCACTGCACACACACGTCAAACAGCCGGGCCTTCTCCTCTGCACCTGCTTCTCCATTTCCCACAGCAGTCCTGACAGCTGTTTGTTCCCAAAGGCAGGAGAAGGGAGGTGGGTAAGGGGGTGTCTTATTATTGTGAGTATGGTGCATGCGAGGCGCGATGAGGACTGGATAAGGATACAGTGGAAACGGCTGTGCCTGTGGGGCCCGAGAAACGTAGGTTCAAATCCTGACTCCACCACTTCCTGGTATTTGGCATGTGATTCACTTCTAGAGTTTCTGCGTCTTCATTTGTAAAGCCGGAGCATGACACCTGCACTCATTTATTTAATGAACAATATGGATATATGTAAATCCACACTAAAGTGTATTCTAGGCGCTAAAAGTAAAGCAGTGAACAAAACAAAGTCTCTCCTCTTAGGATTTGTTTTTGTTTTTGTTTTTGAGACAGGGTCTTACTCTGTTGTCCAGGCTGGAGAGCAGTGGAGCTACCATAGCTCACTGCAGCCTCCAACTCCCAGGCTCAATCAATTCTCCTACCTCAGCCTCTCAAGTAGCTGGGACTACAAGTGTGCCACCATGCCTGGCTAATTATTTTGTTTTATTTTTTGTAGAGGCTCCCTATGTTGCCCAGGCTGGTCTCAATCTCCTGGGCTCAAATTATTCTCCCACCTTGGCCTCCCAAAGTATTGAGGTTACAGGGATGAGCCACCATATTTGGCCATAGCATGTTTATATTCTAATGTGAGAGAGTTGAAAACTCAATAAATAGATGGTGTATCAAGTGGTAATAACACTATGAAGAAAAATAAACAGGATAAGTGGATTGAAAGTGACAGTGATGTGTGTATGTGTTCATGGGAAGGGGTGTTTTTTATCTTTTAAGGATGGGCAAGGAAACTATCTCTGATGGGTGATACTTGAACAGAAACTGGAAGAAAGTGAGGTCCCATGTAGATGTCCAAGCACAGGCAAGAGCAAGGTTAAAGGTGCCAAGTGGACCAGCGCCTGGCACATTTGGAGACCATGGAGACCCTCTGTGCGAGGACCGGAGGTTTATGTTCTCTCAGATACATGCATGGAAATCTCAACTCTCCAGGTGATAACATAAAGAGGCGGGGCCTTCGGGGGGTGACTAGGAATAGGATTAGTGCCCTTATAAAGGAGACCCCAGAGGGATCCCTTGCCCCTTCTGCCCTGTACAGTTACAGTGAAAAGTCAATCATCTATGAACCCAAAGACAGGCCCTCACCAGACACTCAATCTACAGAAACCTGGATCTTGGACTTCCCAGCCTCCAGAAATAAATAAAAGAAATAATTTTTTTTGTTCATATGCCACCCAGTCCATGTTTTGATTTTTTTCTTCTTTTTTTTTTGTTTTCTTTCTTTTTGAGACGAAGTCTCGCTCTGTCACCAGGCTGGAGTGCAGTGGTGTGATCTTGGCTCACTGCAACTTCCGCCTCCCAGGTTCAAGCAATTCTCCTGCCTCAGCCTCCCGAGTAGCTGTGACTACAGACTTGCGCCACCATGCCCAGCTAATTTTTGTATTTTCAGTAGAAACGGGGTTTCACCATATTGGCCAGGATGGTCTTGATCTGTTGACCTCATGATCCATCCACCTCGGCCTCCCAAACATGGTACTCTGTTATAGCAACCAGAATGGACTAGGACACTGTATGTCTAGAGTAGTGGGAATGAGGAGAAAGTAGAGAAGAAGAGGGTAGAGAGATTGTGTGTGTGTGTGTGTGTGTGTGTGTGTGTGTGTGTGTGTGTGTACAGGGAAGTCAGGTCATGCGGGCCTTGCATAATAACTTTAAGGGAAGTGGACCGTCATTGGAGGCTTTGAGCAGAGAAATAACATGGCTTGACATACATTTTAGAAGCATCACTCTGGCTGCTGGGTGGAAAGGAGATTTTAAGACTGCTGTTGGGAAAGGAGGAAGACCAGTTGGGAGGCTGCTGCATCTTTAGGTGAGACATGGTGATAGCTTGGATTATGGAAGTAGTGACGGTGTTAAGAAATAGTCAGGATCTGGATATATTTGGCATTTAGAAGCTATAAGACTTCCTGATGGATGGATGTGGGGTGTGTGTATTATGAGACACAAAGAGTGCCTTCAAGGCTTTGTCCTGAGCAGCTGGTAAAATGGAGCTTTCATGGACTAAGATGAAGAATCTGCTGGAAGGAGACTGTTTCCATTGTGGCAGGGGCTGAGATCAAATGTTTGGCTTGAGGCATGTTAAGTTGCAGGTGCCTATTAAACAACCAAGTGGAGGTGTTGAGCAGGAAGGTGGATGTGAGAGTCTGAGCTTAGGGGAGAGACTGGGGCTGGAATATAAAGTTGGGAATCACCAATTTGTAGATAATTTTTTAGATCTTGGGACTGCATGAGATCATAAGGAGTGCACTAAGATAGAGAAGAGAAAAGGTCTGTGGAATACTCCAGTGTCTAGAAGTCAGAAAAATGAGAAGGAACCAGCAGGGGAATCTAGAAAGCATGCTAAAGACAGTCAGGTACATAGCACAGAGCAGGAGCTCAGTTAAAACCCAGACCCCATCATCATCATAATCATCCCAATATTTATGGTTAGACTACTGGAAAAAAATAGTTTTAAGCAAAAATAGCAAATGTGCACCCACATTTTGTCTGTTTTCCTTCTCTTTCCTCTCTAGCTCCCGGTTACTCATGGTTTCAGACTTCCATCAACTTAATAAAAACAAAACAATAGAGTGAAGGCTGAAAAATTATCCATTGAGTACAGTGTTCACTGTTTGGGTGATGGGTGCACTGAAAATCCAGACTTCATCAGCATGCGGTATATGCATGTAAAAAATCTGCACTAAATATTTGTTAAAAAAACAAAACAGACAATAAAATAACTGAATATATTAAAACAGCCAGTCCATAACTCAGTTCAAAATATTTGAGCAAAGCTGAGGTCTTTGGATAGTTGGTAGGGTGAGTAATAACTGAATGGGGTCACAATGAGGAGAGTCAAGAGGGCTAAACATGGCTTCCACCTTTTGCCAAAGCCTGGTGTGGCTGCAGCTGAACCATTTCATGCCTCCCATCCTTGAGGACGGTGGAGACCACCATTCAGATAGGAAGATGGATCACACTTCTCACATGGCTCTATGCCATTTGCTTTTCTGGTTTCCAAGGCATCTGGATCTTATCCTCAATTATCAATGTAAGATAATGGTTTTCTTGTTTTTCTTCTGAGAGTCTCACCTAGGATTGTTGCCCATTTAGTACTCACATTATGTGGTGAGAGAAGTGCCATCTAGGGATGACTGTCCAAAGTCCCACATCCCATCCACCCCTATAAGCACTCTGAGACCTATGATCTTAGCAGACCATCAGAAGGCAAATTTCTTGAAAGATATTCACTTATTTTCTTACATAGCTACTTTCCTTGGATTGCATTTTGAGAATCATGCCCTTGGCTTTAATTAAACATGCTAGAAACAATCATGCAAAGTTCACTGCTACATTTGCAGAACTATGGTCACAGACACCATCCTATACCATTCTGGAAAAGCCTTTTCCATGTGTGTTTTGTGGAGTGCAAGTCTGCAGATACTAATAAAAATTTCATTATGTGCCAGGCACAGTGGCTTACTCCTGTAATCTCAGCACTTTGGGAGGCTGAGATGGGCGGATCACCTGAGGTCAGGAGTTTGAGACCAGCCTGGCCAACATGGTAAAATCCTGTCTCTACTAAAAATACAAAAAAAAATTAGCCGGGCATGGTGGTGGGCGCCTGTAATCCCAGCTACTCAGGAGGCTGAGGCAGGAGAATCACTTGAACCCAGGAGGCGGAGGTTGCAGTGAGCTCTCCAGCCTGGGCAATAAGAGTGAAACTCCATCTCACCAAAACAAACAAACAAACAAACAAATTCATCAACAGGAAAGGTTAGAAAGTTTGGGGAAAAAAAGTGATGACTTTCCTGAAGGTTGTGTAAGAGGTTTCACTAACAACAACGACAACAATAAACATCGTGGATCCTTATAAAGCGGACACTCTGTGCAGCATTTCCCAGTCCATTTCATTGACCATAGATTCCTATTTTGGGCTGCATCTCTTGGGAGTGTGTTCCACGCACCCAGCAGAAGAGGCTCTGGATGCTTCTTGCTCGGTCAGTTTAGCACCATGGGCTGGGCCATGCGAGATGCAGAGAGGAGGGGTACATATGCGCTTCACGGTGTGGAGAGCTGCAGGTGGTGCTTCAGTGCATGGTGGTCTTTGGTGCTAGGGGTTCCAGGAAGCTGTGCAGCATTTTGGCTGCATTAGAGATTAACTTCTGCTATTCATGATGTCGGGGTACAATTTCAAATCTATCACTCAGTACTGTTCTGTAAAAACAGTACGCAAAGTTAAATATTAAAATTTTAATGTTGGGAAAGGGGTATGGAGATAAGTTTGGTTATATTAATGTTTCATGGTGGTGATGGGGTGTGATGCCAATTGTTACTACAGCTTGCTACCTAGGAATAGCACTGAGGGGCTCCCTACCTCCTCCCCTACAGAAGAATTCTCCCTTTGTCACTTCTAAACACATACTGTCCTGAAATTTCACATCTTTCCCCAAACTTCAGTCTCTGAAGCTCCAAGAAACTTGCTTCTCCCCTTCACTGGGCAGATCGACCACCATAGGTGTATGTGCAGATTGCATGCCCTCCTATTGACACAAGATTAATTATTTAGAGGCTGGTGATTGCATTTTAAAGTGGGAATTGAAATGTGTTTTGCTAAAGCTTCCAAAGTGGGGAGGAAGAAGGGAGGAAGATGTAGATAAATGGGTGCAATAGCCTGATGGTCTGGGTGTAGCTTTATCATTAAGGCTACGTCTTTAGCCAGGAGAGACAGCAAGAATTACAATATTGAAAGCACCCTTAAGAGAACCAAACTGGCCAGCTAGAGTCAGCCTAGTGTGGCATTTCAGATAGGGGCATTTCAGCTAGAGTCAGCTGTCCATGTGGTGAGATGTAAGGGAACGCTTCAAAAATTCTTTAGCCCTAAATAGGGCTACCTATAATTTTATCACTAGAGCTAAATCAGTGGTATGGTTTGACTGTGTCCCTGCCCAAATCTCATCTTGAATTGTAACTCCCACAATTCCCACATGTGGTGGGAGGAACCCCGTGGCAGGTGATTCAATTACGGGGGTAGGTTCTTCCTGTGCTGTTCTCATGATAGTGAATAAGTCTTACGAGATCCAATGGCTTGATGAGGGGAAACCTGTTTCACTTGGCTCTCATTCTCTCTCTTGCCACTGCCATGTGAGACATGCCTTTCACTTTCCCCCATGGCTGTGAGTCCTCCCCAGCCACGTGGAACTGTAAGTCCAATAAACCTCTTTCTTTGGTACATTGCTGAGTCTTGGGTATGATCTTTATCAGCAGCGTGTAAAATGTTATTTCCAGGTATGTCTGTGAGGGTATTTCTGGATGAGATTAGCATTTGAATCAGTAGGTTGAGTTAAGAAGATCCAGTCCCTTGAGAGTCCTGTAGAACAAAAAGGCACTTTGACTCAGAGATTTTTCTATATTCAAGAGCCCTTGGAAAGTCAAGCATGGTGGCTCATGCTTTTAATCCCAGAAATTTGGGAGGCCAAGGAAGGAGGATAATTTGAGACCAGGAGCAGGAAACCAGCCTGGACAATATAGGGGGACTCCATTTTTACAAAAAAAATTTTAAAAATTAGCCAGGCATGGTAAATGCAGTCCCATGGTAAATGGCATTACATGCCTGTAGTCCCAACTAATCAGGAGGCTGAAGTAGGAGGATTGCTTGAGTCCAGGAGTTGGAGATTGCAGTGAACTATGATCTCACACCGCACTCCAGCCTGTCTCTTAAAAAAAATGAGCCCTTGGAAATTCCTGAGATTTCCTGCTATCAGCTAACTCTGTAGCTGGAGCGGAAATGAGGGTAGTAAGAATGAAGAAACTATCAGCTAACTCTGTAGCTGGAGTGGAAATGAGGGTAGTAAGAATGAAGAAACCATGCCTTGGGGGTCCCTGGTGTGTGTACCTGAGCCCAAGGAAGTGAGGGTGGGTGTTTAAGAAAGCTCTTCAGAGCCAGGATACTGATTGGAGAGGAAGTAGGGATCTTTACAGGCTCACATACATCCCTCCCCTCATATCATTTGGTGATTTGAGAGATGAGGCAACATAAGTTTAGCTGTTGAGTCATGCTCTGAGTCTTACTCTACAAACTTAGGGGCAGGGAGAGAGAGAGGGATGTGCTTTGACCCCGTGCAGAGCCCCTGTCTCCTGGCCTTGTCTCAGGAGGTTTAGTCTGTGTCTTCCAGGGGGATGTGAGGGGTAGTTCCCGAAATAGGTGACTGCAGCAGGTGAGACAGGGCGTCTACATGATCCTCTCTGATGGAACCAGCACTAGAGAGGCCAGTACATTAGTCAGGAGCTTCAGAGGAACAGAACCGATAGGAGTTCTATATCTGAGATAGAGGTATATGTACATATCATACATATTTACATATATATATATTATATATGAGGGGATGTGCTGTGGGAATTGGCTGATATGATCATGGAGGCTGAGTATCCTGCGATCTGTCATCACATGCTGAAAAGGCGGGGAAACCAGTGCTGTAATTCAGCCTGAGTCCAAAGATTCGAGAATCAGGTTGGCTGCTGGTGTGCGTCCCAGTCCAGTCTGAAGGCCTGAGAACTGGACTGGGTGACAGACTTTCTAAGTCCTGGAGTCTGAAGGTCCAGAAACCAGGAGTGCCAACGTGGCAGGGAGGAGAAGATGGATGTTTCAGTTCAGGAAGAGAAAGAGTAATCTGCCCTTCCCTTGCCTTTTTGTTCTACAGGGCTCTGAGGGATTGGATCTTCTTTACTCAACCTACCGATTCAAATGCTAATCTCATCCAGAAACACCCTGACAGACATAGCCGGAAATAACACTTTATCAGCTATCTGGGCATCCCTCAGCCCAGTCAAGGTGACACATGAAATTAACCATCACATGCAGGCAGGGAGAACTTCTGGGAGTCCTGTTGTGGGGTCCCATTAACCCCCTGAGTGGGAAGCAGATGGGGGCATCAGAACCCTGCAGTGAAGCTTGCCTTGGAAGCAGCACCCCTGCAGCCCCTCAAAGCACTGGCGTTTTTGGTGATGCTCAGGCTTCAGTGGCTGTGCTCTCTCTGTGTAGGCAGATGGCTGGGGGACACAGAAGAAGAACCATGGTAAGATGCAAGTGTGTGGTGACTGCCAGGAAGTGGCTCTGCTGGGTGGAGAAGGCACCATGAACTTGCGTGGAACCTGGAGAGGGTGGTCCTTGGTGGGAGTAGCAGCTATTGAGGACTGCCCTGCTGAAGCTGGCTGCAGGGCCAACTTTCAACATTGTCTTGGAGGCTCTTCCTGGGAAAAACAAATGTATGTGTGTCGGAGGATATGGATGGAGTTAAGGAGAAGGTGAAATTATCAAACTTGGTGATGCGAGCTATTTACAGAGCTTGCTTTACACTGATCTGAGCTTTCTTGGGCCCCAGTAACAGCCTGAAGAACAAGTGGTCCCACAAGGCCTCCCCATTGTTAATGGGGCTGTGTGGAAGCCAATAACAAAAGCCCCAGGTTGGGTGCAATGGCTCATGCCTGTGATCCTAGTGCTCTGGGAGGCTGAGATGGAAGAATTGCTGGAGGCTAGGAGTTCAAGACCCACCTGGGCAACATAGTGAGACCCCATCTCTACCAAAAAAAAATTCAAAAAATTTTAAATCCTGAAAAACAAAGGACCCAGGGAGACAAGGGTGGGGTGCCTGAGTCGTTGCATTCATGGAGGCCCATCAACACAGCAGGCAGCAGTCTACTACTGACAGCAGGCAGGCCCGGGTGAGAATCCTGGCACCTGTCTTTTCACACCCTCCTCCCTGAGCCGGCTCTTCTTGGTGGAGACCACAGAACCTCACTCACAGCAGGTGCCCAATCACTGCTCACAAAGCAGACGGGTTATTGAATACAGCAGAAAATGGCACAGAGGGGAGGAAGGGCACACGCAGAGACTTTCTGTCTTTGCGGTTCTGTCCAAGGCTGTGCCCAAAGCTGCTGACGTTGGCTTTGTGTTATCCAAAGGGGCAAGTGAGTGACCCTACCCAATCCAGAAATCCTGAAATATTCAGAAGCTCTAATGCTTGTGTGAGGAGAGAGCCGAGCCTCTTTCCAATGGGAAATTCAATTATTCAGTGAGACTAGAGCTCTCTAGGTGTCCGGAAATAGGAGGCCGCTTTGCTGCTGGCGGGGGATGAGTACTGGGGGTCCTGCCCTAGAGACCCACCAGCTACCTGCCCTCTGTTCTGTGCTGTGGGGCTTCTTTGCAGAGTACTTGAGCTCTGGGTCACTACCCCCACTGCCCTCGACAAAACATGCAATTAAAGTGAGACAACCACCTATTTCTTGCTACAGAATGTATTTCTGATTCAGACTAGGGTTTGGTTTGAGGCAGGTGCCTGTTGCAAACACCCTCTTCAGCTGCTGTCAGGGTCTGGCACCAAGAGTTGTGTGAATTTAAGGTGCCTTTTGTTTCAACAGAGCTTGTCATTATCTGTATAACATAAACAAAGGTGTACACAGGTATACGCTGGTTGGATCTTTCTCCTCCTCCGGGAAGTGTTGCTCCCAGCAGCATCGAGCTGGGGAGACCAACATTTCATTATTCTGCAAGTCCTGTGGGGGCAGCTGTCACACCGTGTTAATCTGGCTGCCCCGGCCCATGCAGAGCAATGCGATGGGGAATGCTCCGTTTAGCACGAGTGGCAGTGGGGAACGGTTGAGAGTCCTGCTGCATTCTACGTGGCTCCCAAGGGAAGAGCTGCTACAAAGATGAGCTCAAGTATGGGTTTCTGGGTGGAAATATACTTTGGCTCGTTCATGCCTTCAAGAAGCATTTATCCTACTATGTGCCAGACATGCAAGGGGTGGCATAAATGTCTTCAAAGAGTCTGCAGTTGTGTGGTGGCGGGCGCCTGTAGTCCCAGCTACTCAGGAGGCTGAGGCAGGAGAATTGCTTGAACCTGGGAGGCAGAAGTTGCAGTGAGCCAAGATCGTGCCACTGCACTCCAACTTGGGTGACAGAGCGAGAATCTGTCTCAAAAGAAAAAAAAAAAAAGAGTCTGTGGTTGTATGAAGGAAGCAGCTGCATACGTTGTTTCAAAATACCATGAAAAATACTAGAAAGGAATTGTGTCATTGTTCATTTACTCATAAGAACTAAAAGGGGTTTAACCTGTCCTGGATGCTCCAAACTTGGTCCACTGACTTTTAAGCTAGACCAGACTGCTTCCCAATGGAGAAAGGCATGGGAAAGGCAAGGTGTAGCAGAAAAGAGGGATGAATTCCAACCACTGAGATCAAGTTCATGGCAAGGTGGCTGTGTGGTTTGTATTTATTCCTCCGGGGGCTGCTGCAGCTTTCCAGAAGAACTGCTCCCTCCAGGAAGTGTGAGGACTGCCACCCTTCTCTCCTCCTGCTGTGCCTCAGGGTCACCCAGAGGGTGTCTTCACCAGCTGCAGGGACTCTGCTGCCATGCTGGGCTTTCAGGCCCCATCCTGGGAGGAGAGAGGTGCAGCTGTGCACCATGCAACATAGCCTGATTCAGTCCCCAAGTGGAGGCAGGAGAAAGGTCATGTCTCTGAGACATCACACGTTTTGCAGAGTCCTTTAGCCCTAAAGTTCCAGCCCTGGCTCCTGGTGCATTTCTAAAGTAGGGACCTGATAATGCCCACAGTGCCACAGGGATTCAATGGAGTAGCCACAGCCTCCAGCTTCAGTATAGTTGCTGATAGGGATGACATTTGCTAAGTATCGAGGGAGCAACTGTCTTTCTTTCAGGGAGAAAGGACTCTGCCTCATCCTCACCACAAGCGGAACAACACTAAGTGCTGAAAAGGTCAGGCAGAGCCTCCTTGGGGTCTTAAATTCCAGCATCTCCAATCATAGTGATGGACAAACAGGAAGAACACGATAAGACATTCACAAAATAGAGCCGGAGCTTATGCCCAACAAACAAGGAAAGACGTGGACTGCACCAGCCATCAAGGAAATGCAAGTTATAAATATGGGAAGTTTTTGCTCATCTCATTGGTAGAAATTTAAAGAAAACTGTACTGCAGGGGATGTGGAGAAATGGGTGTTCTCACCCCTCACCCACTGCTGCTGATGGGGATGTATATTGGTGCAAGCTTTCTGGAGGGTAATTTGGCAATTTGTGTATGAACAGCCTTGAAGTGTTCATACACTTTGAGCCAGTAATTTTACTTTTAGCTCTTTGTCCTAGGAAATAATCAAATTTATGTACAAGATTTATGTTTGAGAATATTCATCTCAGCTATTAGTGTAATGGAAAAGATATTAGAAGCTACCCAAATGTCCCACATAGGAGGCTGGTTAAATAACTGATGATACAACTAAAGAATGGAAAACAGTTTATTCACTAAAAATGGTTTTCTCAGGGTCAGGCGCGGTGGCTCACGCCTGTAATCCCACCACTTTGGGAGGCCAAGGTGGGCAGATCACGAGGTCAGGAGATCAAGACCATCCTGGCCAACACGTTGTAACACCATCTCTACTAAAAATACAAAAAATTAGCCGGGTGTGGTGGCAGGCACCTGTAATCCTAGCTACTCAGGAGGCTGAGGCAGGAGAATTGCTTGAAATCAGGAGGCGGAGGTTGCGGTGAGATGAGATCGTGCCACTGCACTCCAGCCTGGGCAACAGAGCGAGACTCCGTTTAAAAAGAAAAAAAAAAAAAGGTTTTATCTAAGAATATTTAATGATGGAAGGAAACAGTGAAAAAGTAGGGCACAAGCGGCTGGATGAAGTATTTCAATTTGGTTAACATTTGATAATACAAGTACAGAAAAAGTTATAAAAAACAGCAGGGATATTATCACAGGGGCATTTTTTCCCTTTGTATTTTTCTGTATTTTATTTACAATAGTGAATCACATCTTCTCTCTGAGCCCCAGTGTACTGTTCTGTAAGATGGAACTCATCATGCCTATGTCACAGGATGCTGAGAAGATCCACTTCAATATTTTTAAAGCACCTTGCCCAGTGACCAGCGTATTATCATACTCAGTGGATGGTTTATATCATTATCCGCAGTTGCCAATGAGACACACCTAGTCCAGATATTGATCATAACAATTACTAAAGTTATTCCTCCTCACTTTTTTTTTTTTTTTTTTTTTTTTTTGAGACTGAGTCTTGCTCTGTCACCCAGACTGGAGTGCAGTGGCATGATCTTGGGTCACTGCAATCTTTGTCTCCCCGGTTCAAGTGATTCTCCTGCTTCAGCCTCCGGAGTAGCTGGGATTACAAGCAGGTGCCACCATGCCTGGATATTTTGTTTGTATTTTTAGTAGAGACGGGGTTTTGCCATGTTGACCAGGCTGGTCTTAAACTCCTGATCTCAAATAATCCTCCTGCCTCGACCTCCCAAAGTGCTGGGGTTACAGGTCTGGGCCACTGTACCTGGCCTCTTCCCCACTTTCTACCAAGATAACAAAAGGATTAATTGAAAAAAACCTAAATTATTTTTACCAGAGTTTTAGTGTTAACCTTCTGTTCTTTTTCACATGGATGGCTGTACTTTAAACCTTGTGTCCTGTGCAATAATCTCCGTTCTTGCGCAGTTCAGAGGTCCCCTCATTCAAAATTCAGGCTCTGTTGATCTTTAGTATCTCATCCCCCTACTTATCTCAGGTGATTCTATGTTGAGGTGATGCATGCAATGTATTTACTAATTACAGAGACTTCCAGTCCCTGTAGTTATAGTAGCTCATAGCTCTGTTTTAAGTAGTGTTACCTTCAATGACATTGAAATACTGGTTTGCCCTTAATGCTCTCTGCAAAATGTCTGTTGTTTGTCTCTTGATTCGGTTTTCCAGCTCTCTCCTTTTTTCTCTTTCTTGAGTCTGCTTGTGTCTGATCTGTCGCTCACATTCTCTTGAGGCTGAGATTTATATTCTGAGCATTTAGGTGAGAAAAATAACTTCTAACTTGGGTCAGAGTTGAAAAGGACCCCACCTGCACAAAAATTTAACAATGAGCAAAATACATGCCTTTTGAGACACTATTAATTAGTCTTTGGCTGGCATAGCATAGTTTTATTAGTTAACTAATTCATACCTATCAACTAAGAATTCCCCACTAGTGGAATCATTCAGGAACTCTGAACGGGTGCCCAGCACAGGTGGTAAGGCTGAGGTAACTGGCAGTCTGTCTTTTTTATGTACCGGTATGAGAGCATCTTCTTTTCCAAGTTACACATTCCCAGCCCATCTGACTCATTTAAAGGAAGAAAACACTTTCACCTACCAAAGTGATTAGAAAAAGATACAGCCTACAGAGAAGAGGGCTATGGTGGGGAGGTATTCTCTTATTTATCCAGATACGAGCCTGAGCTCCTGATTCTGTAAGACACCCAGTCTTATAAAAATGTTATGCAACGGATGCAATGAACAGCTCATGGCTGGGCGGCTCACCCTGGGTCTTTGCCCCTGACCATCCAAAGATGAGCAAGCCCCAGTTCTACCGACCACCACTTACCCCACCTTGGAAGGGAAACAAGATGAGGCAGAGCGGAGCATCCAGCATCATGGTTGGAGTTGCACAATTCCATTTTAACTCCTACGAAAGTCCCAGACTCAGATGGCTGGGAGCATGCAAGCTGTAGGCTTATGCATATGAGGGTTTGTGGGCATGGGTGTGTGTTGCAGATGAGAAATGTCCTAGTGCCATGCAGCTCTGGTCCAGGGAAACTTGAGCTCCAAGTGAGTGCTCAAGATTTCAGTAGTGACACTTGATGACAGAATGAGGTGCCTCTCTGACCCTGTTTCTCCTCTCTGAAACGGGAATGACACCCACCAACTTCTTGCCTTCTAGGGATGCTGTGAAGGCTCTAAGAGCTAATGAAAGTGGAGTGCTTTAAAAATCAGTGGTGCCCACAAGTGGCATTGTTACCCCTGGCAGAAGCTTCTGCTTTCTTAATTCATTTGAGGAAAAACATCCAGCTTCTCTCTGATGCCATCTGCTTGGGAGGTGTTCAGCTGGAAAAGGATTATGCGGGTTTTAGTACATAAATGATGTGCAATTTGTTCTGTTTATAAAATAACTTATTCTCAATGTGAGGAATTCAGAAAATACTGAAAAGGTATAAAAAGGAATCAAATTTCAACAATAATCCCATCATATAGAGGTAACAACTTTCAGCACTTTTTGGTAGTTTGCTCAGTTAGTTAGACAACTAGGTCAGTTAGAAACCCCTGACCTCATGGGAGAAGGCGCTCTCTTGTTTTGGGATTCACCCATTTGTGGTGCCCAGGTGCCCAGTCTGCTCCCGCCTCTCTGACACTGGCTTGCTTTCCCAGGTGCAGAGTAAGGCTTGAGTTGACTCCATGGCTGCTTCAAGGGCCCAGCTTTCAAGACTGAAGGATGACCACCTGCCCTTGTGAAATGTTACTAACTATCAGGACCTCAGGTTGGGCGGCACTGCCGGGAGGGAGAAGGTAGTGTCAGGGGAAATGCATTGACATTTCAAACACAATTGGCTACTCTAGCCCCACGGCAATGGCTTTAGTAACTTCACAGCTGATCCCTGAGATTGAACATCAGGACAATTAAATGCTAATTGAGTTGAAAAGCCTTCCCCAAATGCTCTAAAACTTTCAGGCGGTAAAGAGCTCCTGGCCACATCTGGAGCTGTGTGCTGGGGACTACTCGGGCAACATGCTCTGTCCACCTCTGCTCCTGTTCATCTTCCCCTTCTTGACACAGCGCGATTGCTATACACAAACAGGTGTTTTTCTTTTTAAGCGGAATGCCCATTTGCTGTGGCTGCTGAGTCAATGCTTTGGAGTGAGCTATTTGCTCTCAAATGTGCAGGTGCCGCAGCCATGAAGCCTGGACACTCTAATGTGTTCCTGGAGGTCCTTCCACTGTGTTGTTTTCAGAGGTGCCAATCAGGCAATACCACAGTTTGAATGAACTTCACAGGAGTTTCCCCAGGATGGATGTGATTCTTTTTTGTGCCCAGAAGAAAGATCCTCTGTGAAGCTCTCATTGACATTTCTGCCCCTCCCCACTCTCTGTTCTTTTTATTTTCTCTTGCTTCCCTCTCCCACTCCCAGGAGAAGATCTGAAAATTACATCCAAAGGTAAGATTGTTGGGGAATTGTGTTTTGTACTTGCCCTGAAAATAAACTGTCATTAAACAGGTGAGGAGGCAGAGAGCCAGGCATTGGTTGAGTATCTGCCTTGCTGCTAGAACCTGTGTCTTCCCGTCTGAATCCAACACCTTCATCACCCTATCACATTGTGGGACAGAGCAAGACCGCCCCCCCAGCCCCGCCTTAGGGACCTGTGGGGGGCCTCCAAGCATGGAAATAAAGACAAATCTTGAGTTCCTTCAAGGGAAATTCCAGGCACCCAGCTAGCCTTGAGAAATAAATCAGCAACTTGATAAGCAAGAAGGTAATAGTAGCCTAAGGCAGCAGCCAAGGCTGTGGGAGGCAGGAGGTGTTTGGTTCCCTGTGGAAATTGAAGATAACATCTTAGCATATGTCCCTGGGTTGTTTTTCAGAAACCAGGACCCTCTTCTTAATGGATCCACCCACATACAAACCTCAGATAAGGAGAAACTAAGGACTGAGCTCTGACCACTGTTCTGTATTCTAAAGTTCTTCCTAAGTGGTCTGGAGGAGGTAACACCCAGGAGCCAGAGCTAACATTGTTTTTCTGCTGATCCCAAATTTTTAGACAAAACCTTGACTCCTTAACCAATTGTAAACCAGAAAAGCTTTGAATCCACCTGTGACCTGCCCTGTTTCGAGGTCTGTCTTGGGGCCAAACCAATCTATAGTCTCTAAGTACTAAACTATGGCTTTGCCTGGACCCTCTGCCTCTGCCTTTCAAAGCCCTTACCTGTAACCCATCAGAGTTCTAGTCTTAAGCATGAGCTGCCTGATTCTCTTTGCTTGGTGCCGTGTAACAAATGCCTCACTTTCTCTCCCTGCAGTCCCAGCGTCAGCGTCTGGCTTTGCTGCACAAGGCCAGTGGGCCTCAGTTCAGTTCAATAACCATTAGCACCTCCTCTTCTCTAACGGAGGCCCGCACCATATTTTGAAAATAAGAAGCCAGGTATTGAGACCATCTCAGCCGAGACAGCAGAAAGAGACCAGGCTCCTGTTGCTGCTTTCCCTGCACTCCCTCATCGTGCAGGCTACATGTGGTTTCATCTCAGCATATTGCACAGGCTCCATTCCTGTACTACCCCTGAAATGCCACTGGACATCTGCATCTGTGCTTCTTGATTATCACTGAAAAAAATGAATGACACAACACCCATCATGAATCGAGGGCTGATGTCATAAGGGGGACCTTGCCATATGGCAACAACATTTGTGGAGCTTTTTGCCAGCTAGTATGTAAATGCTTTACATGTGTTCACTCACTTAACCCTTCCAATAACACTGTAAGTTAGGACCTATTGAAATGCCTATTTTACTGAATGGGAACAAATGTGCAGAGTGGTCAAGTGTAAAATCTTGTGATTTTGCTCCCTACACTAATATATATTATGTAATAGATAACTTATGATACATATTGGCCGGGTGCAGTGGTTCACGCTTATAATCACAGCACTTTGGGAGGCCGAGGTGGGCGGATCACTTGAGGTCAGGAGTTCAAGACCAGCCTGGCCAACATGGTGAAACCCCGTTTCTATTAAAAATACAAAAATTAGCCAGGTGTGGTGGCGGGTACCTGTAGTCCCAGCTACTTGGGAGGCTGAGGCAGGAGAATCACTTGAACCCGGGAGATGGAGGTTGCAGTGAGTCAAACTTATGCCACTGCACTCCAGCCTGGGCCACAGAGTGAGACTATATCTCAAAAAATAAAAACAAAAACAAAAAACAACAAAAAAGATAACATGATACATATTATATGTAATGTTTCATATTATATTATTATATTTATTATATTATATATTTTATGTATTTCTTATAATCTTCACAAAAACCTTGTAAGGTAGCTATTATTACTCTTATTTTATAGATTAAAAAATAGAGAGTCTAACAGCCTGAGAAATTTATACAATGTCACCACATCTACTAACAAATCATTGAATGGCACTTTGAAACTAAGTAACACCTTTTTTTCCCCACAAAAATCTATGTTTTGTTCATGCTCCATCAAGACATATTTTGGTCGTGACTTAGGTTACTTCCCCAAGCTGGTCACTAAAGCAGATGATAAGGTGCCGATGCTTTACCAGAAATCACCAAAAGGCACCATCAGGCGGGGATCGTATGAAAAGGTTGAGGAGCTGGGTAATGTGTATTGGCTAAATAGTTCCCTGGAAAGCAGAACCACCTTTCAGAGATCTCTCTGGCGAGCAATGCACCCAGGTCCACAAGAGAAGCTCGTCCTCAGCCCCAGGTGGCTTTCAGAAAAGCAGGGCAGAGGACTCTTCTGCAAATCACTGAAGTTAACAGCAAATGGAACGTTCTTTCCTGAGCGTTGTCATGTCTTTAAAAAAATCCTATGAGAGGAAAACACGTTATACCTCCAGCTTAGCCATAAAGATTACCATATTTTGGTTAGGCATAGTTTGAACCAGAAAGAATACTGGCTTTTAGAAAACAGAAAATGGTCTAAATTGGGATGTATATAAATACAAGCTTTGGGAACTAAAAAAGGGACACACAAATAGAATCTATTTGTATCATAAACTTCGCTTTAAGAGAAAGGTTGGTAAGGGAACCATTTTATTTAAATGAAGAGGAAGCTTCAAGCAATACTAAGCAGCTGGTAATCCCCAATTTGTGGGCTAATGTTGAAGCAAGTTAATAAAGTGACCTTAGGGAAAGATCAAAGTGATGTTTTATAGAATTCTGGAGCTAAAAGGGACCTTGGAGAGCATCTAGTCCAAAGATCTCATTACAAAAGTGCAAGAACGGAGGCCGGAAGAGTAGGGGTGACTTCCCTGTGCTCACAGAGATAAAGTTGTGCATAAAACCCACTAAATATTTTTTTATTTGTATAAGTTTAAGGGTTACCAATGCAATTTTGTTACATGGACATATTGACTAGCTGTCAAGTCTGGGCTTTCAGGGTAACCGTCACCCAAATAATGCACATTGTACCTATTAGGTAACTTCCCATCTCTGTGCCCTGCTCACCACCCTACCTTTCCGAGTCTCCAGCGTCTATCATTCCACACTTGATGCCCATGTGTACACATCATTGAGCTACTCCTCATTAGTGAGGACATATGGTATTTGACTTTGTTTCTGAGCTCTTTTACTTAAGATAATGGCTTCCAGTTACATTTGCGCTACAGCAAAAGGCAACCAGTCAGAATGGCTATTACTAAAAAGACAAAAAATAACAGATATTGGTGAGGAAGTGGAGAAAAGGGAATGCTTATACACTGTTGGTGGGAATGTAAATTAGCCCAACCTCCATGGAAAACAGTATGGAGATTTCTTAAGAAACTAAAAACAGAGCTACCATTCAACCCAGCAATCTCACTACTGGGTATCTACCCAGAGGAAAAGAAGTCATTATATCAAAGGGATACCTGCACTTGCAGGTTGATTGCAGCACTATTCACAACAGCAAAGTCACGGAATTGACCTAAGTGTTCATCAAAGGATGGCTGGATAAAGGAAGTTGTATATGTATATACAACAGAATACTATTCAGCCATAAAAAGATTAAAATCATGTCTTTTTCAGTAAATATTATTTTTGAGTAGTTGTATGGATGTGCGGATGAGAAAACAGAGAAGGTGGAGAACACTTGCTTTTCTAGTTTATAACCATTCCTCTTTAATATTTAACTTCAAAACCTTACTTTCTCCCTATGTTGAACACTCTTGTTTTTGACTAGTTGTAAACAGTAAGGTCTCATTAAAGAAAAGAAGAAAATCAAGGACTTCAAACATTATTTTATTTTATTTATTTATCTTATTTATTTTTGTGACAGGGTCTTGCTCTGTCACTTCGGCTGGAGTGCAGTGGTACGATTGTGGCTCATTTCAGCCTCCACCTCTCAGGCACAAGCAATTTTCCCACCTCAGCCTTCTGAGTAGCTGGGACCACAGGCATGCACCACCATACCCAGCTAAATTTTATATTTTTTTGTAGAGATGGGGTCTCACCATCTTGCCCAGGCTGGTTTCAAACTCCTGGACTCAAGTGATCCTCCTGCCTCAGCTTCCCAAAGTGTTGGGATTACAGGCGTGAGCCACTGTGCCCAGTGTTTTGTTCCTTAAAACGATATGTACAGACGATACAAACTCAGAAAGTTTCAAAAGCTCTAGACTTAGGAAAGCATCTGGCTCTCACCCTGGCTCCGGCTGGGCAGCACCCCTTCCTGGTGGGACTCACCCACTGCTGATGAGCCTCATGTGCCCTTCCAGGGTATTCCATGCATGCACAAGCACATTTGCAAATGTGCACTGCTCTTTCTCTTTCTGTTCTTAACAGCTGTTAACACTCTATTCATGGCATTCTTCATCTTGCTTTTATTATTTAGCAATGCACCTTGGGGACTACCGACATATCAGGCCCCACTGAGTCGCTTCTTTCTTCTTAAATGGCTGCATAGTCTTGCATTGTCTGGAAGTACTACAATTTATTTAATACATTTGGGTCATGTCCTCTTTTTTGCTATTTCAAACAATGCTGTGATAAATATCTTTGTACATACATCATTTCACACATGTGGGAATATAACCGTAGCATAAATTCCTAGAAATGAAATTATAGGGACAAAGGGGATATGTCTTACATTTTCTCGATATTGCCAACTTTCTATACCACTAGCGAAAAATGGAGGGCCTGTTTGCCCACAGTACAGCCAACACATAGCATTATCAAGCTGTTTATCTTTTTAAACGTTCAGCTAAGTGAAATTGTGATGGGTGAAAAATATCTGATTGTATTTTTTAAAAATCTGCATTTGGAGTTAGGTTGAGTATTCTTTTATATGTTTAAGAGTTTTCACAGGAAAAAATATTCTGTTGCTTTTGCTCATTTTCCTACTGGTTACTGGTCTTTTCCCTTACTGATTTATAAGACATCTTTATAAACCATAGAAATCAGCTGTTTATCTGCTCTATTATGCGTAAATATTTTCTCCATTTTGTTACTTGTCTCCTGATCCCCCATCCCATTGACTTTGCAGAAGCTTTTTTATTGTTGTGATCAAATATGTGGACTTTTCTCTTTATCTGTGTTTGGATTTTGTGTCATACTTAGACACATTAAAAACTGTAATATGAAATCTCCTTACAGTATACTTTGAGTACTTTTAATAGTTCCATTATTGTATTTAAATTTTTAATACATCTAAACTTTATTTTATGTAAAATATGCACTAAAGAATACAGCTTTATTTTTGCAGATGTTTACCCAGCTGTTCCAATATTATTTATAAAACAATTCACGTTTACTCAGTTGAAATGCTATCTTTATTACATGAATTTGCGTCTACTTCTGCCCTCTCTATTTGAAGCCATTAATTGGTCTGTTTAGTCAAGAAACACTACACTATTTTAATTCCTATAGTTTACAACATATTTTAATAGTTGTTGGGGTTCTACTTGAAAAAAAATTTCTCACTCTTCTTGCTTATTTTTTTATTATGAAAAATAAAATCAGTTTGTCACTTTGCCCCTCTTCCTCCCAAAACACTGTGGGTTACCCTATTTTTAAGATTAATTTGGGATAATTGACATCTTTATGATGCTGCATATTTCTCTTCAAGAACATGGCGCTCATTTTATTCCTTAAATTGTTCTTTTATGTCTGTCAATTGCATTTTAAAGTTTTAATTACATAGATTTTTACACATTTTTAACATATTTTCTAGGTATTTTACTTTATTGTTAGTATACTTTCATTACATCGCCCTATTTCTATTTTTATTTATATAAAAGTTATTTAGTTTGATATATTAATTATTGACCCAGTCATCTTTATCAATTTTCTTATTTGTACTCTTTGTAACTATTCTGTTATGCTTTCCAAGTATACAACAGTATTATGTGCAGATAATAATAGTTGTACTTCTTTTCTCCCCAAATCCATACCTCTTTTTTCTTTCGTATAATTATATAGGCTAGTGTCTCCAGAACAATGTTAAATAAAAATGGCTGTAATAGATACGCCTATTCTGTTTCTGATGTGAATGAGAATAGTTGCTGCATTTCTACATTTATCTGGCTTTTGTGGTGATCGCTGTACATGGATATACACAAATATACATATATGAGTTTTATATTTTTTATTAAGTAACCATTTATTCCTATATCATTAAAAATTTTTGGTGGGGCACAGTGGCTCACGCCTGTAATCCCAGCATTTGGGGAGACTGATGCGGGTGGATCACGAGGTCAGGAGATCAAGACCATCCCGGCTAACACAGTGAAACTCTGTCTCTACCAAAAATATAAAAAATTAGCCGGGCGTGGTGGCGGCGCCTGTAGCCTCAGCTACTTGAGAGGCTGAGCCAGGAGAATGGCGTGAACCCGGGAGGCGGAGCTTACAGTAAACAGTGAACGGAGATTGCTCCACTGCACTCCAGCCTGGGCGACAGAGTGAGTCCATCTCAAAAATAAAATAAAATAAAATAAAATAAAATAAAATAAAATAAAATAAATAAAATAAAATAAAATTTATCAAGAAGAATTGCTGGTTGGTGGTTGGTCAAAGTATATAAAATTATTAAAAACTACATAAAATATATGTTGGTCAAAGTATATAAAATTTCAGTTAGGAGGAATAAGTTCAAGAGATCTATTGTACAACATGGTGGCTATAGTTAATAACGATGTATTGAATACTTGAAAATCATGAGGAGAGTAGATAAGTAAGTGTTCTTAAGACAAAAAAGTACTTGCATGAGGGAATGCATATGCTGATTAGTTCAATTTAGCCATTCCACAATGTATGCATATTTTAAAACATCATATATTTGAGGTTATTGCCATTTTATTTTTTATTATGTTGAATAGTTGTACTTCTCTCTTTTACTTGATTTGGTGAGGTAGTAATTTACTAACTTCAGTGCCTGCTTTAGTCAAAGAGTCATAATTTAGGAATTAATTCTTCCAGTTTTAGGTTCCAAATTTATTAATTTCTGGTAACATCAATTTACTGTAGGTGTATTTTGTTGTCTCTAATTTGTGGTATATTTATTTTTATTTTATTGTGACTATTAATAAATAAAAGCATTCAAGGCATTCTTGTTTATTAATGCATTCTTAAGGAATTTTCTTCAAAACACTAGTTGCATCAAATAGTTTCTGTTACATAGTATTTTAAAAACTATTGATGCTAAACTGACACATGTCCCTATAATGCTCAAGTCAGTATCCAGATCTTAAAGATTCTTGAGTAGAAAAGTAATGTATAAACTCATTTGAAAGAATTTTCTACTCTAATATTTGGGAGAATAAAATCAGGTCAGATTAGCATGAGTTCGGTAAGTGTTAAAAGAACTGAGTTGTACATATTGTTTAATTTCCCCCTTACGTTGTTTCTGAATGGTCTCTTTTGAATTAATGTTCATGTTTAAAAGGATTGATAATTTTTTCGCTAAGTAATACCTAACAAATAAAAAATTACTATCATCTTTGGTCTCCAAAACTCCTTTCAAGTAACAGTCTTTTTTTTTTTTTTTTTTTTTTTTTTTTGAGACGGAGTCTCGCTTTGTCACCCAGGCTGGAGTGCAGTGGCGCAATCTCGGCTCACTGCAAGCTCCGCCTCCCGGGTTCACGCCATTCTCCTGCCTCAGCCTCCCGAGTAGCCGGGACTACAGGCGCCCGCCACTGCGCCCGGCTAATTTTTTTTCTATTTTTTAGTAGAGACGGGGTTTCACCATGGTCTCGATCTCCTGACCTTGTGATCCGCCCGCCTCGGCCTCCCAAAGTGCTGGGATTACAGGCGTGAGCCACCGCGCCCGGCCAACAGTCTTAAGATGAACTATTTTAAAATTCATAAGGAAGAAACTATAATATACTTTGTAGCAATGTATTTCACTGAAGGAGAGTTCACCCGAAAAGTAGTGAAAGGTTTGGCACTCTTCGATATATAAATTAACAGGAAGTAATGCATTACTCTCATGTAACATTATTCAAACTCACAATACATTTATTGAGAACTATTGTATGTCTAGCACTGTGTTGATTAATTTAGCTACATTAAGTAATGTAATAACCCTCCTTAAAAGTGTTTTAAGATAGGTGCTGATTACCTTTTAAAGTCATGGAAGCTGAAGCTTAGAGAAGCTCTGGGTAGAAAAGGACATAGGTGAGAATTAACGCCAGATCTGCAGACTCCTGATCCAGCTCTTGCCAGATTGAAAAGAACGAGCCAAATATCGGTACACTAGTCTTTTCTTCCATCTGCTATGCTATGAAAACAGCAATTATGTTAGAAATGTTATTCTTTCTGGATGCATTTATTGAGCACCACTTTCTGTAAGACCCTCCGCCCACAGAGATCTCCCAGTGGAAGAGATCTCTCTGCCTTCAGAGCGTGCCTGTTCATGTGACGGGGAGACAGGCTGTAGGACTTGGAATGGCAGAGCGTGCCAGGAACAGGAGGAGGAGTTCAAGGAGAAGTATGCAGACCGGGATTCTGGAGGAGGCTCTGAAGACTGAAGATGCAGTTAGAGGCTCTGAAAGGCAGGAATATGGCAGGCAGGAGGGGAGGTTGCCAGTAGAGCAGGATACCATCTATTGCAGCCTACAAATAGTCGGGTTTATGTCCCATGCTTTGTTTTAATGTTCAAATGTTGAAAATTAGTGAACTTAATGGCAACAACAGTGACAAGAAAAAGGAGAGGCAAAATAAAAGGAAAGAAAAGACAGTTTACAGAAACCATGAACAATCACAATTCGAAAGGTAAAAGATGTTGGAATCTCATCCTTTCCATTTTTTCATCTTCATGGAGAATTTACTCAAACTATATATATACACACACACAAATACACACACACACACACATATATATACACACACACACACACACACATATATATATATATATATTTTTTTTTTTTTGAGATAGAGTTTCACTCTCGTTGCCCAGGCTGGAGTCCAATGGTGTGATCTCTGCTCACTGCAACCTCTGCCTCCCAGGTTCAAGCAGTTCTCCTGCCTCAGTCTCCCAAGTAGCTGGGATTACAGGCCTGTGTCACCATGCCTGGCTAATTTTGTATTTTTAGTAAAGATGGGGTTTCTCCATGTTGGTCAGGCTGGTCTCGAACACCTGACCTCAGGCGATCCGCCCACCTCAGCCTCCCAAAGTGCTGGGATTACAGGTGTGAGCCACTATGACTGGCCTATACTCCAAATATTTTAATGAGGTGACAGAACATTCCCATGGACTAAATTGTATCCCTCCCCTACCCAAATTTATGTTGGAAGCCCTAACTCGCCTGCCCATGTGACTATATTTGGAAATAGGGCCTTTATGAAAGTAGTTAAGGTTAAATGAGGCCTAAGACTACGGCCCGCCCTGATTCCACAGGATTAATGTCCTTATATGAAGAAACACCAACTAATCAACAGGATTAGTGTCCTCATGATGAAGAGACACTAAAGAGCTTCCTCTCTCCCCACCATGTGAGGACACAGCCAGAAAACCCCCATGTGTGAGCTGGAAAAAGAGCCCTCCCCAGAACCTGACCCTGACAGACCTTGATCTAGGACTTTCAGCCTCCAGAGCTGTGCAAAACTAAGCTTCCTTTGTTTAAACCACTCAGTCTGCACTTGGTCTGTGGTATTTTGTAATGGTAGCTTGAGATGATGAATGTAAGCACACTCATATAGCTTAGAAATCTTCTCTAAAACTAGAACTCTTCAATAAAATCTCTCAAAAACACCAGTGGCCTTAGCAGTGATCAGAAATAAACAAGCAGCAATGAGGTGAGGTGCATCTCCCAGAGCAACTCATATTAAATCATTAAGCAGGTCTTTTGTTAATGACATTTATCCCACCATCCTGAGGTAGTTTCAGGCTAGGTTAGGGACCCCTCAACATTTTGTGGAGATGTTTGAGGAAATAAGTTGGAAAAGTTGAGGGTAGCTTTATGTAGAGTTGCTTGTGTGTATAGAAACTTACAAAGATGTGATGTTTAGGAGACATTCCTAGTCTTTGAATTTGAAGTCAAGAAAGAAAATCCTTCCTGCAAACATACTTGGAAATGAAAGGTCATGCTACATGGGCCAAGGTTTAAGTCAATGATACCATTCATTCATTCATCCATTCATTCATTCTTCAATAAATATTAATACTTACGGAGCCCTAGTGTGCATCAGCCCCTGTGCTCTGGTCATGTTAGGAAGCTGCTTGCTTAGATCCTTCCAGTTATATCCTCATACCTCTTTTTATTTATTTTTTTGAGACAGAGTGTCACTCTATTGCCCAGGCTGGAGTGCAGTGGCACAATCTTGGCTCACTGCAACCTCTGTCTTCCAGACTCAAGCGATTCTTCTGCCTCAGTCTCCCAAGTAGCTGAGATTACAGGTGTCCACCACCACACCTGGCAAATTTTTGTATTTTTAGTGTCTACAGGGTTTCACCATGTTGGTTAGGCTGGTCTTGAACTCCAGACATCAGGTAATCTGCCCGCCTCTGTCTCCCAATGTGCTGGTCTCCCAGTGTGCATGCCTGTGCATGAGTCACCAGGCTCAGCCCCTCACACCTCTTGAAAAACACTTTTTGCTGATCTTCTTGGGACTCAGAATGTTCTATTGGCCAGGGCTCTTTGGCGAACTTTTGTTTATTTACCACTCAAGACCTTCAGCATCAGGATGAGAAGTCCAGACATATTTTCCAAGCCTAATCTCCAAGAAGATCTGCGATTACATCATAACCTCAGAAAGTATTTTCTGAACCAGTCAGGATGGTGAATTCCAGCTAGGACTTCCGGTGGAACTGACTATAAGCTTTATTAAAACTTCCAATCATGAATCCACATTTGTGCTCTTACTCCTGCAGACCAGGCCACTCCACTGTGTCCATTACAAGGGCAGAAGAACCATATTTCCTTACACAAATGCCTCTCTCAGCGGCACCAAGGAGGAAGAATCATGAAGAGAACACTGGTTCCTAGATGCTGTAAATCACAGAAGCCTAGCAGTGCCTTGGAAGTTGGAAAAAAGATTCAAGGCCAGCCCTATGCATGGCAGTGGCGTTACTCTAAATACATTGGCAGCTCTGTCCTTTTCCAGCCCTTCAATATCTTGGGCTGTGGAGGCTTTCTTAAGGAGCTTGTGTCGATTTCAAAGCTTTCCTCTGGAAGTCTAAGCCCTTCTTAACAGTTCCTTAATAGCTAAAAGGCAGAGTTGGATTCTGAAACTCCATCACTCAGACATTTTGTAAAACTGATGTTAAGAGGATTTAAACCGAAATGTTGGCACCATCATTCTTTTCTTCCTCATCTGTCACTTTCTTGATCCCTGACCCCCCTGAGACAACCCATCCTGATTAGAAATGGGAGTAATTTTGATGAATTTCAACACAAAGGAGTCATTTGCTGAGGTTACCTGAGAATAATCCCCCACAACCCAACTCCTGAGAAAAATCAGTAATGTGTTCTGTAGTCATTATGCTATGACTTTATGTCATACTGGTCTCATAAATAACTTTTAGCCTAAAATCTTTAAAAAATTAAGTATTTGCTGATCTGTTTTCCCCCCACTAGGAAATCTAGGTGAAGATGTGGAGTTGCATTCCCTCCAGTAAGATTAGCGATGAGATTTTCACGTCCCCTTTCTTCTCACTGGCTCAATAATCAGCATAGGCTGATTTGTAAGAGAAAGAAGTTACTTTTAGGAATATCTATCATGAGGGTCTAATGTGGGAAACTGAAAAGGAATCTAGGAAGTATAAGGAAGGTAAGAAAGATGACAGGGAATCTCCAGGAGACATGGAAGCCTCGCTTACAGGAACACTCTTTGACAGAATTCCAACAGGACAAGGGGAGCTTCCTATTTCCTAAGATCCGTGGAGGGGCTGGTGCTGCCTTCCAGTCTAGGATCCAAGATTGCCTCTTTATAGGCAGCCCATCTGTCATCTGCTGCAGCTTAAAACCCGCCCCCCTGCCCTGGTCTCTAGGGCCGTTGGTCATGATTGGGCTTTCCCTACTCTTTCCACATGGGAAGAGACCTTGTTTAAAACAGCCCCTCCTCCCCCTTTTTATAATGATAAAGTGAAGTAAAAAAAAAAAAAGTCTGTGGCTCAGACCTACAACCCCAGCATTTTGGAAGACCATGGTGGGCAGATCCCCTGAGTCCAAAAGTTCAAGACTACCTTAGTCAACAGTGAGACCCCATCTCTACCAAAAATTTTTAAAAATAGCCATGTGGTGGCCTGCACTTATAGTCCCAGCTACTTGGGAGGCTGAGATGGGAGGATCGCTTAAGCCTGGGAGGTCCAGCCTGGGTGACACTGTGAGACCTCATTTCTTAAAAGGAGTGGCTTTACATGCACACATATGTTTATTGAGGCACTATTCACAATAGCAAAGACTTGGAACCAACCCAAATGTCCATCAATGATAGATTGGATTAAGAAAATGTGGCACATATACACCATGGAATACTGTGCAGCCATAAAAAAGGATGAGCTCATGTCCTTTGTAGGGACATGGATAAAGCTGGAAACCATCATTCTCAGCAAAGTATTGCAAGGACAAAAAACCAAACGCCACATATTCTCACTCATAGGTGGGAATTGAATAATGAGAACACTTGGATACAGGAAAGGGAACATCAGACACTGGGGCCTGTCATGCGGTGAGGAGAGGGGGGGAGGGATAGCATTAGGAGATATACCTAAGGTAAATGACAAGTTAATGGGTGCAGCACACCAACATGGCACATGTATATATATGTAACAAAGCTGCACGTTGTGCACATGTACCCTAGAACTTAAAGTATAATAAAAAAAAAAAGAAAAAAAAGAAAGAAAAGAAAAAGAAAAAATAAAATGATGAACAGGATTTAAAACTCTTCAATAAATACAGTGAATAATAAAACACACACATACACACAAAGAAGTGTCTGGTCACTTAATAAACTAGGTGTTGAAATAGAAGCAACTCTCATTAAGGAGAAGAAAAGAGGTTTTGTTTTTTATTTGGTGGAGAGAGGGAAATGAGGGGAACCTATCAGAATCTTATCAGCTACTGTTTGAGAAGGGCTGTTCAAAGCCTTTGGCAAAGACATAGAATAAAAGGCTCAGCACTGTACCAGCAAACCAAGAGGGGCAATGGTGGGAAGAAATCAGTGGAAGCTGCAGTTCTGGGAGTTGTTATAGAGGAAACTGCCCCGTCTTCCCATCTTCTGAGGAATAGCTTGGAAGAGATAGTTCAGGTGCTGGGGAGTGGTTCTAAGCAGCCCTGAATGGGGACAATAAGAGTGTTTATCTAAGTCTAAACAAAACTAAACATTTAGGTAACCAAAGCCTGTGACTGGGATGTTTCCACTTCACAGCATTTTGGATTTTTTTTTTTAACTTTTACTTTAAGTTCTGGGATACATGTGCAGAATGTGCAGGTTCATTACATAGGTATACATGTGCCACGGTGGTTTGCTGCACCTATCAACCTGTCATCTAGGTTTTAAGCCCTGCATGCATTAGGCATTTGTCCTAAGCATTTTGTATTTTTTAGCCTTTGAAATAAGTAGATGATTGAGGTAGCTTCTATGGTGGCTAACCTTCTATTGAAAGCAACTATCGTATAGTAAACTCTCGTAGAGAGAGTTGTTCTTGAGATCTGTCTTTTCTAGACACGTGATGCTCTCTTGAAGAGACTATAAACTAACATAATCTCATTTTTCCTTAATAATTTTGGATATCACCATAATATCAACTATTTGCCCGAGTCACCTTATATTGTAACCAGCTGGCTGTGCTGCAGTGATTGGAAACAGGCGCAGCTCATCACTGGTCAGAGAAGACTCCTAGTATGAGCCCGTTCTGAACATGCAGAGTACAGAGGATTCTTCAAAAATACTGGTTTGCTTTTTCCATCAATCACCTTTCCGTCTTAACAGTGATCACTTCGTTCCATCTTAACAGTGACCACTTCTGTTGAGCGTCCAGGAGTTCCATCCCTTTCTTGCCTTCCACTTCAATTCATTTCTCATCTCCCTTCAGTTTTTCTACGCCAGCCTCTCCCACCCCCAAGACTCCTTCTTTATTTCAAAGGGGGCTAATATACCTCTCCTGCAACACTGAGACAGAAAGTGCTTCCTCCAAATCCAGCTTCACAGCAGAGCAGTACCTCCTTGTTTGTGTTTGTCATTAATACTTTTCCTGGGTAACGTACATGCAGTCTTTGCTAAAGCACAACTGCTCAGGCCTTACTAATGCTTCTTCCTTGCTGGAGAAAGAGTAAGGGACGAAAGAAGAGGGAAAATGAGGTCCTGCCACCATCTCAATGCTTTTGGTGCTTTGCTTTCAACGGATGCTGAGTGGGACTTGTGTGTCCCAAAGATGGGATACTTCACTGTCTCCTGAGTGCTCTGAACAGGCCTGAGCTACCTTTGGGCTAGATGTTACCTGAGCATCCTTCCTTTTGTTAAAGTGGTCAATTTCCTCCAGCTGTGAATATAGCAGATCTGCCCACTTTCTCATCAACTCTCCATTGCTGGGATTTATGTGTTTGTCTAGGAGAATTCTAACTGCTGTGGGCATCATTGTGAATGGCAGGGGTCGGGGGTGGGGGTGGTTCCTATGGAAACAATAATGAAAATACAAACAAGAATGTGATTGATTTTAAATTGTGTGGTGCAGGGTACAATTGAAAGGGCTGGACAGAGAGGAATAGTGAGGGAAGGAGAGATACGGGCTGGTCCTTCAAGGATGACTGCAATCTCAAACGAGGAGGCAGGGTGGGAGGGAGAAGCTGAGGCAGCCACGGGCAGGTCAGGAGGTCAGAATGTGCAGACTCATGGGAAGGCTGTGATTCAGTTGGGGTACATGAAGATGAGAGTAGAACAAGGTTAGGCAGGTAGGATGGGGCCAGATCTCACCCATCTCTGGAAGCCAGGCAGGGGGCAAACTAGGGGCTTTAGGCTTAGGATGCTTAAACTCCAGCCTCCTTCAATATGGAGTGTGTTTCTGGAAAGTCAGTGCTGCACAAATATTTGGGGCAAATCTACTGATTGATTGATGGATTGAGACAGAGTCTCGCTCTGTTGCCCAGGGTGGAGTGCAGTGGTGCAGTCTCGGCTGGTCAATTCAGGTTTGGGTATTAATTGAGTCAAAATATAGTGAAATGGAACGAAGGGGACCACAGACCGATCAAAGCAGGCGGCAGCGGAGAATGTGCACAGCGTGTCCACACAGGTGTGTGCCTGCACGCACATTTGCATAAGAAAGGGGATGGAAAGGTCTGCACCATGGAAACATGGGTTTTTAAAAATTTTTTTTTTTTTTTTTTGAGAAATAAAATTGCTTTTATTTTTTTTCTAAAAAGAAAATGCAACTCCAGAGATCATTGCCTACCTATAGATGTTGCATCTTTATGTGATTTTTATAAAATATTTTTTTTATAACTTCCAAAAAAGCTTAAATTGTACAAGATGTTTTGAATTTTTCTTTTTTTTTTTTTTTTAATTTATTTATTATTATTAAACTTCAAGTTGTAGGGTACATGTGCACAACGTGCAGGTTTGCTACATATGTATACTTGTGCCATGTTGGTGTGCTGCACCCATCAACTCGTCATTTACATCAGGTATAACTCCCAATGCAATCCCTCCCCCCTCCCCCCTCCCCATGATAGGCCCCGGTGTGTGATGTTCCCCTTCCCGAGTCCAAGTGATCTCATTGTTCAGTTCCCACCTACGAGTGAGAACATGCGGTGTTTGGTTTTCTGTTCTTGTGATAGTTTGCTAAGAATGATGGTTTCCAGCTGCATCCATGTTTTTTTTTTAATTTAAATTTTTTTTTTTTTTTTGGTTGGAGTCTTGCTCGGTCGCTCAGGCTGGAGTGCAGCGGAGCGATCTCGTCTCACTGCAACCTCCGGCTCCCGGGTTCAAGGCATTCTCCTGCCTCAGCCTCCCCAGTAGCTGGGACTACAGGTGTGCACCATCACGCCGGGCTAATTTTTGTATTTTTTGTAGAGAGGGGATTTCACTATGTCGGCCAGGCTGGTCCCTCGGCCTCCCAAAGAGCTGGGATTACAGGCGTGGGCCACTGCACCAGCCCAAATTATTCTTTTAACTCATATATCAAAGTTGACATATTTTGGAGTAGAATACGAAGTCCACATGATTTGAATAATAGAGCATGCACACTTGAAGAAATTCTGGTTGTGGCAGGTCACTTGGATGACACCTTCACATGCGCCGGTCCTCTCTTCCAGAGCGTCATAAATCAGTGGAACAGTTTGAGAATTTCCTTAGGCAACAATTTCCTGCAGCTGTCCCCCTATGCCCACAGCAGCTTTCCTGCCCCTCTGAGCATCTTCAGGTCCTACCCCAAGAGCAGATGTGGCATCTGGTCTAGGACAGCCAAGAGGCTATGCATCACATGAATATTGACCCATGCCAAGACATTGTTGCTATTGTCACTAGGCTTAACATCAAGGGTGAGGACATCTGCCTCTTCCTTTGTAGGTTTATTTGCCATCATTCTCTCAACAGCCTTATAAACAATGACTACTCTGCTTTATAAATGAGGAAACGGTGTGTGGCAGGTGTTGTAAACACATGCCTGATGGGTTCTTTCAAGAAAGCAGTTATGCTAGAATGTGGGTCCTGGCTGGCAGGGGTCCAACAGCTGTCTCCATGTGTGCAGACCTTTATTCTAGAAGGGTGCTTCACACTACACGTGGTCTGCCAGCCTCACAGAAGGCAAGCTGACCTTCTTAATTCAGCTTCCCTACTCCTGTCAATTGTTGCATCACTGGACAATATTTCATGACAGTTTTCAGCTCCATATTTCTTATGAATAATTTAACTGAAGGAAAACAGAATTTAGGTGGGCAATCTAGCTTTGTAAATCTCTCTCTATCTCTCCATCTGTCTGTCTCTGTCTTCCTCTTTCTCTTTTTCAGATTGTTTACAACTCTGGCTCACTAATAAATATGATTGTGATTTAAAGAAACAAAATCATCCGCTTTAATTCTTCAGAGTATTTTAAATAATAAAATATCCTTACTGTTTTCAAACCTCATGAAGTCTGTATATTCTAATACCAACTTTCTAAAGACTCATTAGTAATTAATGAAATCATTGAGAATGGTTCACGGTGACTGACACCCTCCTGGCAGCCACAATCTCCTCTTATGCTTTGTTGAAATGTCACTGGCTCCACAGGTTTGATTTTCATGGTGGGAGTGGGGGTGGGGGTGGAGGGGAAGGGAGTTCGATTTCACAACAGCTATCAGCTAGAACAGAAAGCTGTGAAAATGTTTCTCCAGGTTTCTCTACTTCGCAGGTTGTGCTGGGACAAATTTTCTGAACAACCTTTCGTTCTTCCAATGCTGGGTTCAAGAAATCCTGCTAATACTATGTTTTCACTGAAATAGTATTGTATGGCTGAAGTCAATACGCAAAGATGTAGTGTTGAAAGTCACCCTCTTTTTTTTTCCTCTTGTTTTCACACATTTCCCTCTTTCTTGGCATTGCCTAAATTTATTCTCCTCTTCTCCCTTTTAGAAACAGAATTTGGCATAAATAAATGATAACTGAGAAAATGGCATAAACGGACAAGTAAATGCAAGATTTCTCCATCCTCCTACTGTAGGTCATGGTAATTTGTTGTAGCAAGTGGTTACCCACAAGGAAGATGGTGGTTCTGGCGGCTGCTATGTAATTTGTGTTTTAATAAAGAGACCCACATTCTTTCCCTAATTACTCAAAATGGAACAGGAACCCCCAAAAGCCTTTCCGACCATTAATGTCCTGAAACTGTTAAATCAAAATGGACTGCTTTGCTGAGTACAGCCCACAAAATGGAATTTGGTACATTTCATACCCCAGTGAATTTAAATTGTATGGAGCTGATATTTAATACAAATGCAAGTACCAGTGGAATCTTCATACTTAATATTCATTCTCTAACTCTCAGAATTAAGCGGTTGATCTATGGGACACAAAGGAAGCATCCTTCTCTCAAAGAGAATATTTTATGACCAGGCAGTTTAAAAGACACTGACATAAACAACTGTTTGCGGCTTGCTCTCTTTCTTTCTCTCTCTCTCATCTTCAAAAGGCAAAAAGTACATGTAAGGACATGCTGTTTTAGACAAAGCATTTTATAAAATCACTTGAAATGTTTTCCTTTTCCTTCAGGGACAACTAAACCTTTGATAGGTACTCAAGAGAGTTCTTATAATTTAGTTTATTTCTCTTATTTTCTTAGTAGGGGAGGAAAAAGAGATATTATGAAGGCACAAAGCTGAAGCCTACTTTCACTCGAAAGCAAAACTCGTACTGCTTAAATAATAAAAGTGTTATTTATGGTTTTTACACCATGACTGAACACACCAGTTTTTCTAGGACAGTGTCAATTTCAAATGTATAGCTAAGTTTAGTTTCATTATTGTGCCTTTGCGTGAATTTCACCTAGACAAAGGAATGAAATAGAAAACAAATATTTTGTTACATCCCTTGCCCTAGTTTTGAATTCCTAATATACGGCCACTCTCCCCTACTCATGCTGACATTTGGAAAGCCATTATGGAAAGGACTTCATTTTTTGAGGTTACGCCTCACAAGTACAATGCCCATCCCGCATCCTTTCATATCCTTCAAATGCCTGAGGGAGAAGGAAGGCGCTGGGTGAAGACCTGCCTCATTTTCCAGAGAGAACATGTAGTGAGAGCCCCAAGTGACTCTGGAGCTGCCGTATGTCACAGTGGTTAGTCCTGAATTTTTAGCTCCTGGACTCCAGAGTGGGCCCTGTCCACACTCTGCTCAGCTGGAAGAGTAATCGAGTGGAATGAGGATCATATGAGGCTCAGGGCTGTGCACCCTGGATGCTTTGGATTGGGTTTTAGTAGTCAGACTACTTATTGAGTGCTAGGTGCTATCTGTGGAGTGATAAAGATGTGCATGATACCATCTCTGTCTTTACAGGGCTTGAAATGTATTTAGGGAAGCCAGGCATGTACGCATGAAATAGAAAGTCACCATACAAGGCATTGGGGCGCCTGCCATTTGCTGCAGAGGATGCAGCTGAAGATAAGAACTACAGTTGTTCAAGGCCCCAGGGAAGGCCAGGGCAGGACTGGAACCATAGCCTCACCAAAGACATGGAGATCCTAGGATGAGAAGGCTGAAGGATTAGTTTCTGGATCATTTGAAATTTGATATTCTAAAAGCTTTCTTTAAAAGACCTTTTTTATAATTCTGTCTTAAAAAATTCAGCCAATTTTGTCCTTTGCTATTTTTGAATTGAGTTATAGGTCTTCTACTTATTGATTTATAAAAGCTCTTTTATTTTAGAAACATTAATAATAAATATTTTACCTAGTTAAGAAAATTTAGTTGCCAAATGATGTCTTTTCCTTATGGTGACAAACACATTAAGGAGAGAGGAAGGTCAAAATTTGTGCTTTATGATTTCTTTTTAAAATGTTTTTAATTTTTAATTTTCATGGGTACATAGTGGGTGTATATGTTTATGGGGCACATGAGATATTTTGATACAGGCATGCAACGTGTAATAATCACATTAGGGTAAATGGGGTATCTGGCACCTCAAGCATTTAGCATTTCCTTTTGTTACAAACAATCCAATTGTACTCTCAGTTATTTAAAAATGTATAATATGTTTTGCTGACTGTGATAAACCTGTTGTGCTATCAAATACTAGATCTTATTCATTCTATCTAACTCTATTTTTGTACCTAGTAACCATTCCTCCCCTCCCCGCTGCCCTTTCCTGGCCTCTGATAACCATCATTCTATTCTCTATGTCCATAAGTTCAATTGTTTTAATTTTTAGCTCTCACAAATGAATGCAAACATGTGAAGTTTGTCTTTCCATGCCTGTTTTATTTCATTTAACAGAATGTCCTCCAGTTCCATCCACGTTGTTGTAAATGGCAGGATCTCATTCTTTTTTATGGATGAATAGTACTCCATTGTGCATATGTATCACCTTTTCTTCATCTAATTTGTCTGTTGATGGACACTTACATTGCTTCCAGATGTTGGCTGTTGTGAATAGTGCTGCAATAAACATGGGAGTGCAGGTATCTCTTGAAGATACCAATTTTTTTGGGGGGAGGTATATACCTAGCAATGAGATTGCTGGATCATATGGTAGCTCTATATTTAGTTTTCTGAGAAACACCCATACTGTTCTCCATAGTGGTGGCATTAATTCACATTCTCACCAACAATGTAGGAGGGTTCATTCCTTTTTCTTCACATCCTTGCCAGCATTTGTTATTGCCTGTCTTTTGGATAAAAGCCATTTTAACTGGGGTGAGACTTTATGATTTCTTGGTGAACAAGGAAAGGTGTTTAGGCTGTTCCCACCCTTTGATGGGTATGTTCTCTCTTCCTGGGCTTAGGCTGTCAATGAAAGTCTAAGCGATTAATTTAAGCCGTGTCAGAATAAACCAGAGTGAGGGGCCCAGCAGAATCCTTAGCTCTAGGATGCTTGGCTCTCTGGACCTCTCAGTGAGAACAGTGAGAAACTCCAGAGTTTTAAGGACTTTAAGAAAAGCTCTTCTGAGACTCTTTGGATAGGGTGCAAAGGAAAATTGTCTCCGCAGGTTGGGAGATGAGGGAGACTGTGAGATAAAGTACTGATAGATAAACTCCAGGTATGCACCTACCATGCTCTCCAAACAATCTGCCATGACCTTCACATGCCCTCCAGGGTGGCCCTGTGAAAAGCATTACTCCATTCCTTCAGCCCTCAACCTTGCTCGGCTTTCTAGAGTCTGTCTCATGCCGGCAGACACCCCATAGTTATTATTCTGTCTGCCCTCAGCAACATTTACCAGTTAGGGGGAAAAAGAAAGCCAGAAAATTGTTGCTATGGGCTCTGTTTTGTGGAAGTTAAAATGCTGGAGCAAGAATCTGATTGCTTGATAGCTCCATCTCTCTCTCTCTCTCTCTCTCTCTCCCTCCTACCCTCCTACCCCCCACACCTTCTTGTTCTTTTCCTCTCCCCTCCACCTCCTTCCCCCACTCCGCTCCCCCACCTTTTCCCACTCGCCTCCCCTTTCTCCACTGGCCTCCCGGGTCCTGCCCCCACATTGGGCTGGAGGAGAGCCTTACAGGTTGTCAATGAAACATGGAATTATTTCCTTTGATGGCTTAGATAATAGTAGGAGCCAAAGCAATGAGTGAGGTCGGCTGAAACCAATGCAGTCCTGCCCGGGACTGGAGAGCCAATCGCAAGAGCAGAGGGCGGGGCGTCGGCGCCAGCAGATAATTGCTAAGTGCATCGCTAGCACAGTCGGTCCGAGCTGCCGAAAGGTCTGGTCGCAGAGACAGGAACGCGTAATCCTCATCGTGCTCCAGCCCACAGCTTCGCTCCACTGCTTGGCAGGGCAGCTGGCCTCTGGGCACCGGCCCCTCTGCTTCGCGGAAAAGGTACCTCTGCCTGTGTCCCGGGGGTGCAGCGCCTGCGTCTCCATTGCCAGTGGCTTTGCAGTTTAGCCTAGGTGGAGGGATTGCAGAAAGAAAAGTTTCTGGTAGGAAATGTGACAAAGGTGGGAAATCACTGTCTTTTGTTGGGAGGAAAACAAGCGGACAATTTGGGAAACTTCTGCACTGGCAAGAAATGGGCTTGTTTACTACTTCTAATTAGCTGCGCTCAGGTCTGTCTAAATAGGGCTGGTCTTGGGCTAGGGTGTCTGCAGGGCTGGGGTGGAGATTCGGGTGTGCTGGGTGAAAGAAGTTGGATCCCAGGATGTGCTGCTTCCTGGTGCACCCATAATGGGTAGGCTGGTTCCGAGAAACGTGATTGGTTGTTTGTGTTTTCCACTATAGGGTCTCTCCGCTTCATATTACCTTGATCTGCCTTCCCCAAACTATTGTGACCTTCAGCTGGAGTCCTTCCTCAAACTTCTGCTTCCTTCCTGCCTCCTGCCCTGTCTCAGTTCATTTTATTTGGTGGAAGGAGACATTCCCCAGGGTGGGGGGCGGGGGGGTGAGGGTGGGCTATTCTGTTTGACCTGGTGGGCACCTACGTGACAACTTGGTGACACACCATCAAAACAATTCTCAGAGGAAAAGAAATCACATAATCAATTACCTCCTGAAAACTCTGGAAGACTTTCGAGGCTTGGGGTGTCCTAAAAAAAAAAAGAAAAAAAAAAAAAAGAAAAAGAAAGAACAAACAAAAAAACGGGTTAGAGAGTTCGGTTTGGTACTGTTTGAAGCTCCCTTGTCCCCAGAACGGGTGCCTGGCCCGGAGCATCCCGGCAGCTCTGGGAGGTGGAGGCTGGTGGAGGGGCTGGCTCCCTGTAGGTGCACAAGTAGTTTTGGTGCACAGGTGCATTTGTGGCAGAGGTGATGCTGAAGTCACCATCCACACTGCTTCTGCTAACTGCTCTTCAAGTAAAACAGCTCACCCTGGCAGGCAGCTGGTTCAGCCCAGAAGCACCCTTGAGCGTTCTAAATCGTGAGACCTCAAGGGACTCTCTTGCTCTGAGACCCTTGGGAAACTCCTTTCTTTCTCTGCCTCCCTTCTGCCAAAGGGAGATGTTAGGGAGGTGAGCCACTAGGAAACAGGGACCCATGGGGAAGCAGGCAATGTGCTTAGTCTTGAACTTCCTTCCTCTTCTGCGAAGGCAGCTTCTGCTTGTGTGCCCACCGCACTTCACCAGGTACGCTGCCTACCTGCGGGATACTCTGAAGCTGATAGTCTGGGGGAGATCTTCCAAGTCCCAGGGGTGTTGGAGAGTTCAGATGATTTTCTTCTCTCCGATTCCCGTTAAACCTGCAGCTGGGGAGTTCGATTCCCAGTCCCGACAAGAAATGCATGTTTGGGGAGGGATTCTCCAGTGACACCTCTTCCTCAGGGCACCCTTCCGCGGAGATGCAGATGATAGTCTTGATTCTCCAGCTCCACAAATCCCTTTCACTTTTTAATTCTTATTTTCTTTAACCACCACAACAGATTCTCCTCCACCTCCTGTAGGCAGCTATTTTGGGTGGGAACTGTGATTATTGAAGCTCTATTTACAATGGTTAAAAAAAATGCCTGCCTATTTTTTGGGGGGGGATGGGGGTCAAAATACCATCAGCGTTCTCTTCTGTACATCCTATCTGACAGTAAACAAAACAAATTTGCAGCCCTGCCAATTATAATCCCTTTGTGTCTGGGGGACCTGGAGTGGAAGCTGAACTTTTCCCAGCCGGTGGGCATGGTTAGCCATGGACGTCGTCCTCTGTGGCCTCTCCGGGGCACGTGACCCCCAGGGAGCCCAGAAGGGGCAGCCGCCAGCACATGGGGGATCTTGCATGAGAGCACCTTGGCTTTCATGAAGGCGGTAAGGAAACCAGAAAATGCTTTTGAGTTTGAGGATAGCAAAACTGGGGGTTCCCTTTAATTGATGCCGGTCTGTTGGATTTCTATCGTGATAGGAAACATTAGAAGTAAGGCATTTGAAACAGCTCCTGAAGGGTGACTCATGCATAGAGAGAAGAAGCAGTGTTGGGGGAGGGGGTGGAGGGGGCCTTGGAAAGTACAAGTGGGACACACTGGAGCGCTCGCTTTCCTTCCCTCTGCCTCCTCCTCATTCCTCTTTCTTGTATTTCCCCATTCGGAACAGAGATCATTAAAATAACAACTTTAGATCTAAAAAAGGATCCTAGGAGCTGAAAAATAATTGACGAAGTGCAAAACACCCTCATCACAGCTTCACCTTGGATGGGGTGAGGTGTGAAACCCAGGACCCAGCGTCTCTGCTGCGATCCAGTTTGGAGAATCGAATTGCTGGTGTTAGGCTAATTAACTCCTTGTGAAGCTGCGTGCCCGTTTGTGTATGCAAAGACCGATGGATGCTCAGGAGATTAAATGTGTTACTTGTCATTTCATCAAACATGATGGCTTTGGCCAGGACCCTGGATAAGCACCATCCACAGACCCAGCGTTTTCTCCTCTTCCCAATTGGCCAAATTGGATCTCTCTCTCTCTTTTAACCAACTATGGTGGGAAGGGGTTGTGTCTTTCTGCTTTTCCAAGCCCTGCGTGAGTTACCTGGCAAATAAAAGTCCTCTCTTTATTCTTCTGTCCCTCCATCCCTGTCATCCTTCGGTTATCCCTTTTCATCCTAAACATATTCGTAAGTAATCTTTTTGCCAACCTACTTTGATCTTGTCATTTTGTGCTGATTTTTCTGTTAAAGACAATTGTCCCCTGAAATAAGACTGAAAACATATTAAAATTTTTATCAGAGAAGAGCCTTTTTGCCTTCTACTTTAACGTTTAATTTTGTGGCTTTGGGGAAATCTAATAAGCACGTCTATTGTGTTTGTTTTGGTAAACGCTTTTGCAATGTCTTGTTTTTTTCTGTGGATGTGTGAATTCCCTGACTGTCCTAGGGGAAGGTATTTCTGGAGATTTGAAACACTCAGGAACATCTCAGAAAGTTGAAGAGGTTGGAGCACATTATTTCCATCTGTTAAAGGTGGGGTGAAGGCTGTTTTGAAACCTAGACCTTGAAATGTATTAACCACACTCTGTTATTTTCCCTCTTCATCTTTCATTTAGGAAATTTTCATAGCCCAAATTACGAGTAAATTGTTCATCTGTCTCACTCTCTTTCTCATGCTCGTGCCTCTTCCTCCCTTCCTCCCTTCCCCCCTTGGGAGATATTTCACACTGAAGCGGGTATCTAGGTAATCTTAATCTGATACGCAGGGGTACCTCTCTTTCCTGGTTACTTTTTGTTTCTTCCTTCCTGTCATTTCAGGGGTCCCCAGGGTGGAGATCTAATTGTAGATGCCTTGTGCACCTCACTCCTGAAAGAGTTAACTAGGGGACAACAGGAACTGTGGGATGTGATGGGAGCCTGTCCTGGGGGAGCAATGAGGTAATCCTTTCCCCAAGTTCAGTTCTATGCAGACCTCGCCAGAGCACCTGGAGTGGTGCAGCTGACCTGTGTGAGGTGGACAGGGCAGATGCTCTGGGGCACAGTCCTGTCTGACACCCAGAGAGATCCACCAGACGCAAGCCCTCACTGCGCCACTGTGCAGAGGCCTGTGCTTGCTGCAGCCCCATACACAGAGCTGACCTTGGAAACATTAGCATGCAGGGAAATTTGTCTGCTGTGCTCTCAGTTTCTTTGTTCTTTGTTTTCACCCCTAAGTCTATTAATAGTTGGAAAGGATCGAATCTACTCATTCATACTAAGGTGTGAACAGTTAATAGTGTTGCCACTTACAGAGGTATTTAAGTTCTTAAAGGAAATCAAAGACGTGTGCATGTTCTCATTTATAAGTGGGAGCTAAGCACTTGGACATGAAGAGGGGAAAAATAGGGGCCTACTTGAGGGTGGGGGGCGGGACAAGGTTGAGAATCAAAAACCTGCCTATCAGGTACAATGCTTATTACCTGGGTGACGAAATAATCTACCTGTACACCAAACCCCCGTGACGTGTAATTTATCCATTATAACAAACTTGCACATGTACCCCTGGACCTAAAATTAAAAAGCTGGAAAGAAAACAAAAGATGTGCGCAGTCGAATTCCAGGCACCTGCTAGTGGGATTGGGTAGACAGAGTTTGGATGGGGAGCAGAGTGAGGAATGGTGGTCTTCACTTTTTAGCTCTGGCTGGTCCTGCTCTGACCCATGCTGAAAACATGGTGCAATGTCTCAGGACTTTGTGATGTTACTATCTGGACTCTGGCACTTGAGCTAGAACCCTCAGATTTGAACTTGGGCACGTGCTTATGTGCCCTTTCTGACTTTCAATCCCCTTAGACATAAAGCCAGAGGTCAGGACCACATCCTCACAGGCTCCTTTCCACTCCAACCTTCTCTCTCAATTTTGCCACAGAGCCCTACATCCCACTGCAGATGCTACAGCTCTGGAAGCTCTTGGAGCTTGCAGAGCATCCTCCCGTGTGGGCCATGGTGATCAGCGGTGCTTTCAGAGCTGGAATCCATGAGGGCAGCTCGGAGGGAACAGTGGTTGTTGTACCAGAAGAAACACAGGATGAGGGCTGATGTAATAACTGATTTTGGTTTAGGAGGGGATGTTATATGGAGGATGGCGACCAGCTGTTCTCCATCTCCAGCAAGGATTGAACTAGAGAAAATAGACAGAAATTGCAGCAGATGGACTTAGATTAGGTATGAGGAAGAATTTTCCATCAGCAAGAGTGCTAAAAAGGGAAGGTTGTTGAGCCTCTGTGATGGTCTTTAGGAAATGGATAAGCCAGGGGTTTTAGCTGGAGGAGGAGCCACGGATCTGTGAGGAGGGAAAGACAAGGGCTATCGAATCCAGGCATCTGTGCCCTCTGCTGATGAGAACCCTTACCTATTTCTCCAGAACCTCACCTTCTCTCTGGGGCTATTGAAGTGGCTGAAAACCAGAGTCCCTGGGATGAAGGAAAAAGGAGTGTAACCTGCCTGGGCTGCTACCCTGAGCCTGGAGACCCCTCCCTTGCCCTGCACCAGCTGCCACCTGGACTGGCAGATTCTGTCGACTGCATGGGGATCTTTCATCAAGTCTAATCTTTCACTTCCAGATGTGGAAGATGATGCCCAGAGAGGTAGCAGGCCTTGGCGTTGTCACACAGTGGCCGATAGCAGAGGGAGGACCAGAATCCAGGTCCTCCATCTCCCAAGTCAGTGTTATTTGCTTTGTAGCTCATTTTCTTCTCATTTCCAAATTGAATAGACCATTTGCTTTCTCTAGGCTCTTAATTTCTCTGTAACCAAATGGCAAAGACAGGGACACCTGTGGTTAAGCAATATTTATTGAGTGCCTGTTACTAACACCACACACTCCACTCCACCTTCCCTATTTATGCCCATGACTCTTTAGTTCTGGTTGAGTGGTTGGGAGGGGTTGCTGACCCATCCCTGTGGGGGCTCCTGAATGTGGCTCTGAGGCCAGGGTGGTGGGAATGTGTTCTAGAAACCAGAGCTGAGAGGAGGGGATGGGTAGACCTGAAGAGGATGAGTAGAGAGACACGGGAGCAATGAGATACTTAATCTGAATCTTATGAAGGGAAGAGAGACTTTAGATTATCTCTGCAAACTTCTCATTGGATAAATGAAACAAGATGGGCCCATAGCATGGGAACACCATGGGTAAGACACATGACCTGTTACCTTATGGAACAGGACGAAACATACCATGTGAGGGCGTTCGGGGATGGTGGAGGGGTGGCCCAGAGGAGAGTGTACACTGCCACATACGTGGTGGCCTAGCTCCAGACCCAAAGGCAGGCTGTCAGTGAAGTCAGGGAGTCTCACAGTTTTGAGAATGAGGCTGTGGCCAGCTGTGGAAGGCTTTTCTTTGTGTTGGTTTGAGCCAAGTAGGAAGCGAGATAAATTGGTGAACTGAGGGCCACAAAATAAAACTACCCTGTGTGTAGCCCTGAGAAGAAAGAAGAAAGCACCCCAGTTAATGCTGAGCTAGGCAGCAAGAGGACAGTGCGGGGTCGGCAGTCAGTGTCCTGTGGGGAGGCACGACCCTTCCATGCCCCTGGCTGGCCAGGGCATCCCTGTGCTAACAAAGGCATCCTGGGCCTTTGTGCCCCGTGTGGGGGTAGGGACTAGGGGATCTACTGGAAGGAAGGGGGGGTTCTTCTCCTTCAAGAACTGGCCCAAAAAGACCATCAGCCCCTCAGGCAGTAGGGCAGGGTGCCCTTCCAGAGATTGGCTGAGACAAGGCTTGGAGAAGTCTCGGGGCAGAGGGCCCAGGGAACGCCAGGGGCTGGGTGGGCCAGGCAGGGAGCCCAGGGTGTGAGACAGGCTCAAGCCTGGGAAGGTGCACATGCAGGAGGAGTGGGGGGTCAGCCCAGAAAGGGAGGAAACCCAGGGACCGCAGTGCCCATCTGCTGAGGGCACAGCAGCCCACATGGACCATGGAAAGAACCCAAGGGATACACCAGGCAGGGTGGCCAACCCAGTGCCCACCATGTGTCCTTACCACTCGCAATGATGTTCACTGAGATCACCACACTGTCTTCAATTTCTCCTTCCCTCTTCCCCCTTCCCCCTTTCCCCTTCCCCCTTCCCCTTTCCCCCTTCTCCCTTCTTCCTTCCTCTCCTCTCCTCTCCTCTCCTCTCCTCTCCTCTCCTCTCCTCTCCTCTCCTCTCCTCTCCCCACTCTGTTGCCCAGGCTGGAGTGCAATGGTGCCATTATGGTTGACTGTAGCCTCGAACTCCTGGCCTCAAGCAGTCCTCCCACCTTAGCTCCCAAAGCTCTGGGATTACAAGCACACACTGCCACATCCAACCCCTGCCCTTGATTTTGATGCCACAGACCTTACTGGAATATAGTCAGGTGTATTAAGTGGATAGAGTACATCTGGGTGCAGGGTACCCCATGATTCTCCTTATTTTGGGCAGGCAGAGGAGCCTCTGGGAGCGAGGAATACCTGAATGGGACCTCAGGCTTGAATAGGTACCATCAGGTGGATGGGAGGAGGGTGGGAAAGAGGGTGCCATGGTGGCAAAACTCCATCCAGCGCATGATTGGCACAATGTGTCGGTGAGATGTGGATGTTGCTGAATCTGCTCATATGAGGCATGTTTTGGGGGCAAGGGAAGCTAGGGTTGTGGATGCCCACCAGGTAGGGAGGGATCACTGCCACATGAAGGAGCAGAAAAGTGTCAAGCAGGAAATGACATGCTCACATTTGCATCTAGGAAAAATGGTCCAGCAGTTGTGAAATGAAGAGTGGAGGTGAGGTTTGAGAGAGGCACAAAGGGGAGGGGGTCACACTTGGGCCAGAGAGGCCAGTTCAGAAGTAATTTGCTGCTGTCCAGGTGAGAAATGGTGAGGGTCCGCAGGAAGACAGTGGCAATGGGGAGGGGGAGGAGGGCAGCATCGACGCAGATACTTGACTTCATAAGTTACACTAGATCAGGGAAAAATGAAGAGGAATTATTCATCCCCTGGAGGAAAAGCTGACAGGTGACAAAGAAAGGTCATGGTGTTAAATGAAAGAGAGAGCAGTGTTCCCACTGAAGATGGGATGGGAGGAAATGGATTTAAACTATAGGAGAAGGATCTACACTGGACATTTGAATTAATGCCTCAGTGGAGGTGGTTGTGAGACGTGGGGAATGGTGTCATTCAGGGCGTTTGTGGATTCATTCTCTGTTTTGAAAAGCGTTTTTAAAAATCAGCCTTTCCCTGATAGAGAAGTGAGCAAAGAATGGGAATAGACAGTTCGCATAACAAAAGAAATAAGTGGCCAGAAAAATATGTAAAAATGTCTCACCTCACTAATAACAAAAATGTGAAATTAATACAAGGTATCATTATCCATTTAACAGATTAGCAGAGTTTAAAAATGATAATGTCATATCCAGTGTTGTTGGGAAATAGACATTTTTAGACTTAGCTGGCGGATATGTGAAATGAGATAATTTGGAAACATAGGAGATGTGTCTTAAAAAAATATACCCTTTGAACCAGTAAGCAATTTCTTTTCTAGGAATTTATCCTAGGAAATAGTTAGAGATGTGCAAAATAGTTCTAATTAAGAATATTCCTTTCAGCATTATTCATTACAACAAAACATTGCATGAAGGCATTAATTAAATACAATATGGCTCCTCCATAAAATGGAAATCAAGAAAACTATTAAAATTACATTGAATAATACGTAAGAACATGGGAAAATGCTAATAATATATATTAAGTAAGTAAAGACTTAAAAGTAAATAGACTATAATTGCAATTAAAACAAAAGGTGTATGTAGTCCTGAAAACTAGAACAGAATATTATATTATCAAAATCTTCATAGTGGTTATCACTGCATTTTGGGAAACATAAGACTTTTGATTTTTTAAACTTTTTTGTACTTTCCAAATTTCCTCCAGTAAACATGTTATTTTACAAATTAGAGGGCATGCTTTCTAAATCAATCATTCCAACGACAAATGTTCAAGCAGTGACTATCCATGTAGCAAAGCTGGGTGCGACGCTGTTCACTAAGATGCAAAATGCCTGCATCCTGAGTCCATTTGGTGGGAGAAGATAAACGCTCGCGGGAAATCCGGCAAGTGCCGCCTGCTTTGTCAGTAAGGGCTGGACATCTGCTGCAGCCAGGTGCGGAGTGTGCAAGATCCCTGTGCAGGGAACATCCTTGTTCCTTCCTCTTCGCTGCATTCCCACCCCTGGGACCTGTCACCTGCAGTGGTCAGGCCTGTCTTAGCATTTCAAGGGATGCATCACGTATAACTGCTCATTTCACAAGCAGAGAAGTTGAGGCTCCGATCAAGAGACTGTCTTAGTCAGGGTCACAAAGCCAGTGAGTGGTTTTGTTAGGTATGAAAAAAAAAACTTTGCTGCCTCACACCATGCTCTTTCCAGAGTGGGCTAGTCTGGGGGTTCCGTGCGTTCTAGAAGAGGGTGGTAGATTTCTGCAAGAAGGCGTGAAGCCACCCTTCCTTCCTTTCGTCCTTCCTTCCCAGAAGCCATGCCTTTGGCTTAATCCACTTATTAACTAAGACCAAATGCATGCGTGGCATCTATCCCACTTACAGCAGGGACTTTGGGTGCTGTGGGCTCCCCGAAGTGGCCTCCTGGGTCTCCTCCTGATGGAGTGTCGCATTTGTTAATGCTTTTCCAGAATGTGTTTGCTCCCCGCTGTGGTTTCCTTTGTTGCATAAACTCCGGGCAGCCTGAGGCAGTCTCCACAGGGTGAAAGTCACAGCTGGCTGGCTCTGTGATGTGTGCCAGGGCCACCTGGGGGCTCCAGGGAGCATTCCCTAAGCAGGACAGGTGACGGCTCTGATGGGCACGCCCTTGGACCGTTCACAGGCTAATTGGGAAAAGTGGACAGGCTTGCCTGAAGGTAGGGCAGGACAAAGAGGAGTGGTGTAGGCTGCGTGGCTGTTTGCTGCTCTGTTTATTTTAATAATAACTCATTGTGCGGTATTTTGTATTCACAAGCCTCAAAGGTAGGTGGGGAAGGTGCTGGCATCCCCAGTTTGCAGAGAGGGAAATCGATACTTGGAAAGGCAAAGCCACTCTCCTTAGTTTGTAAGGGCAGCAGGCGTAATAGCCAGGCATGGAATGAGCTCGATTTTCTGCCTGCAAATACAGCCCTACCTGTCATCGAGAAGGGCTTCCTGCTGGTCTACCTGATGTTTCTGAAGAAGGCGGGGTGTGGAGTAGCACTCTGTTCGGCCCTGGCCAATGCTGATGGAGTTAAGAGTAAGAGATAACTTTGGGTCCATGGGCATATTCAGCTGAGGTAGAGTGTAAGCACTGAGAAAAGTGGATGGTGGTGAGGGTGAACACGGACTCACAGGACTCATGGAGCCAGAGAGTCCCAAGCCCTGAGCTTTGGAGGATGCGGGCCTCATGGAAGGCAGGAGGGGTGTGCTGGGGGCAAGTGGAGATCTGGAGCTGAGACCTGGTGTGAACTGTCTGTGGCTGCTCAGGGGTAGATTGGCTCCACCGGGGGATGGGAGGGGACAATGGCAAGAGGTGGCCCAGGATTCCAGGCTCCATCTCAGAAGTCTCTCCTGTTAATTACACCTGCGATAACACGTCTGTGAGAGCACCGAAGGGAGGGGGAGCTGAGAGGCAGGGGGAGTGGGTTGAGGGGTCTCATACCTGTTGTTTCCCCTCTGCTGTCTCTCTGGGTTTTGTTCCTGTTGAGAATGCAGTTGCTCTGCCGGGTTGCAGGAAGAGAAGGGAAGATTGGGAGGGTTGCTTTCCTGCCAGTTCTTACCGTGCTTTGGGAAACACATGACTTTTGATTTCTTTAAACTTTTTTGTATTTTCCAAATTTCCTATACCAAATCTTTATTTTACAAATCAGAAAATATGCTTTTCTTTTTTCCAGATGAAGTCTCGCTCTGTCGCTCAGGCTGGAGTGCAGTGGTACAATCTCAGCTCACTGCAACCTCTGCTTCCTGGGTTCAAGAGATTCTCCTGTTTCAGCCTCCCGAGTAGCTGGGATTACAGGTGCCCACCACCATACCTGGCTAATTTTTGTATTTTTAGTAGAGATGGGGTTTCACCATGTTGGCCAGGCTGGTCTTGAATTCCCAACCTCAGGTGATCCACCCACCTCGGCCTCCCAAAGTGTTGGGATTACAGGCATGAGCCACCACGCCTGCTCCAAACCCGCTTTTTAAATCAGTCATTCCAACCACAAATGTTCAAGCAGTTACTATTCATGTAGCATGGTTAGGATAGGAGGATTTTCGGAATATGGGAAGAGAAAGGAGAAGTTATGAGACAACAAGAAAAATAAAAAGAAAAAAAAAGGGAGGAGAGTGGGGAGTTGTTGGAGAACCCAGGAGGGATGTTCAGAAATTCAGGAGCAGCTCACGGCACAGCAACAAGCCTGTGCATAATCTCTTTTAAAGTTAGAGGTAGACTCTTCAGGTGTGATAAGACATAAACCAGAAAGAAAGAAAAGGAGCCTAAGGCTGCACACTGTTTTCAGATGTTAAGGATTTGGTCATCACCCTGATTTTACAAATGAGAAAACCAAGACTCACCAAGGTGACACTGCTTCTGAGTGGCCGACTCCAAGCCTGTGCACCGTCTGCTGTGCTGCACTGTCCACTCACCCCTCCTGGGCTGCAGCCAGGACTACGAGCTGTGTGACTCTGGAGGCCTGGAAGAGTGGGGGAAGGAGGCATTTGGGGCATTACTCTGTCTGCCTCCAGAGAAGCCGCTTCTGCATTTGCCCCTCCTGATCCCCAGGGGCCTGAAGAAGGATGCCAGCAGGGCATTCCCTGATCTGTCCCCTTTGTCGTTGGGGACTGGTTGGCTTCAGTCTCTTTAGCAAGGGATACACTGGCTCTGGGGCTGTGTGAGCTCGGAGCCATGGCTCTGTTCTTTGATTTCTCCATGAGGCAAACAATGTGCTTCTCTTTCCCATCCTTCAGTTTCCTTAATAGGAGACATGAGCTTTTGACATGTTATGTGTTCTTTTATTCATTGCTCAGAATGTTGGGAATTGATAGTACACTTCTAAGCTTAGAGGATTCAGCAATGGACAAAACAGTTCCCAGCCTCTCAGAGCTTAGATCCAAGTTGGGGAGACAGATGGCAAACAAGCAAACCTGTGGAAGGGCCAGTGAGTGCAAGGGAGAAACACGAAGCCCCGCAGGGGGAACGGAGTGAGAGGGTCTCACTTGTACATGCCACTTAGGCAGAGACCTGAAGGCAGCGAGGGATGGTCCCTGTGGATATTTGGGGCACCAGCAGTCCAGCCCAAGAAGTCCTTGAAGCTGGAGACACTTAGGGTGCCAGGAATAGCAGTGAGGACAGGGTGTGCTTCCTGGAACCACTGGGAGTTTTGAGCTGATGAGTAACATCGTCCATGATTTAAAACAATTGATCAGGAGGATCACTTGAGGCCAGGAGTTCGAGGCTGCAGTGAGCTATGACCATGCCATTGCCCTCCAGCCTCGGTGACAGAGCAAGACTCTGTCTTAAAATAAATACATGAATAAATAAAAATTGTAAAACATGAATAAATGAGTTACTGTGGTCGCTGTGTTCATAGTACAGTGGAGTGGGGCCGTGTGGAGGCAGAGGCGCCCTAGGAGGCTCCGGTCGTGGTAGGAAGGGAACGGTCTCGGGCCGGGTGGTAACAGCGGGGAGGGAGAGGGCAGATCCTGGATATATTTTGAAGGGAGAGCTGGCAGGATTTGCTGATGGGTTGAAGGTGGGGTTTGAGAGACTAGAGGGTTCAAGGATGATTCCAAGCCTTTTGGCTTGAGATGGTGGGAAAGACTGTAGAAGGAGCAAATTAGAAATTGTGAGGAGTAGAGAAGGAGGAAGTGGGTTTGTTTTGGGGGTTGTTGGAGCTCTAGTGAAATGCCCACTAGACAGTTGTGTTTTGGTCTGGAGTTCAGAGACAAGCTCTAAGCTAGAGAACCCTGGGAGTGATCAGAGTTTCATGGTATCTGTGAGATCGCCTAGGGAGTGAGTGTAGACAGACAGAACGTAGAAAGGTGGATCCTGAGAATGGCAGTATTTATAGATCTAGGATGGGGTTTGCAAACTCTTTCTTAAAGAGCCAGATCGTAGATATTTTAGGCTTTGCAGGCTGCATAGTGTTTACTGCAGTTACTCAGTATTGCTGCTGCAGCACAGAAGCAGCCATAGAGGACATATAAAGGAAGAAGCATGGCTGTGTTCCAATAAAACTTTACTTACAAAGCAGGAAACCCACCCATAGGCCATAGATTTGCTGACCTTGGATCCAGGACACTGAAGAGGAATCAGCAATGGGGACTTAGCAAGAGCAGCCTGGAGACTGGGGTGGACCAGGAGAGGAGGTTGCCTCAGAAACTAAGCAAAGCATTTTTGCAGAAGAAAGTAGTGATCAGCTGGGTCAAATCCTGCTGGCATAAGAAGTAGGATGAGGACTGAAAATTGCACGTGAGCAGTGTAGAGGCCGTGGGTGAGCTGATGACAGCACTTTGGTGGAGGATGAGGCGAGAGGTTCCTTGGAGTGAGTTCAAGGAGAGGCATTGGAGATAGCGCATGCAAACAGCTTCATGGAGGAGTGGAGCTGTGAAGCTGTGCAAAAAAATGAAATATCAACTCTAGGAATATGTGGGGTCAAAGCTAGTGTTGCTTATTTAAAGATGGGAAAAGTAGCGGGATGTTTGTATTGCATGGAAATGAGTCAGTGGGCAGAGCACAAAGATGATGGGTGCGGGTCGAAGGTGAGAATGGCCTTGAGTGGGTGAGGGAGTGGGGCCTGGCCTCTTGGACAGCTCTCAGGGGAAGAGGAGTCGGTAGCCAGAGGCTGTGTGATGGGGCGGGTGGGGCAGTGTGGGGACCCTCTTGGATGCCTTCATTTTTCTCAGAGAGTAGCATGGTGGATCACAAGCTTCGAGACGGGACAGCGAGGACCTCAGTCCAGCGGGTCGTGGAGACAAATGCCCCCTGCACACAGAGCTAGAGGAACGCCAGACAATGACAGAGAGACGTGCCGAGTCTCTAAATCAAAATTAAAAGGTTTCCGCCGATGCTTATCACTTGAGCTTTTCACCGCAAAAGGGGCCCTGTGAGCTCTGGAGAGTTATGACTGAATTAACAAGGCCAGGATGAGGGCATGGATCGAGATCCTCAAAAACAGTTTCATAAATTCCTACAGGCCTGGAGCTGCTGCGGAGGTGGCTCTTGTAGGATTGTATTGAAAATAAACAGAGTTGTTGCCCAGAGTGAGTAATCACTCTCCTTAGAAATCAGACAGGTGGCAGGGCAACAGAGAGTCCATTGGCCTGGGCTGGGGAGGAGTTAGGGGAGATCGGGGCACTTTTTTCTCTCCTCCTAAAGCTTTTTGCTTTTGAGACCTCTTGCTTTGTTTTTAAAAGTATCTTCCTATGAGGGAGGGGTGAGTGAGAGGAAGACCACCTTCTCTAACTTTTACCTTAAGAAACTGTCTTGGGGAGAAAAGGGACTTACCCATGGTCGTGTGATTCGAATGGGAGGGTGGATCTCAGAAGGTGGGAGCTGAATCCTTTGCTGTTTTCCTCTCAGACATCCAGGAAGGAGGGAGAAAGGGAGGCAAGGAGGGGAAGAGATCTCCTGGAGAGGGGTTTGACATTCCAGGTAGTCTGGGAAGAGGGAAATGGTGTGAACCATGAAGAAATGGAACACTTAATGGTTCTATTTCCCTGTCCACAGGGGAGGAAAAGGAAAACAGACTAGGGAACATGTGGCTTGTCGGGAAGGAAACTGGCTTGGGGCTTTGGAAAAGAGAATCATCTAAGGTCACATACCTGGTGGAATGACTTTCTGTGGAGACTGTTGTGCCCAGGACTGAGGGTGGGAACTGAGGCTGAAGGGACACACAGCATTTGCTCAGGAAGCCTCAGCCAGGGTGCCGAGGGACTTGTTTATGTCAGCGCACCATCAGCACAGCCCAGAATGGCTTTGGCCTCGCGATGTGCAATTGGCCCTGGGTCTATCAATGTCTCTGAGAGGGAACTCTTCCTGTTGAAAAGGGCCCAGCACACTGGGTTCATTTAGACGGTGAGGTCAAGTGCCAGAGTAATAACAGCGATAAGGAGTTTGTGGCTCAGGATTAAGCAAGGAAGAGAATTCACCCATCATTTCTTCACATCTGACTCTCCGTGGTCTGTTTAGGATGAAATAGAGAACCTAGGAGCACAGAGCTGTAGTGAACCGAAGTTGATCTAATCCAAGGTAACTCCACAGACTTCGCTCAAACAGTCCAGGAGGCTGCTCAAAGTCCCAGTATCCCCAGCTCTGAAACACCTGGTACCTGTCTCATAGGCTTGGGGTGGGGATTAGATGGAGTGCAGGTGCCAAGCGTCTAGCATAGTGCCTGTAACATACAAAGTGTTCCAGGATCTATGGCAAGTGATAAAAGCTGCTGCTGGTGGTGGTCATGGCAGCAGGTATGTAGGGGTTCTCTCTCTGGGTGTGCCAGGCCAGGGGGCTGGGGTGACCAGGTCATGGGTAACCTGTGCTGCTGCTTGCTGCAGAGTTCCTGGGGTGCTAGGTAAGAAAGCTGCAATACCTGTCTCCGACTTTCATAGCTCCAGCACTTCCTCCCAAATATTGCCAGCCAGGGTTTTTGCGTTCTTTGAAAGAAAGACACCGGAGAGGAACAAGGTAGAATTGCCAGGGTAGCACCTTCAGAAAAATAAATCCTGGAAAGGAAACTCTGAAAGCTTCTAGAACCATAATATTGAGACAGATTTAAAGGGAACCCAAAATTCCTGCAATGCTTGGAACAGCAGAAATATAGATTTCTCATACTAATCAAGTGATTTGTGGGAAAACCCTATGCATCTCTCCAACCTGAGCTGAATCAAGCAAATGCTCAGCTGTGAGTTGCAGAATGAGCACCGAGGCAGCCACAAGGCTGTTTATGATTCTGCAGAACTTTTCTGCGGCATGAATTCCTGGACAAGCAGGTGACTTCAAAGGAAATAAATGCCCTCCCTCCTCACCTTTCCTTCAGCTGTCGGTGCGGGGAATCGATGTTGGGTGCAAGGATGTCCTCTAATTAGGTCCTGGGCAGGGTTTCCGGGGCTCTCATCCTTCCAGGTGATTTTGCGCGCTATGGGGGAGGGTGGTGGCATGTGTCCTCAGGCTTTTGAGGAGTGGCGATGGTGGAGAGTGGCTGGCTTGGCTGTGCAATTAAACACTACATTGTCGTGGGAGCTGTTGGGTCGAGCTATTCCCATCTCTGTATGGAAAAAAATACAATCAACTTCATGCTGCACCTCCTACAAGGAAAAGAATGGGTGTTCTGATAGCATGGGGTTTTTTCAAGCTAGTCCATGTTATCAGACCCCATACAGTTGCTCCTAAGTATTGCTGCTTTGACAAGGATCCAATTTCTTCCTTCCTTCCTTCCTTCCTTCCTTCCTTCCTTCCTTCCTTCCTTCCTTCCTTCCTTCCTTCCTTCCTTCCTTCCTCTCTTTCTTTCTTTCTTCCTTTCTCTCTTTCTTTCTTTCTTTCCTTTCTTTCTTTCTCTCTCTTTCCTTCCTTTCTTCCCTCCTTCCTTCCTTCTTTCCTTCCTTCCTCTCTCTCTCTTTTCTTTCTTTCTTTCTTTCTTTCTTTCTTTCTTTCTTTCTTTCTTTCTTTCTCTCTCTCTCTTTCCTTCCTTCCTTCCCTCCTTCCCTCCTTCCTTCCTTCTTTCCTTCCTTCCTCTCTCTCTCTTTTCTTTCTTTCTTTCTTTCTTTCTTTCTTTCTTTCTTTCTCTCTTTCTTTCTTTCTTTCTTTCTCTTTCTTTCCTTCCTTCCTCTCTCTTCTTCCTTTCTTTCTTTTCTCTTTCTTTCTCTCTCCTTCCTTCCTTCCTTCCTTCCTTCCTTCCTTCTTCTCTCTTCCTTCTTCCTTTCTTTCTTTCTTTCTTTCTTTCTTTCTTTCTTTCTTTCTTTCTTTCTTTCTTTCTTCCTTTCTTTCTTTCTTTCTTTCTTCTTTCTTTCTCTCTCTCTCTTCCTTTCCTTCTTTCTTTCTCTCCTTCCTTCCTTCTTTCTTTCCTTCCTTCCTCTCTCTCTCCTTTTCTTTCTTTCTTTTTCTTTCCTTCCTTCCTTCCTTCCTTCCTTCCTTCCTTCCTTCCTTCCTTCCTTCCTTCCTTCCTCTCTCTTTCTCCTTCCTTCCTTCCTTTCTCTCTTTCCTTCCGTCCTTCCTTCCTTCCCTCCTTCCTTCCTTCTTTCCTTCCTCTCTCTCTCTTTTCTTTCTTTTTTTCTTTTCTTTTCCCTTCCTTCCTTCCTTCCTTCCTTCCTTCCTTCCTTCCTTCCTTCCTTCCTTCCTTCCTTCCTTCCTTCCTTCCTTCCTTCCTTCTTTCCGTCCTTCCTTCTTTTTTGACACAGGGTCTTGCTCTGTTGCCCAGGCTGGAGTGCAGTGGTGTGCTTACAGCTCACTGCAACCTCGACCTTCTGGGCTCAGGTGATCCTCCTACCTCAGCCTCCCCAGTAGCCAGGACCACAGGTGTGCACCACCATGGATGGCTAACTTTTTGTTTCTAAAACTTTTTGTAGAGATGGGTCCTTGCTATGTTATTCAGGCTAATCTTGAACTCCTGGCCTCAAATGATCCTCCCGGCTCGGCCTCTCAAAGCAGTGGGATTACAGTGCATGAGCAACCATGCACAGTCAGTGAACTGGTATTTTTCAATCAAGGCTTACATAAATTCCGGAACATTTTAAGTAGTCTCAAGAGAGGTTAGGTGAAGCCAGCTTAAATGTTTTTTAACCTACAGGGAAGATGCTGTGTCATACTTAACGGTGTGGGGAGTTGGGCGGTTGTTTGGGTTGGGTTGAGCTGAGGAGGAGTTAGGGGGTGATGTGTGAATCTCGGTACAAGTGTAGAGTGTCAAAACATTCAACATGCTGGGGGGTGTTTTCCATACAGAAAATAAATTTACTATAATTCAGAGAAAGAGAACTACAACAGCTAAAAATACATGGAAGAATGTTTAACTCCCTGAGTAATTAGCATAGTATCATAGTCAGGTGGGTGGTTTTGGAGCCAAGCATGGAGTCCTGGCTCTGAAGTTAGAGGTTTGACCTTGTGCAAGTCACTTGGTTATACCTTGTTTCTTCCTCTTAGAATGAGGACAAGACGGCCTACCTCATAGGCGTTTTGCGATGAAGGGAGATGATTCAAGCCAAGCACTTATCACCAATAACAATTCCAATAATAACAATAATAAAAATGTTAATTAGAATGGAAATGAGTTGCCATTTTCCAGCTATAAAATTATTGAAGGTTAAAGATGACATTGCTCCATGTCACAGAGATACGGTATGGAACTGTAATTGGTGCCGTCTTTCTGGAAAGCATGATTTTTCAGGATTTCTATACTTTTTTTTTTTTTTTGAGACCAAGTTTCACTCTTACTGCCCAAGCTGGAGTGCAGTGTCATGATCTCAACTCACTGCAACCTCTGCCTCCCAGGTTCAAGCAATTCTCTTGCCTGCCTCAGCCTCCCTAGTAGCTGGGATTACAGGCATGCCCCACCAAGCTCAGCTAATTTTTTTGTATTTTTAGTAGAAACGGGGTTTCACCATATTTGCCAGACTGGTGTCGAACTCCTGACCTCAGGTAATCCACCCACCTTGGCCTCCCAAAGTACTGGGATTATAGTTGTGGGCCACCACACCCAGCCAGATTTCTGTACCTTTTGATTTAGTTCTAGGATCCTATCCTAGGGAAATAATCAGAAATGTGGGGAAATACGCATGCACAAAATTGTTCACTGCACTTCCTTAAAAACTGGAATTAACCTCCCCAGCAGTGGAGAACTAGTTAAGTAAACTATGGTACGTGCATACAACGGAGTACTAGGCTACCATATAAAATTATTTGAAGCATGTTAATGATGTGAGAAAATGCTCATAAAGCTGAAAGTGAAATATCTTCTAAACTGGCTAATAGAATATGTCTATGTGCATAAACGTAAATAAAATATGCCAAAATGCTAATAGAGGTTCTCTTTGAATGATAAGATGATGGATGATTTTTGTTTTCTTCTTTATATATTTTTTCACTGTTTTCAAATATGTTGCAGTGAGTCTTTATTCATTTTTACAGCACAAATAATAAAAATTACAGAAAGAAAAGGAGACGCAGTCGCCTCTGAGTCATTTCCCTGTTTAGGAAGTGAGTGTTTTACTAAGGATCCGTCCTGGCGTGGATTCCCTAGAAGCCCATCAGAAGGCTTTCTGTGGAACCATTTTTTACTCCTCCCTGATTCACATGGAAGTAACAAATGTTTTGGGAATGGAAACAAACGTTTATTTCATTTTTATTTTTTAAGAGACAGGGTCTCACTTTGTTGCCCAGGCTGGAGTACAGTGGTGTGATCACAGCTCACTGCAGACTGGAACTCCTGGGTTCAAGGGCTCCCTCTGCCTCAGCCTCCTGAGTAGCTGGGACTACAGGTGAGAGCCACCATGCCTGGCTAACTTTTCAAATTTTTTGTAGAGCTCAGGTCTGGCCATGTTGCCCAGGATGGTTCTGAACTCCTAGCCTCAAGTGATCCTCCTGCTTTGGCCTCCCAAAGTGTTGGAATTGTAGGTATGCACCACCACACTCCACTGAAACAAATATTTTGGAACAAAGAGGTAGATGTGGGTGTGCTGTGGAGACAGCATCAGGTACAGTGCATTGCCTGTCCCCATTTGCACCCTGCCCTGAACTTCATTATCTTCCAGGAAGCCACAGACAGGGTAGACTCCCCAGGTGCTAGTCAGTAGCAAACCCACAGCCAGACTGGAAATCAGCTGCTCTCTCTTTTTAGGATTGTCATTGGAAAGCCAGGAAGCAGTTTCATAAAACAAAAAAGCAGCCCTGCCCACTCAGTACTAATAGAACATGGGGCTGGAGATGCCTGGGATGCTGGAAAAACACTCAGCAGAGGCGATGGACCCAGAGGAGGGGGCATCTCCCAGGAAACAGTCCTCCGAGGCCACAGCTACATCTCTGGTTTCTCTCACCTGCTGCACCTTGCATGGCAAGAACGGCGCCATGGGAAGGAAATGTTTGTAAATTCTGTGGTACATTGAATGCACCCGGGGAACAGGCTACTTAACAGAGATAATTCTCTTATACAACAAATGTCTTTTGAGGATATGCAGCGTGTCAGGTCTTGGGCTATGTGCTAGACATTCCCTGGTGAGTATAAAATAGAGGCCTTGGCCTGTGTGGAGCGAACTCATTTTTCTAAGTTGGACAACTTACTTCTGATATATCTGGTTTCAAATGGCAATTTTTAAATGTATTGGTTTTACTGAAAGTAGGACACACTTACTTTAGATCTGTGAAATATTGTAGAAATAGTGTTTTTTTTTTCCCTTTAGTGCAGATGTCCCAAGTGTTCTATAAGTTTAAATATTTTTGTTTAATTCATTCTTAACACCATCATCTGTGAGATGGGGCAAAGAGGGGGTGCCACCTGACTTCAAGTGGGGAGCGAGGGGACAGGTTTTGGCCCTAACTTTGCCCCTGCTGAAATGTTTCAGGTCACCCCCTCCTGACGTCCATTCAGTGAGACTAGCTCTCATGATTGATCGTTGACCACTGGCCACTTGGAGGCCCTTTGCTGAGGAGCTGCTATATGTTTTCTGCCATTGGAAGCCATTCATTCATTTATTGCAGAGCTTTTTTAAAGGCTTGAACATTTAGTGGCTATTGTGTTATTGTTTCATTACACTGGGTGCCAGAATGAGCTCCCTAAAATCCTTGGAGACTCTGGGTTTTGTTTAGCGAATGTAAATTATGACTTATATATGGATGCAGTTTTCCACTTGCAGTATGTTGGGACTTGAGTTCCTTCTCCCTGCTTTTGGAATGCGCCCAGGTGTTTTGCTTCTTTTAAAGATCTGACATGACCGTGGCCAGCTCTATAAATAGTCCCAAACAACAGCTATAATGCTGGCGTGATGCTGATTTTTTTCCCTGCCACCCACTGAAAGTCTTGGGAGAAAATTCTCTATCTTTCTCTCTCTCCCTACTCTGTCTCTCTATGTCTCTGTTTCCCTCTACACACACACATACACACACTCATATGTTTATACTTCCATGTCTAACCAGAAGTAAAAATTTTGAATGCGTTCAAACACATCTGTGGTTTTGTTTCTTTCATTTTTTAAGGATTTAGATAAAAAGGAGTTAAAAAGCTTTTCAACAACGGAAAACAAAATGACTTTCCTAAGTACGTACTATGTCCAGGCATTGTGCTGAGTTAAATTAGCTCCTGTCTTCAGAGGGCAGAGTTCAGCAAGAGGGCATCTTTCTCAGCAGCGAATCATTCCAGGCTTCCTGGGGATTAAATATAAGAAGACACCTTTCATGTATTCCTGGGGACTTTACAGCCGTACAGAGGATCGTTAACTATTGTATTAGTTGCTAGGGCAGTGGTAATGAAGTACCACATACCAGGGTGTTTCAACAACAGAAATTTATTGTCTCCAGTTCTGAAGGCTGGAAGTTCAAGGTCAAGGTGCCAGCAGGGCTGGGTGCCTTCTGAGGGCTGTGAGGGAAAGATCTGCCCCTGACCACTGTCCTTGGCTTGTAGATGGCCATCTCCTCCCTGTGGGTCTTCACGGCATCGCCTCTCTATGCGCGTCTGTCACTGTGTGCAGATTTCCCTTTTTATAAGAACATGAGTCATTTTAGATTATAGCCCACCCTAATGGTCTTGTTTTAATTTGACACCTGGGTTAAGACCCTCCCTCTAAATAAAGTCGCATTCTGAAGGAGTGGAGGCTAGGATTTTAACATGTGAATTCAGAGAGGATACAATTCATCCTGTAATGAGAGTCTTTTAGGTAATGCTTCTCCCTCTGGGAATAATTTTCCTTAAACCATTACAGGCTGCCAGATTCGTAATATAGTCCATCCATGAACAATGAAGGGGTTAAGGGTGCCAACCCCTTGCACAGCCGAAAATCCATGAATAAATTTTGACTTCCCAGAAACGTAACTACTAATAGCCTACTATTGATCAGAAGCCTTACCAATAATAGCAACAGTCAAGTCACACATATTTTGTATGTTCTGTGTATTATATACTGTTTTCTTATTATAAAGTAAGCTAGAGAAAAGAAAATGCTCTTAAGAAGATCATAAGGAGGCCGAGTATAGGCTCATGCCTGTAACCCCAGCACTTTGGAGACAGAGATGAGAGGATTACTTGAGCCCAGGAGCTTGAGACCAGTCTGAGCAACACAGCGAGACCTCATCTCTACAAAAATGTTTTAAAAAAGTATCCAGGCATGGTGGCGCCTGCCTATAGTTACATCTACTGGGGAGGCTGAGAGAAGAGGATCACTTGAGCCCAGGAGACTGTAGTGAGCTATGATCATACCACACAGCATTGTAGTCTGGGCCACAGAGTGAAACCCTGTCTCAAAAACAATCAAAAGATCGTAAGAAAAAGAAAATGTATTTACTATGTATATTTACTATTCATTAAGTGAAAGGGGATTATCATAAAGGTCTTCATCTTCATTGTCTTCGTGTTGAGTAGGTATAGGAGGGGTTGGTCTTGCTGTCTCAGGAGGGGCAGAGGCAGAAGAAAATAAGTGGGTCATTGCAGTTCAAACCTGTTCAAAGGTCAACTGTAATTCTCTCCCCCTGTTCTCACTGAGGAGTGAGTTCCACAAGTCACATTATTTTCAAATTTAATTCTATAAGCCCAATCCCCTTACTATAGCTAAGCCCATTTCCTCTTCTGTGGTGCTGGTGGAAAACAGCCTGTTGTCACCCTTGGTCTAGTGGGTTAATAGCCATTTTCAAGGCCATGACATATCTGTCGTCTTTCCCATTCCCACATCGCATCTTGGCCTCCCTTTGGTACAGAACTCTTCTAATTCAACACAATCAGTGGACACCTACAAGGAAAGTCTTGGGGGTGGTCGTGTCCTAGACCAAATGGACGCACAGAAGGGCAGACTAATGACCTCTCCCCTATTCTCTCACTGCCTGACTGGCCTGGCCACTGCAGGCAGAACTTATACTTCCTGGGGGAGTAACATGACCTCAGCTACATTTCAGTTCCCATCCTGGGCTCGGTGGTGCCCTGGGGCTGAAGCGCTGACTCTGTCAGTTCACACACCCACCACCCCCATGGCCCATGAGGACACCACACCCCACACACACTCTAGCCTGCTTTCCCACTGTTCTTTCTCATTTGGAAATCCCATAGGCAATAACAGGTATTTTTATTGCCAAGATGGCAGGGGGGTGGCTGCAAGCACCAATATGCTGTATGGATAGCCAGTTCCTTTTGCACCCATGCTCATTAACTCTTTTTTTCAACCAATTCCCCTGTAACAACAACAAGCTTATCAGCTCCTCTGTTGTCTCCCCTTCAGCATGTGCTCATCTTAAACCTGCAGTCACCGCAGCTCGGGGGTCAGTCCTGGGTAAAGGCAAGATGCAGTCTAGGGGGTACATTTGATTTGAGCACACACATCTGGACAAGAGTTTGTATGTGTACTATGGGAGGGGACACATGGACAGGGACTCAAAGGGTCAATTATGTTTGCCCAGGAGGAACCCAGAACCCTTCTAGAGAGAGCTAGAACTCTGAAGGCCAGGAATAGACAGAGAGGCAAGAATCTAGCTTTGTCCTTGGCTGTCTGAATGCCTTCTCCAGATGTTGCAGGGGTTATATTGCACAGTTCCTGGTGAGGTACCAACAAATACAGCCCATGGAGGACTGGCCAGCACATGTGCACTTTTTGGGGGGCTTTCACTTGCCCTTCCCGGACATTCAAAACAGGAAATCAGTAGGAAAATGGGAAAAGGGAGAGACATTTTTCTTCCATTGAATTCTGAATCCAGCCACCACTGCCTTCTCTGATGTTGTTTACTAAGATAAGCCATGTCTGAAACCATGCCTGCTACAGTCCAATCAGCTCAGACCAAGAGTTATAATTAGGAAAGGCCTTGGGTCACTGATCAGATAAAAACACTAAAATAAATTCCAATAGCCAAAAACCATCCAGGTGCAAAAGTATAACCATCAGTAAATTATGCTTAAATTGGGTATGCTTAGCTGCCCTGGGAGGAGTACAGAGAAACACATTCCAAATATAAAGCAGAACTTTCATAATTTTCACCTGGGGGTGAGAGAGAAGGGGAAACAAGGGAAAGATGCATGTGTGTAGTTTAGGGACCGTGCTTCTCTGGGTGTGCCAGAGACCCAACTGTGAGATTCGAGGGAGGTGGATCATTCCATTGGGGAAGTAGGAAAGGGTTAAAGTGAATGCTGGCATTCACTCTCAGTATACATTATATCCATTTGTTAACCAAAACAAACACTTTCTTCAGAACCCACTAAATAGTCACCACCCACCATCTTCAGGTGAGCCCCAAAGTTAACCCTTGCTCTCTCAGGAGGTTCCCCTATGCAAAAGAATGCCCGGTGGTGATCTTGGCAGCTGGATGTGATGGGTGTGGCCAGCAGGGGTGCAACGCTGGGTGGCACTAGTTCTGCCTCTGGAAGAACACTGGGCATAGCAGGCATTCATTCACTGGGGTGCTGAGTGCTCAGAACTCAAGCCATGAAAGAGGCCCAAGGCACAGATTGACCCTACCCACAAATTGCAGAGAATGAGGGGGCAGAACAATCAAATGTTTAGAGAACAAGGAAGGGTTGAGTGGAGTCAGCAGGGTGCTGTGAGCTTGCAGAAGTGGGTGACCCTGAGTGGTGGCCAGAGCAGGTGCAAGTGCAAGGAGGGGGTCGAGCCAGGGCCTTCTTAGTCTTTAAGAAGTAAAAGGTGGGTAGGGGGCCAGGGCCTCGTCTGGGAAGACGACCTGAGCAAAGGCCCTTAACAGACTGGGCATGGGAGGTGTGGGTGGAAGGGAGAACAACCTTAGCCCTCCTGGCCCTCAATCTGTAAAGTTGATGGTGTTTTGAAAAATCGTCCCAGTTAGTGTTTTTATAAAACAGAAGTGGCTAAAAGGAGAACAATACCTCCAACTCATCGCAATATCCCCAGCAGCTTTCATCAACACAGACCTGTCCCTGGCCATCAAGGCAATGGCTCCAGTCTACCTTCTCCACCTATTTCTCACCTTCGGCCTGTCCATTGCCACTCTGTGCCAATGAACCCACTCTTCTCCATAGAACCTCTATAAACCTAAGACATACTGACCCCCTCCACCTGACTACTGTCCTCTCAACTCTATAGGTTCAAACCTATTCATCCTCCAAAGTTTTGTTCAAATATCCTATCCTTGGTTCAACCTTTCCTGGCATTCTCTCCCTCCCATCCCTGGCTCTAAGAGATGCTCATAGTAATTTATATGTAGTATTTTGATTATTCTTACTGTTTACTAGTAAAATATTTATTAGGAATCTACTAGGTATTAGACACTATTCTCTGTACTTTGGGTAAATCAATGAACAAATCAAAGACTTCTATTCTCATTGAGCTTACATTTTAACCAGGGAACACAGATAATGAATAATAGAAGTAACATAAGTAAATTATATATGATGTTAGAGATAATAATTTTTTTTTGAGACAAGGTCTTGCTCTGTTGCCCAGGCTGAAGTGTAGTGGTTCAATCATAGCTCACTGCAGTCTGGAACTACCTGGCTCAAGTGATTCTCACCCCTCAACTTCCTGAGCAGCTGGGGTTGTGACTACAGGTGTACACCATCATACCTGGCTAATTAAAAAAACCTTTTTCTGAGAGATAGGGTCTCACTATGTTGTCCAGGCTAGTCTTGAACTCCTGGGCTCAAGAAGTTTTCCTGTCTCAGCTTCCCAGTTGCTGGAATTACAGGTGTGAGCCACTGCACCTGGCTTGTGATAACTGTCATGCAGAACAGAAAAAGAGAGCAGGAGAATGGGGTTGGGAGTGCTGAGACTGGGAAGGCACCAGGTTGCAATTTTAAATAAGGAGGCCTTTAAGCAGCCTCCTGGAGAGGGTGCATCGTGCAAAGGCCATGGGGTGGAAGTGTGCCTGATGTACTCAAGGAAGAAGGAGGCCAGTATTGTTATACAAGGATGGAAAATGGGGAGAGAGGTAGGGAATGAGCAAGAGAAGGCATAGTGGGAACACCCACATAGGGCCTGCTAGGCTGTTTTAAGGACTGAAGGAGACAAGAAGCCATCGGATGATTTTGAACAGAAAAGCGGTATGATGTGATTTACTCTGCAAAAGAGTCCCTCTGGGTGCTGTGTTTATAATAGACTGAAGGTCATTAAGAATGGAAGCAGGTGCAGGGGCAGTCAAGAGGCTGTACTGTAGTCATCCAGGTGGTCTGGCTGGGTGAAGGTGATGAGAAGGTGGCACCGTTCTGTGTGTATTTTGAATTTTATTTTTGATGAGTAGATAGTGAGACAGGGGAGAAGACATAGAATTGAGAATGACTGCAGGAAATTTGGCCTGAACAACTGGAAGGCTGGAGTTGCCAGACCAGCGATAAAGAAAGCTGCAAGGAGGGCGACTGATGAATGAAGAGTGTTGAGTTGGTCCCCATTGGACTGGAAGCTACTTAGAGTGGGTTTGCTGCACGATTCATCTTTGCCACCTCTTGGGGACTCAGGAATAACAATTGATGGGTGCCTATTTCAGAGGCTGTTATGACTGCAAAGCATCTCTGCCATGGGAGGGCATTCGTGAATTTCAGGATGGTTGCTGTGGTCGGAGCTCTGTGTCTGGCTACTTCCCTGGTTGGACTTTTGCGCTTTTTTGACACCATCCAGAGGTTCAGTGCTGAGTCTCCAGGGGGTGGAGACTCAGTGGGGTGGGTTTGATGAGGATTTCATTTTGAGTGGGTTAATCTCACGAGCCCCTGGAACACTGGATATCAGCACAGAATATTTTGTTGGCAAAAATCTCTTTCTAATCTTTTCTCTCCCTAATGAAGATGATTAATTGGTGTTAATTGGTGTGCCAGCAGAGTGTGAGTGAGTTAAAAATTAAACGTTCCTTTTGGATTCTGGAGAGGCCAGAGTGGGGGTGGGGAGGTGGGTGTGTTTAGCATTGCATGGGACCGGGACTTCAGAGGCTTCTGGTCAGAATCCCACTTTGTTGGTAGAGACTGGGGAAGCATACCTAGGCTAAGACAAGGGGTTACTTAGTTACAACAATCCTAGTGAGGTTGTGCCAGTGATGAGGACTTGTTGACATTGAATCTGATCATGCCCAAGTTGGTGCAAGAGGAGACTGTGCTCCACAGGTGTTTAGAGACCTTCTGCTCAGTGCCAGCCACTGTGTCAGGCACGGGGGATCACACAGGGGCCTGACACCCTGTCCCTCCCTTTAACGAATAGTCTATTGGTAGAGGCAGGAGCATAAACAGTAACAGGGAGAGTTGGGTTCTGGAAGAGGAAGCGGTCAGTTACCCAATGGACCTGGTGGTGCTTTCTAGAGGAGATGGTGGTTGAGTTGTATGGAGAAGGATGTGGAGTGTTCTTGAAGATGAAATGGGGAGGCCTTTCCAGGCCGATGGCCGAAGATGAGATGGGAGCAACCTGGTAGGGGGGACACCCTTTGAGGCAGGGCCCAGTCACCAAAAGCCTTGCAGGTCATGGTAAAAGTCTAGACTTTATCCAATAAGCACTGGGTAGATAAGGTTTTCAGGAAGAAGAATGATGAAAATTAGTGACTGGGTCTCTAGAGTGTCATGAAAGTGAGATTGGAGGATAGAATTCTGGAGTCAGACAGGCTAAAGGCTTTTTGCAATAATCCAGGTGAGAAGGGATGATGATCTGGATTAGGGCATTAAATAGTGCAGGCCAACTGAAGAGATATTGGTACCTTTCTTCACCTCAGTTACTTTTGAGTCTTAGAAGTACTCTACAATGGTAGTGATGGCAAAAACCACAGTTACTTTTGCACCAAGCTGATATTAAGAGGTAGGTCCTTTCCTCACTTAATTTCCATGACCACTCTATGAAGCAGGTACTATTATGAATTCATCCTATATGTGAGGAAAACTGAGGCACAGATTTGAGTAAGCTGCCCAAAGTCTCACTTAACCAGGGTATAAGTCTGAGCACTTGATTTCACCATCCACACCCTTAATCACACCATTATTACTGCCTTCCAGAGAGGTAAGACTGTCCCATTGTATGGATGAAGAGCCTGAGGGAGACAGAGGAGACTTTGGGAAATGAGGGAAATGAAAGCATCTCGGATGGCTCCTGGTTTTGGGATTCTCAAATCTGGGGAAATGTGAAAATGCTGACAACAGGTCTGAGTGTTTTATAGGTAGTCATGTCTGGGGCGGAAGTTACAGAAAAGAAGCAGTAAGATGAATGTGTGCCTGAGTGTGTGTGTTCCTGGCGGAAAGGACCTCTGGTAGGAGAAAATGCAGCTCAAATCCCATAGAGTCACTCACCATCTTCCCTTTTCCCTAATCTGAAATGGGAGCAGGAGGTTTGTGGTGAGAGTTAAACAGGATCACACACACTGGGCTTACTCTGTAATATTAAGGTCCTCACCCCTTCTCACCAGCATCCCGGGGTGGAACTCTCACTCTCACCAACATCCCGGGGTGGAACGCTCGTTCTCACCAGCATCCCCAGGGCGGAACGCTCGTTCTCACCAGCATCCCCAGGGCGGAACGCTCGTTCTCACCAGCATCCCCAGGGCGGAACGCTCGTTCTCACCAGCATCCCCAGGGCGGAACGCTCGTTCTCACCAGCATCCCCAGGGCGGAACGCTCGTTCTCACCAGCATCCCCAGGGCGGAACGCTCGTTCTCACCAGCATCCCCAGGGCGGAACGCTCGTTCTCACCAGCATCCCCAGGGCGGAACGCTCGTTCTCACCAGCATCCCCAGGGCGGAACGCTCGTTCTCACCAGCATCCCCAGGGCGGAACGCTCGTTCTCACCAGCATCCCCAGGGTGGAACGCTCGTTCTCACCAGCATCCCGGGATGGAACGCTCGTTCTCACCAGCATTCCCTGGGTGGAACGCTCATTCTCACCAGCATCCCCGGGAGGAATGCTCGTTCTCACCAGCATCCCCTCGTGGAATGCTCCTTTTCAGCAGCATCCTCGGGTGGAACACGCTCATTCTCACCAGCATCCGGGGATGGAACACGCTCGTTCTCACCAGCATCCCCAGGGTGGAACGCTCGTTCTCACCAGCATCCCCAGGGTGGAACGCTCGTTCTCACCAGCATCCCGGGATGGAACGCTCGTTCTCACCAGCATCCCGGGATGGAACGCTCGTTCTCACCAGCCTCCCCGGGAGGAATGCTCGTTCTCACCAGCATCCCCTCGTGGAATGCTCCTTTTCAGCAGCATCCTCGGGTGGAACGCTCATTCTCACCAGCATCCCGGGATGGAACACGCTCGTTCTCACCAGCATTCCCTGGGTGGAACGCTCATTCTCACCAGCATCCCCGGGAGGAATGCTCGTTCTCACCAGCATCCCCTCGTGGAATGCTCCTTTTCAGCAGCATCCTCGGGTGGAACGCTCATTCTCACCAGCATCCCGGGATGGAACGCTCGTTCTCACCAGCATCCCCAGGGTGGAACGCTCTTCTCACCAGCATTTCTCGGGTGGAACGCTCATTCTCACCAGCATCCCCAGGGTGGAACGCTCATTCTCACCAGCATCCCGGGATAGAGTGCTCATTCTCACCAGCATCCCCAGGGTGGAACACGCTCATTCTCACCAGCATCCCCGGGTGGAACACGCTGATTCTTACCAGCGTTCCCCGGGTGGAACGCTTAGGTTGTCCATGTGGAATTTCCATCATCAAAAATAACAGAAGTTAAAAATAGTGAGCAGGAGGGACGTTCTCCACAAGGTCACGTGTTCTAACCACTGATGAAGTGAAACCATTTTAAGATCCTCTGGGACTTCTTTGTGCAGTGACCTTATTTGACTAGATTCTGTCAATCTAGATCTTCCACGGACAGAGCATGGCAGGCAGGTGTGGGGGCTCCTTTGTTGCTGGATGACCTAGGTTTCTCATCAGAGGTGGGGAGACTAAGGAATCAACCTCTTGAAGGAGAAGGCATCTTGCCTAGTAAGGCCACAGAGACTCCTCTGTAAAACAAGAGACCCATGCGCCATTTAGGGGTCTGTCACTCCCCAAAGCCAGGATGAGGGATGAACATTCCACAGCCAAGTCAGGGAATCCCTGCACTGAGTAAGGCCATCACAGAAGGCTGTCGTTGATTTGGAAACATCTGCCCAGCCACAGGAAAGGTCATGGCAACAGCTTTCGGTGACTCATTTGCATTTTGGATAATGTTTTAAAATAGCTTTATTTCTGAGAGCCATTAAATCCTGATAAGTGGGCATTTTTGTAGACAGAAAAACAAATAAGAAGCACCATTAGCATTATCTTTTCTGTGCACATGTGGCAGTGCATCCAGGGAATTCTGATTTGGGACTTGGGCTGCCAATCAGGTGACACAGGGGTTTCTCAGATGGGTTGAAAGCAACACATCCTTCAAAGCTGCAGTCGCCCCCTTTGTTCCTCGCAAGGATTCTTCATCTAAATGTCTCTGTCACCTTGTGTGGAGATTTTTTTTTGACCTCTTGGGGCTTCAGAGACTGAGGCTTATTGGTACTGACAAGCGCTGATTATTTAGAATCCTGGAGACCATGGTTTCTGCTGTGCCGGTCCACAGAGGGTGGAGCTGGCCGAACCCTGCTGACGGCTCTAGTGGTCTGTGTTTTGTTAAGGGCTGCATGGAATAGCACCCCACTTCTTTCCCCTTTAAATTCCAAAACAGCTGACCAAAACTAAAAACAAAAACTGAAAACAAGCAAAATCCCCTTTGGTCCCCTCCACCCCCTACCCGAATCGGCATCACCCATCTCCCCCAATTCAAGTCCAGTGTTGTTTTTTTGACAATTGTCTTATAATTCTAAGCACCCAGAATGTTGCAGACAGCTTACTTCAGGCATTACCCAAGGTGGTGTGGACTGAGGGACTGCTGGAGGGAGTGCTCTGCTGCCACCAGCACCTTTGATCCACTGTGCCACCCTTGGCAATCCCCTTGGCCCCCTAAGGCCCATGGCCTTCCCCTAAACAGCTCACTAAGGCAGAGAGGACAGGTGCCTGCCTGCCCAGGATAGGAGCTTTGAGAGCACACTAGAGGCATTTCCCAGCTTATTTACTCTCCTTCTCCAAGGTGGAGGGGATGCTGGGGACCCTGAGGCCTACAGGGAGGAAGATTCAGTGTTACTTAGCAACAGCCACATCCTGTGACATGACTTGTGTCTGGAGGAAGGATGTTTCCACTGGCACCTGGAGGGATGGGCAGCTTTTGGTGGTGCTCTGTGGGGTGCCCCCTTCAGACTTCTTCCTTGTGGGACGCTGTTTCTGTGGAGCAGAGGCTTGCCTGCTCACTGTGTGCGTGTGTGTGTGCACATGGGTGTGACCACGTACACGTGGGAATACGGTGGATGTGATGGGAGTGGAGAAGCTGCCTGAGCAGCTCCTCAGTCAGTGCAACCTCCGAGGTCTGGGAAGGTGCTCTCCACTTCCAGGCAGAAACTCCCACCCCTGTGGCTGATGGCTGCAGCTGCCAGAACTTCTGAATTTGTCAAAGTTGGCCCTGATTTCAGATATCCTCTTCTACTTTGAAATCAAGTCCCATGTTTTTCCCTGAAAGTCTAAAATTTGAGATGAATTTCTTTCACATTAAGCTTTAATCTGAGCTGAAAAATAAGTATATTTAGGAGTGGAAACTCATTTTAACTCATCAGGAGGTAGTTTGTCAAATCCTTTCCTGAGAGCACATTTTTACAGAGGAGAAAAGAGCATGAGGGAATGAGCCACGAGGGGGAAAAGACAGACTTCCCTGCAGAGGAAAAGTGCTGAAAGGGAAATTGTGCACGGTGTCGACGAAGGATGAGTCCACACCTCAGTGCTGTCCTGGGCTAGCTAGTGGGTGGGTCGTCTTATTCCTCCTTGGGAAGACCAAACTCACTATTGGCAATGGTACCCTTCATTGCTCCATGTCCTGGTTGGGAATCTCTTTTTTCCCTGCCTTTTTCCACCACTCCCTTGCTTCCCCTCTGCCCCAGCCTTCTCTGCAGTTCAGTGGAGATTTTGAGAATTCCTTGTGTATTGCATCTTTATGCTTTTGGTATTTCTGGATATAAAGTTAGAGAAACATGGCTGTCTTTTTTCTGGTGTCTGAAGTTCACCCTTATTGTGTCTATTTTCTCCCTAGCCCTTTGGACTTGAGAGTGGGTAGGGGTGGAGTAGGGAGGAAAGAAAAGAAGGATTTGGCTTTACAGGAAGAGGAGGGGAAGGTGACACGAAAAGCGGAAAGGAGTCTTGGGACATTGTACCCTCATAGAATTGTACTAATCCTGTCTTCTTGGGCCTCTTTATTTGCCCTGTAGCACCCTTAAGCAAATGTTGTAGCAACTCTTGTAAAAGAAACTAGTGCCTGGTGTCTCTGTGGGGCAGGAAGGCACAAGCTCTGTCTTTACCTGAATAAGTGGGCAGTGGAGTCAGATATCTTCCCATAGAGTAGCCCTTTCTTTTGGGGATGGAGACTGTCTCAAATGAATGGTCTTATTCATCAAGCAACCTCCCTTGAAGGTCACTGAAGAGGTCGTGGGGCTTGCTTTACAAATAAGGGAGCTGGTAAAGAGAGAAAAGGGTGATGTACATGCACTCATACCGCTGTACAAAATGGGCAAGTGGCCCAGGCCACAACAGCTGCTGATACTGTGGCCCCAGCATCCTCTTCTTTAGCCTGGAAAGGGAATCTCTGCTTTATTTGCAAAATCTCAGTGCAGACCCATTTCTGCCTTGAATTGTTAAGGTCCACAGTTATAAAATGATTGGCTCTTTTTATTCAGTTACTCAGCAATTATATTTTTCAGCCTCTATCATGTGCCTGGTGTTTGAGGGACACAATGGTGCCAGAAATATTCTAGGGCTCTATGATCCGTTTTCAGTCTTGCATGAGGACATAGGACACATAAGGAAAGAAACATACTGAGGGCTTTAGCCACACAAGAAAGATGCAACTGAAATAAATAATTCACTTCTAGGGAAGGATAATCTTCTCTTCAAGAATTAATCGGACTTCTTAATTTTTAAGCTGTGTGTATAGAGGAGGGAAAAATGGCTTCTCTCTGCCCTCCCAGGTTCTTTAGTCGGGCTACAAATTAAACTGACGTAAGACAGATTAACAGGAGAAAAAACATTTTAATTACATGCATACACATGGGAGTCCCACCAAATATGAGACTTGAGGAAGGGTCAGGTGATTGAAGCTGATACAGAGTCCTGGGCTACAGGAAGGAAGAGGGGGCAGAGCCTCCAGGGGAGGCTGCAACCAGCCACTGGAGGGCAAGAGGAGGAAATGCATGATGAACAAAGGCCATCTTGCTGTGCAGGTAAAAAGTCTCTCAGGGAATAAAAGTTGTCTGGAGCAGCCCTTTTCCTGGTACAGATACATTTTCTAATGCAGATTTCCTTTATAGATGTACATTTATTTTACAAAAGGACAGCTTTTCAGAGCTACTCCTGTGTCTGCAGTTTCTCAGAATAACCAGCCCAAAATATGTCATAGAAGTGTATTTTGGGGTGGCATATTCTGGTCTTCTGCTATCATATTTTGGGGTGGTGTGTCCTGAGCCCCAACTTGTGGAAGACTGGAAACATGCCCAAGGATGGTAAATAAAAGATCAGGGGACAAGCACAGTAAGAAAGAGCTGAGTAGTCCATGTTGTCTCAGCCAGGAGGAGAGAAGGCAGATAGGTACCCTGCTAATGGCACTCAGGTGTGCAGAACTCTTCACTGAGTGGTCATGCATCATTCTTCAGTTGCCTAAGAATAAGACTATCAGGAATAGCTGCTTTTTGAGGATCTAACACTGGGTATTGTAAGATGAATTGTATGCATATGATTCACTCACATTTTCTCATGATTGTGAAGGACTAAATGTCAGTTACTGTCCTGGGCACTCAGGTGGACATGGTAAAATCCCTGCCCTAATAGAGCTTCAAGATTATCTCCTTTTCTCCTTTTGTTCTTCTAATAATCTTGTGATGTGGATATTCTTATTCTTCTTTTCTGGAGAATGCAGTTGAGACTGAGAGAAATTACATGTGTTAGCCAAATCCAGCCATAGTGAGTGTCATGCTGGAGGTTTTAGTCCAGATCTGTCTGACACCAAAGCCCGGCATTATGTTCCTTTCTTGTGGGCAAAAAACAAAAACAAAACAAAACAAAACAAAAATCCCCTGAGATATCAGTGTAAGGGAAATAGACAGCAGCCAATTGGTAAATGTTCACTGGGGCTCTCAACTAATAACATTCTGTAAGACAGTGGTGTTATGCAAACTCAAGGTGGTATAAAGTTTCATAAGATGAGTAGACTTTCTTGATGAAGATGAAGGTTGTCTGGATCTTCTAGAAGCATGGTTCATATTTATATGGCTAAAGGGTGGGCTTTCCATGTAAAGGGAGTAATACAAACATGAGTGAGTAGAGGGGAAAACAAGCCCAGACATGGGAAATGTGAGGGGATGAAGAACAGTGTCTAAACCAGTGGGCTCAGGTTAGGGGAGTCATAGCAAACAGGGTTGGACAGGTAGAGAAGTGCAGCCCATCCTTGCAGGACTGTGAGGTCAGAAAGGGGCACTGCAGTTTGGTATAATGGGCAATATTGGAGATTTTAAAATAGGGACACCACATAAAGTGATGGTGTTTAAAGATTGTGACTCTGGCGGGGGTGTGCAGAATGAACTAGACAAGCGGAGCTGAAGTCAGGGAGGCTGGCTGGTGTACCTGCCTTTGGTGGCAGCCATGCAGTGGAGAGGCATGGGCAGGCACTTCTCAAAAGCCTGTTAAGGCAAGAATGCAGCATTAGAGCTCACCTAGTCAGCTTTAGGAACAGGGGGGATTTGTGATACTCTTTGCTTGAAGATGGGAGAAGGGAGTAGACAGGTCAGGTGACCTTGGACCCTCTTCTGCCTTAATAATTCCAACCCACTAATTTTCTTTATTATTGTTTTCTTGTATTGGCTGCCACTGAGCCTTCCTTCGTGCCTAAGTGCAGTCTGTGGTGGGTGGACTTTCTTGACCCTGGTCCTAGGGTAGGGAGATGTTGTGTCCTGAGAAACTGCAGGAGTAAGCCCTCAGACAGTGCAGACATAGGGTGAGTGCCAGGTTTACTTCCTCCCCTGTGGTTCTGTAGCAGGGCTTAGCTGCTCCTGCAGGCAGAGTCCCGGAGCTGCAAGGAACTGCAGGCACAGAGGAGAATGGCTTGTTTTCCTTATGTAATATAGGTTTCCAAGCTTCTGTGGCCCACACAGCACTCTGTCTCCTGATATCCTGTGGTCCTCTTGATTATGTCTAATTTTATTATGTTGAATACAGGAGATTTATAAATGCAAACCTAAATGGGATTTTTTTTCCCCCCCATGTAAATACACTTGCAAACCAGAGCAAAACATTTGTTCATTCTGCACTCAACAAATACATTATGGATATGTGTTATTTGTGTGTCATATATATGTCCATAACGTATTTGTTAATATATTTGTGCCAGACAGTATTCTTGCCTCTGGGGTATAGCTAAGGACAGAAATCTTTGCCCTCATGGAACTTACAGTCTGCTAGGTGGAGACAACCAGAAAAATAATTAGGCAAATTCTTTAAATGTTGTTGTTGCTTTTTTTTTTGTATTTTATTTTATTTTAGGTTCCAGGATACACGTGAGGGCATGCAGGTTTGTCACACAGGTAAATGCGTGCCATGGTGGTTTACTGCATTCTGTAGTATTTTGTAAGATAATAAATGCAGGGTGGGAAAATAACAGGGTAAGAAGAGGGATTGGGAAGTCTGGGGAAAGTTTTGCAGGAGAGGAATGGAATTCTATAGATGGTGGTTAGGTGGTAACTGAACAAAGACTCAAAGGAAGTGAAAGAGATGGAGCTGTGTGGACATCTGAGGAGATGGGAAATGGCAAATCCAGTGACCTCGAGGCAGAGTGTGCCTGCTGTATATGAGAGGCCGCAAGGAGGCTGGTATGGCTGGAGTGGACGAATGAGGACAGAGAGTTAATGGTTTGGACAAAGAGGCAGAGGGTGGAGGGTGCAGATCACGTAGGACCCTGCAGCTACTCCAAGGATTTTGGCTTTTACTCTGAGAGAACTGAAAAGTCACTGGGGAGGCCTGAGCAAAGGAATCATAATCTGACTTATATTCACCAGGATCACTTTGAAAACAGACTCTCCGGCAAGCTTGTCCAACCTGCAACCCACCAGCTGCACATCGTCTAGGAGGGCTTAGAATGTGACCCAACACAAATTCGTAAACTGTCTTAGGATATTATGATATGTGTGTGTGTGTGTGTGTGTATATATATATATATTTTTTCTTTTAGTTCATCAGCTATCATTAGTATTAGTGTATTTTATGTGTGGCCCAAGACAATTCTTCCAATGTGACCCAAGAAAGCCAAAAGATTGCACACCCTTGCCTAGGGGGTAAAATGCAGGTGCAGAAGGTCCAGGGAGAAATCCACTGTAATAACACTGACCAGAGGCGATGTTGCCTTCCAATGGTGGAGGCTGTAGAGATGGTGAGAAGATGGTAAAAAGAAATGGATACATTTTGAAGTTAGAGAAGAAGAAAGAGAAGAGTTAAGGATGACTTTGTTAGAGCATCTACACCAGTCTAGCTCTTGCACATCTTAGTCATTCTGTGGGTAGCCATTGAGCTCACTGTGCCATCCGAGTGTTGTAAAAATGCAGATTAGGGGGATTTGTATGCCATACGTATTTGTTTAAATATGTTCACATGTTGCATGCATGCATATGCATGTGTGTGTATGCATGTTTATATGTGTGTCCTGTTGGATATCCACACACACGGTACTGAATTTCTTACTCGAGGACTCCCTGGGCGCTTGCCAGCTACTTACACACCAGAGAGAAGCAAAAACTCCCTCTTGCATTTGGTTGCACATTTTGCAGGTGTTGCCCTCCTCTTAATTATTCATCAACTTCCTTTCCTAACCCTCTTCTTTTAGGAACTTAGGGGAAAAAAAAGATAAAGCAGCCAGATGTGAGCCCAGTCTCATCAGTAATCTATAAAACACCAAGCACACCCCACTCATCTTTCATGCTTTATGAAAAGTTAAAATTAAATCAGGGCAGCGTTATTAAGCTAAGTGATTTTTGCTTGGTTCGGATGAATTCCTATGTGTGCCACATTGTTTGTTGGAAACGTGCCTGGGGTGCCAGTGGGCTCAGAACGCACATCCACCAGCTATTAGCGGAAATGTTTCTGCTCACAATGGGGCATTTGGGGTGTCCCAGTGCCAGCCCTGGGGCACCAGCATTGTGTGCAGAACCCTTGTGCCCATAGTGCTAAGTCCTCTGGTGACCACCAATTCTCCAAACCAGGAAGACAAGATAGAGAACTAAAGCAAAGGAGTGCAGCTGCAACCACTATCCCCGGTTTAGCGATAGATGCAAATTCAAGAGAAAAGAACTTTACAGAATCACTTTCTTTCTAGGAGTCCTTGAAGGTCAAGGTTGGTGATAGTGTATTTTCGGAGTGCCTTGTTCTAGGGAGGCTGTTTAACAGAATTGTTGATCCCTGCTTTCAGCCAGGAGACATTCAGAAGCACTAAGCTTGTTTGGGACTTGGCACACAGAGGGCACTCCTGGGGCCGAGGCTTTATCAGACCCATTCGCTTGCATTGTAGCTCTCTCTCCTTTTGAGCAGCTGGTAAAGCTAGTTGGTTTGGCCTTCTAAAATCTAAAAATTGGTTGGGACGACCAGATTGCTGTTTAGCAAATGGCAGGGGGAAGAAAGAATGTCTCTTAGGGCCCAGACTTCTCTACATTCTGTGTAGTACAGTGAACAGCAAAAGATGGAGTCTAAAAGTCTAAGTTTGAGTCCCAGCTTTAGAAACTGAGGCTGTGTGATTGCAGGTAACCAACATTCTAAATTCCAGTTTTTCTTCTGAGTGCTAGCAGAATACAAAGGACGTAATTCCTCCCACCATGGTTTCTGGGGAGAGCAGAACTGTGTATTTCAATCCTCTAGCTGGGTGTGCAGCATGGCACAGATGCCAGATGGATTTGATGGTCATTGTCCATCCTCTGAGGGCTCGGGAGCAGAGAGGCCTGCGCTCACTCATAGAGTTTCCTGGAGGCTGAAGCCATATCCTGCCTGGAAGGTCCCTCTGCCATTGGTCATTTCTAACTCCTCTCCATGGCCCCCACCTGCATGGCCCAGCACAGGCTGCAGTGGTGATGCAGGCAGAATTGAGGGAAGATTTCTTTTTTCTGGAAGGTGACATTTTCGGAGGGTTATCAGTCATGGCTTGTATTTGCACTTTGTATTTTGCTTTCATGTCTTCCTTTTTGTCTTGGACTTTGTAAGGCAAAACATTGTATGACACTCAGAAGCAAGAGAATAAGTGGCATTTGTCACTCTTGCTACGAGTCGTTGAGAACGTGTGAATGCAGCAAAAGGTCGATTCTTTCAGCCCTCGCTTTTGCTGAGATATGCCCATGCAAAAAGCATAAGTTTAAAGGGAATCTTGCATCAAAGTTTGCCAATATGATTTACTTTCACATTTTTGCTTGACCTTGCACAGAATTCACTGAGTAAAATTCTGTGCTGTGTGCAATGTCACGCTCTTATTTAAAGAGCTCACTTCCTAAATAGAGGAAGAATTTCAGTAAGCATTTCAATAAAAGCTTTCTGAACTTTTATATTTTTAGGAACTTGGTACCTCATAAATATTGGAATTTTATATCCAAATCAGCTTCAGTGCATTTTCAATTTTTGATATGTTATGACATATAGTTCAGGTTTTGGGAAATATAATTTGGTAGACTTTTTACAGCCATCTCCTCACATGCTAGAGGCTGTCTCTATGTTTTTGCTGAACTTAAAGTTATACCATCACAGTGCATAAAAATATCAGACACTGGGGTAGGCCAGGACCCAACTGACTTCACTGAGACAAAGAATTTAAAATGGAGATCCTGTGGCACCTTTATAACCTGGGGTCATGATGTCATCACCAGCTCATCACTGCCACAAACTAGGGTGAGTACCCAGGCCACACAGGGTATGCGTGATGCCTGACTTTTTTGTCCCTGCGACCACATTGCCTTAGTTGCCAGAATCACCTTTTCCCACCTACATAGGGAGGACCTGAGGTGTGCCATCCTGGTCACCTGCCATCCTAGGACCATCTTGCGTGACACCCCAGTATTAGAGACCCACTTTTCTCAACTTCTCTCCAACTGCTTTTAAAATACAAATGCTTTCATTTATGCAAGGTTCTAATGACATATTAATATCAGATCTGAGGGCATACATCCAGCATAGTAAGAGGAGAAAAGGAAACTCTCAAGGAAAGAAGAATCCCAGACGAGGTCATTTCTTGCTGATTTTTGTGGCTCAAGCAGATGGGCCTTTCTTTCTGCTCCGAGATGAAATGGGCCAGATTTCCTGAGCCCAGGAATACCCACCTCTGGCTTATGTCCATCCAAGCACAGGTCAGGTGCATTCATTAATTGGGAAAAGAATGAAGAAAACAATTTAATCTGGTAATCAGATTCCATGCAGTGCACACAGTAACTGAGTACCTTCCCTATGTTGGACAACATGTGAGGTACAGGAGATACAGAGATAAATATGGACAAAAATACATTCCCATTTTCTAGGAATTTATGATCTAATTGAAATAATGTGTGATAATTATTTTGATATAGGTAAGTGTTGTAATAAATTTGTGTGTAGAAAATATGAATAGTAGAGCAGGAGTATTGGTGATAGATAGCTTTACTTTGGTTTCTGACATAATGATTTTTACAGGGTCTTCCATAATTGGTATCTCATGAAAGCAAACTATTCTAATTAATTTTGAGGGTAATTTTGTGTATTCCTCTCATCAATGACTGTCATTATATGGATTTTTAAGACTCTCTACCCCTAGTCTAGATCTTTCTGTGAGCTGCTTTGCTGTGGTCCATGCAATTACTACTGGACATTTCTACTGGAAGCTGCATAGGAGCTTCCATGTGAACTGAGCCCATCATCAACAGCTCTTCTCACAGCCTCCACTTACACCTCCTCCTGGGTTCTTCTCTGCCCCAGTGAAAGGCACCACCATTCACGCCACATGCCAGAGGGTAGTTCTTGACTCCTTCTCCCTTCAGCCACCTCATCAAAGGATGCCTAAGACATGCAGATTCCACTTCATACTGATTTCCTTTGTACCTCTGCTTTCTCCAAATTCTCCTCCATTTCTGGAACAGCCCTCCATGATTCTTCACATGATTTAATCCACATGCTGTTAACCAGTTTTTTTTCTCTCTCCTTTCTGAACATTTTCCATATTGGAGCAAGAGTAATACAAATCGGATCACCTCACTCCCCTATTTAAAGCTCTTCTGAGGTCCGTGCCATCCTTGGGATCACGCCCAGACCCTTTCAACAAGATCTTCCATGGTGCTGCGTGGCTTGCTCACTGCTTGCTTTTCCAGTCTCGGGTCTCGCCACTCTCCTCACCCTCAAATGACCTCTACTTCACCAGAATGGATTTTTCTTTGCACTGGCTGCATCACCTGCTTCCAACCCTCAGTGCTTTGCACAGGCTGTTCTTTCAGCCTAGGAGAGTCATCAGTCATGATTCATCTAATTCATACCTACTGAGCACTTAGCATATGCCAGGTACTGGACCAAGTGCTGCTAAACAAAAGAGACAGGGTCCTCCCCTGGCCCTAGTAGAGTTTTGGACTAATCGAGGAGGAAGCATGAACTATGAATACGTAAATACCGATAATGATCAGTAAGAGAAAGAACAGGGACCTTAAGAGAGTGTCAGAAGCCCTGAATTTAGATTGGGAGGGGTGGTCAGGAAGGGCTTCCTTGAAGAAGTGATGCTGACCTTGAGATCTGCTCCCCTTTTGGGTCTGTCTCCCACCACTTCTCCCGGGAAGCTTTTCTTGGACTTCCCAGTGGTGGGTCCAACGGCCTCCTAAGGGCTCACATAGGGCCAGGTGCTCCCGCTGGTAGGTCATTGGTCCGATTGCACTGCACTTAGCTCTCCACCTCCAGGCTGCAGACTCCAGGAGGAGGAGATGCTTGATGCTTCTCCTATTTCAAACACACAAGGGGTCGCTCATGAACACCTGTGGACCATTTTGGGTAAAACCGGAAGCTCTTCCCAGTCAAGTGAGAGACATGTAGTTTGCAGTCTCTGTTCTCTGCCAAAATTCTCCATAGACTGAAAAGATTTGAGAGCTGTTATCCTAATGTCCAAGGCAGCAAACACACAGATCTACGGCTGGGTGCAATTCTCACCCTGTGGCTCTTCACAGAGCCTCATGTGTGGGCCTGGAAGCTCTTAGGAAGGAATATTGCTGTTGTCCAGTGTAACAATGTCATGGTGAAAAGGAATATTATATCCTCTGAAGGACCTAAGGTGATACTGGATAAATAAAGTGAAAAATTGTCTGTTTTAATCAATACATTAATTATGCCTGTAAATCCTGGAGACAGGGTGTGGCAATGACCCTGATAAATACTGGATCCTATCTGGGTCCAGCTTGGCCTCTGCTCATCTCATGGTCACTACCTCCCCTCAGGCTGTGAAAGCCATGACAACCATCATCATTTTCTTTTGAATTGGGAGATTTCTACAAAACAGCCTTTTGTGGCAGGTGTCATTACTGAACACTGACTCTATATAAGTAAATATTATTCTCCATATTTTCAGATGTGGAAACTGAGGCTGAAAACATCTGTGTCTTGCTCCAGGCACAGCTCTCAGAGCTGGAATTAGTCCTTAATGGGTCTGGCCACATGGAATCCTTTTCTAGACCATATTACATACAAGTTTGTTACTTCTCATTCAATAGAGTTAACAATCTCTTCCTTCAGCCTAACCTCGACGTCTTTCTCTCTATTTTAAAGCTGCTTAGGTAGTAAGACTGGAAAGTAGATCCGGGAGGTGCTGCAAAAATTGCTCTTGTGATCTCATTACACCAAAACAGGAACTTTTGTGACCTCTCCTGCCTTTTTTTTTCCACTCACCCCTCATGACCTAACTTGGCTGCTCATAGTCATCAAGGGCTCTTCTAGAAGCTTGGTTATAATGCAGGGTAATTTACATTCTTCACCACCCATTGGTAATTAGTGCATCTCTCACGTGCACACACAGCATTTGCTTTGATATTTGATGGTACACGTATAGACTCTTAGAGGAGAAACTGCCTCTTACCTGGAGCTTCTGTTCTTAATAAATCCTTAAGGTGTGTGTGTGTGTGTGTGTGTGTGTGTGTGTGTGTGTGTCTAGATAGACACTTCTAGTGCCACTGGCAGGGATTTTGAGGGACTGAAGATTTGGGTTTCCATACATGCACTTCTGTTGGGGGAGGAGGGTGGAAAAAGGGCAGAAGCAAAGGAAGGAGCATCGCCTTTCATTCTGTGAATTTGTGTCACCTAAGCAGCCTCTTCACCTGCTGACGAGGGTGGGGACAGCATTCCTGCAAGGGAGAGCTACCTGGCATGGCTCCTCAGCAGCTTCTGAGGCAGGGGGAATCAGGGCACCTTGAAGGCACTGGACTTCACTGGGTATTTTGCATAAATCTAATTTCCCAGAAACACACAATCCTTCTGAAGTTGCTGAGGTCAGGACCGGAAAGGCAGGTGCCAGCAGCCCTGGTCCAGCTAGGGAGGAAACAGTATTTACGTAGTGTTTATTTGCTCCTCAAGGGCAATGGCAGAGGCTTTACTTGGGTTTCTGGCATCTCCTCAATTTAGTTAGGTGCAAACAAAGTGCATCCTAATGTTGAGAGGATGACAGGACATGCTTCACCATGGATCGTAAACGTGGCTGTTCCGCAGGGTCCCCTTTTGTCTCCCAGGGCAGGTGAATAGCAAAGACCCATGTACAAATGAGCATGGACAGATTTCCTGTATTTGATTGTGTTGATATGGAGGACAAGGGGCAGGAAGATGAGCACGGTGGAGAAGAGGAGAAGATTAGGGAGAAGAAATCTCTAATGAGAGGACTTTGCTAGTACCTTGAAGACTGAGGTGGGATCTTCATTGGCGGAATGAGCCCTGTGAACCGAGGGATATGGGAAACTGTTTTCACCCTAGCTCTGTGACTGATCTTCCATAGAGCCTAAAATTTTTCAGTTAGTCATTCCTCTGGGTCAAGGCATTGAATCTCTTTAAGACCCCCCAAAAGAAGCCATCTTCTCAACCAGAGTAGCACTTTAACCTGTCATTATTCATTAATGCATCCATATACTTGCTTATTAAACCTGTCAATCTTAGGATCCAGAGGAAGAGGAAAATTTACCACCTGATCTCAATTCCAAGCCAGCTTCCAGTTACTGAAGATCTGTTTTGCACACAGCCTTGTACTAAGGGGACTTCAGGGAGCCTGTGGTCTAATAGGAAGCAAAAGACAAAAGCAATGTTGCAAAGTGCAAACAGTGTTTCATAAAAGCTGAAAATGAGCACCATCTCACCCCCAATAATTCCCCTGTTTCATTAGTGGCAAATTTCTTCTTCTGGTCTGTCTGTTGGAGCTCTTGAGTCACTTTGACATTCCTGTTTTCTAGTCTTCTCATGTGAAAAAAGTATTGAGATATATATATATATAAATTTTTATATATATACATATGTGTATATATATATACATATATATATATAATTATATATATATATATACATATTGAGACGGAGTCTCGCTCTGCCCCTCAGGCTGGAGTGCAGTGGCGCGATCTCCGCTTACTGCCAGCTCCACCTCCCGGGTTCACGCCATTCTCCTGGCTCAGCCTCCCAGTAGCTGGGACTACTGGCGCCTGCCACCGCGGCCAGCTAATTTTTTATATTTTTAGTAGAGATGGGATTTCACCGTGTTAGCCAGGATGGTCTTGATCTCTTGACATCGTGATCCCCCCGCCTCAGCCTCCCAAAGTGCTGGGATTACAGGCGTGAGCCACCGCGCCCGGCCGTATTGAGGTCTATTTTAAAGCATATGATAAAACGCATAGATCTTAAGTGTAGAGCTCAGTGAGCTTCTACAAATGTTTACATTGTGTTCCCCCCACCCAAATAAAAATATACAACCTTTCTGTCACCCCTTTCTGGTCAATAACTCCCCTTCTCCAGAGGCAATCATCGTTCTTATTTCTCTCCCATAGGGTGGCCTCGTCTGCACTTCAACTTCATATAAATGGATCATGCAGTATGCACACTTTAATGTCTGGTTTCTTTCACTTCACATAATGTTTTTGGAGATTGCCCATTATATTTGTAGTTCATTCCTCGTATTGCTGATTTTTTAATTGTTTCAGTGTGTAAATATACCAAAGTGTGCTTATTCATGTTCTGTTGATGTGCACATGGAATATTTCCAGTTTTTTGCATAGTTTCAATGTATATTCTTATATGAATCTTTTTGGGGACATATGTTTTTATTTCTCTTGGACAAATATCTAGAAGTGAAATCGTTGAGTGGTAGGGTAGATATGTATTTCATATTAGCAGAAAGTTTCTAAACAGTTTTCCAAAGTGGATGAACCATTTTTTCGTTTTACCTACAGTGCATGAGAGCTCAAGGGACTCTACCTCCTCCCCAGCACTATGTGTTGTCAGCCTTTTTAATTGCAATCATTCCAATGAATGTGTAGTGGAATTCCACTGTGGTCCTTCATATAGAAGTAATCATCAAGTTCCAGAGAATCATTTCTTGACATTGTCTCTTAGACCCATCTTTTCTGTTTGTTTGTTTTTGCTTTTTTTTAAGAGACAGGGTCTTGCTGTGTTGCCTGGACTGGAGTGCAGTGGCTATTCACAGGCATGATCATAGCTCACTGCAGCCTTCACCTTCTGACTCAAACGATCCTCCTGCCTCAGTCTCCTGAGTAGCTGGGACTGTAGATCCATCTTTTTCTTTCCTTTTTTTTTTTTTTTTTTTTTGCCTATAGTTGTAACCCAGTCTTAATCAATTTGTCTGAGCTAGGCAGTGGTCTCGTCACTTGTCTGCCTCCCTCTAGGCAACCAGGCTCCTGATATTGCCCAGGTAGCTTCCTGATCATCTCAATCCTTTGCTGCTGAAAACCTTTAATAACTAACACCAACATCAGGATTTTCAAACCTTTAATTATTTATGAATTTAATGGAGAACACTTCCTTCAGAGCAGAGCTGGCCTGGTTAAAAAAGGGCTGAGGCCAGCTTCTTCCCTATCCCCATTTGCAATCCCTTTCCAGTGGCAGACTCTGGGGTTCATCAGTGGGACTCCTGCGCTCTTTGGAGTCTATGCTGGAAATCGCCTACTGACCAGATCTCCCTGACCCGGTACCCGCCATGTGTAGAGCATCCCACATCTCCTTAACCTTCTCTTCCAGCCCCTGAATGCAAAATGCTCTTCCTTGTCCCTGGAAAGGGATGCCTGATCATCTCCCAATGTCACCTGGGGAAATATGACATCCTTTATGACAAGATGCTCCAGCATTCATCCTTCAGGAGGTCTTCAGGGTTGATGTCTCCTGGCTTTGTGCTATCACCTGCCTGTAGTCATAGTCACCTTTGATTCTGCAATGCCCAGAAGTCTGACATTCAATTTCCTTTGTATTATGGCCTCAACCTACTTTTCTTACATTAGCTCCACTTATCTCCATGCTTTAACCTGTACTCCTGCCAAGTGGTATACAGACCATCCTGTGCAAACTTCTCTTTCCACACCTTTGCCCATGTTGTCCTCCCTTACCTGGAGTTCTCTCTTCCTTTTGCTTTCTTTTTCTAACCCTTCCCAGCTTTGCACTGGCCCCTGAATTCTGCTTCCTCCATGAAACCTTCTCAGGACACCCAATCTAGCAGTGCCGCAATGTTTCTCCTCTACTTAGTATCTCTAAATTCCTTTGGCACTCACATCTTTCCTAATGGCTCCCCATTAAAGAAGCTCATTTATTTAGAGAGTTAAGAAAAACACACATGCAGAGATCAGTAGCCGCATGATTTAGACTTCATTGTACATCCCCTCTGCTTGTCCTGTGGGCCTGTGTGAACCAAGATTTACTGGGGCCCATGTACTATTCCTTATGGTGGGGGTTCTTGTGGGAGGGATAACTAAATTGGATCCTGCTTTAAAAAGTTGTGGTGGTGGCTGGGTGTGGTTTCTCATGCCTGTAATCCCAGCACTTTGGGAGGTCGAGGTGGTTGGATCGCTTGAGCTCAGGAGTTGGAGACCAGCCTGAGCAACTTAGCGAGACCTCATCTCTACAAAAAAAAAAAGCAAAAAAAAAATACAAATATTAGCTAGGGATGGTGGCATGCATCTGTAGTCCCAGTTACTCAGGAGGCTGAGGTGGGAGGATTGCTTGAGCCCAGGAAGTTGAGGCTGCGGTGAGCCGTGATCACACTCCTGCACTCCAGCCTGGGTAACAGAGCAAGACCCTGTCTCAAACAAACAAACAAACAAAAAATAGTTTTGGTGAACAGAATGACAGCACCAAATGCTGGTGTGCTGGTGGAAGAGAGTAGGTTCCACCTGTAGGTCTAGAGTGGGACTGAAGGACAAGTTTTACTGTCACCAAGATTTGTCACTAGTCAATTCTGGTTGGGAAAATGCCCGAACTTCCATGAGACCTGGTTTGGATTTGATCCAGGGACATTGGTTACCTAGTGGAACACTTTGATTCTCTACTCCTACACAGCCCGTGGAGTTTTGGGGAGGGAGACAGTATTTATCTCTGTTAAAAGTGTCTTGGGCCCTCTGCTTGGAATCATCTGAGCCTAGCAACAGAGAGCCAGAGGGGTTTTGAGTCATTTGGCACTAGGGCCAAAAGCAGGCAGCAGAAAAGCCCATAACCACCTCTGATGAGCTCCAGTGGGCTCCATTAGGATGCAGGATGTTCTAGCTATGCAGGGTAAAGCCACAGCTTGTCAGAAAAATAGTACAGGCTCCAATGGCTCCTGGTCTGGACACACCGCTTGCAAAGAGCCTAAGTTAAGTGGGCAGGTGGCCAGTTTTTGAAGTCTAGCGTTGACTGAAATGAACACAAACGGTGGGGGACTGCAAACACCCGTGAATGCCACTGTGTTCAAATTAGCTGTGGGAGTTTCAGATATTGCTGGTGCACAATATGCATTTGGCATAAACTTCATCTCCAAAATGCCCTACCTGTCCTTGGATTTTGATCTTTCATTAAATCAATTTTTGTTTTTTTCTGCGTGTGTGCATGTGAAAACAATAATTAGCCCTTCAAAAATTGAGTCCTTTAAAAAATAATTAGCCCTTTTATAATTAGCCCTTTAGGGTATCTTGCAGTATTTCTCCTCCTTTCTTTTCCAAATGCAGGAATTGACCGCCACTGGTCCCTAGGCAGGGGCTTTTGCCTTTCCCTTCTGTACTGTTTTAACTGCCAGGAGTTGTGTGCATGTGTCCTGCCTACCATCCTTTTGCCTTGTCCATGCCAGCTCCACCTGCAGGTTGTGGACTGAGGCCTTGGTGTTTGGGATCCTCATAGGTCAGAAGTCCATTCTCAGGAGTGAGATGGAAGAAGAAACCCACAAGCCTGAGCTAACTCTACCAAAGGACTGGACTCCTGGAATCCCTTCTGCCTGATGCATCGGACTCCCTGAGGTCCACAGTCTGCATCCTTTCAGCACTTAGAATTCTTACCACAACCTCCATTTGTCATCACTGAGGTTATCTTACATTCCTCAGAGTTGTTTTACCCATCTGCTATTTGCATAACTATATTTTAAAGGGAAGTGTCTTGGTCTTCATTCCCTTTGTCCTAGCTTCACTCTCTATAGGAATTTCCAATTGTGTCTACGTAAAGTCAGTGCTCAATACATGTTTTCATTTTGGAGTATCTCATTGGCAAGTCATCCAGAATGGTGGTTCAGAACACAAGGTCCATAGACAACTGAGGTTTCCTAAGACTCTGAGATAGTTTGGATATGTGTCGCCTCGAAATCTTGTGTTGAAATATGATCTCCAGTATTGCAGGTGGGGCCTGGTGGGAAATGTTTGGGTCATGGGGGCAGATTCCTCATGAATGGCTTGGTGCCCTCTTCATGGTAATAAGTTAATATGAAATCTGTTAAAAAGAGACTGGCTCCTCCTCCTCTCTCTCTTGCTCCTTCTCTGGTCATATGACACACTGCTCCCCCTTCACCTTCTTCCGTGAGTAAAAGTGTCCTGAAGCCTCACTAGAAGCAGATGCTGGCACCATGCTTCCTGTACAGCCTGCAGACACATGAGCCAAATCAACCTCTTTTCTTTATAAATTACTCAGCCGCAGGTATTCCTTTATAGCATCATACAGACAAATACAGACACTTTCACGGGTTCTCTGAGGTCAAAACTACTTGCTTAATAATGTTAAAACATTATTTGCCTTTTTCACTCTGTTGAAGCTTAGACGGATGAGGTAAAAGCAAAGATGGGTGAAACTGTGGGTGCCTTCATTCCAAATCAAGGCAGTGGCACCAAATCACTGAAAATCAGTGCAACTGCCTCACACCCACAGAGAAGAGAAACCAAAAACAAACAAAGACTGCCAGTTTTACTTAGGAATGTCCTTGCTGAAGTGGTAGAAATTATTTAATTTTTTGTTTTTTTGAGACAGAGTCTTGCACTGTCACTAGGGCTGGAGTGCAGTGACAAAATATCGGATCACTGTAACCTCCGCCTCCTGGGTTGAAGCGATTCTCCTGCCTCAGCCTCCTGAGTGGCTGGTATTACAGGCGCCTGCCACCACACCCAGCTAAGTTATTTGTATTTTTAGTAGAGATGGGGTTTCACCATGTTGGTCAGGCTGGTCTCGAACTCCTGACCTCGTGATTCGCCTGCCTCAGCCTCCCAAAGTGCTGGGATTACAATCTTGGGCCACTGTGCCCAGCCCACAAATTATTAAATGTCAACCTTGAATACACATCTTTTTAACATTCTGAGTTGCAAAATGAGAAGCATACATAAAGGACTTCTGCCTCCTACCAAAGTACAAAGATTGTCTTGAGGAAAACGCTTAATGCAATTCAGTTGTGAAATGACCTAGAGCCATTTTCATGGAATGTCATTTTTACCTGAAAAAAAAAAAAAAAAAAAAAAAAAAATGACTGGTAGACAAATCATGGCTATTCACACTTAAATATTTGGGAGACATTTTCTTAAAATGGCATGAAATGAGCCTGCCATTTCAAGGAACATAAGTGACCATATTTATTTTATTTTATTTTATTTTTTGCCAGTGATAAAATTCAAGCATTCAAACAAAAATTAGAATTGTGTTACAGTTTGGAAAATTCCATCATGATGAACTTGACAGCTTCCCAAATCTTAAATGCTTTTCTGATGAAATGGTTGATATTAATGAGTGTTCCTTTTGGGTATTATATAATGAAATGTATCAAAATTTGGAAGATCTACATAAGTCAGTGAACAGTTTTACCAAGGCATGATGTTACACAATCATGGGTGGGTAAAGGAGCTCTCTGAAGTGCAAGATGCACCAAAATAAGTTTTATAATGGAGTATAAAAAAGTTCATTGGTATGATTTCATATTGCCTATTGCAAGTAACCTTTAAGGAGCTACCCCTCTCAAATTTCGGTGAAAAAACAAATAAAAACATTCATAACTACCTGGTAAGGCTATTAAAGCTTCCCTTTTCCAACTATATATCTGTGTGAAGCTGGATTTTCTTCACACACTTCAACTAAGACAGTATATCACAACAGATTGAATACAGATGCAGATAAGAAAATCCAGCTATCATCTAGTAAGGCAGACATACAAGGGATTTGCAAAAATGTAAAAACCATGTCCCTCCTCTCACAGTTTTTCTAAGAATATAGCTTTTTAAAATGAAACTTTTATTTTAAAATAATTTTATATTTAAAGTAAAGTTGCAGGAAGCTAAACAAAAGTTGATATCATAGAAATATAAAGCAGAACAGAGGGTACTAGAGGCTGGGAGGGCAGGAGGGCAGGTGGATAGGGAGAGATTTGTTAAAGGACACAAAATTACAGCTAGGCCTGTAATCCTAGCATTTTGGAACTCCAAGGCAAGTGGATTACTTGAGGTCAGGAGTTCAAGACCAGCCTGGCCAGCACAATGAAACCACGTCTCTACCAAAAAAATACAAAAAATACAAAAATTAGTCAGGCACCTGTAGTCCCAGCTACTTGGGGTGCTGAGGCACAAGAATCGCTTGAACCCTGGAGGTGGAGGCTGCAGTGAGCCAAGATTGCGCCACTACAGTCCTGCCTGGGTAACAGAGTGAGACCCCATCTCAAAAAATAAAATAAAATAAATAAAAAACTGCAGCTAGATAGGAGGAACAAGTTCTGGTGTTCTATAGGAAGTTCTGTTGATTTAACAGCCTACAACTATAGGAAGACCGTAGTTAGCAATAATATATTGCATAGCTTCAAACAGCTAGAAGGGAGGACACTGAATGTTCCCAACACAAAGAAATGGTAAATGTTTGAGATATGTATGTATGGTAATTGCCCTGATCTGGTCACTGTATATCGTATGTATCACAGTGTCACTATGTACTCCATACATATGTGCAATTATTATATGTCAATTAAAAAATTAAAAATAAAATGTTGCAAGCATAGTTCAAAGAGTATCTATAAACCCTTCACTCAGTTTTCCCCAGTGTTAACATCTTACCTTACTATGGTACACTTGTGAAAACTAGGAAATTGACATTAGTACATAACTATTAACTAGATAGTAGATTTTATTTGAATTAGTTTTCCTATTATATATCCTTTATGTGTTCCAGGATCCAACCTAGGATACTACATTGCATTTAAAATATAGTTAAGTTTTTTTTTTGAGATGGAGTTTCACTCTTATCACCCAGGCTGGAGTGCAATGGCACAATCTCAGCTCACTGCAACCTCCGCCTCCTGGGTTCAAGCAATTCTCCAGCCTTAGCCTCCCTAGTAGCTGGGATTACAGGTGCCTGCCACCACACCCCGCTAATTTTTGTATTTTTAGTAGAGACAGGGTTTCGCTATGTTGGCCAGGCTGGTCTCGAACTCCTGACCTCATGTGATCTGCCCACCTCGGCCTCTCAAAGTTCTGGAATTGCAGACGTAAGCCGCCACGCCTGGCCAAAACATAGTTAACTTCATAGAAATATATTATATATGTTAACATGTAATGGTTTATTTTTATTTTAAAATTAGTTAATAAAGATTTAAAAATTTTCTCAGTTTTAACTTTGAACACAGTAAATAATGATAGATATGCCACACATAGACAAAAGCCCTTTTGAAATCACAATGATTTTTAAGTGCATAAAAGCGTTCTGAGAATAAAAAATTTGAGAACTGCTGACCTAGAATATTCTGTATGAGGAGAATGTTTACATGTGTAACTGCTGGACTGTAAGGAGAGGTATAAAGTGAGGGTTAGGTAGTGTTTCTGGGGAGTTTAATCGCACCCCATGTGATCTGTAAACAAATAAATTTAGTGAGAAAGAAGTCAGGGATTGGAGACAGCACTAGATGAAGAACTTCATCTAGCCAGCCCACAAATGTTTTCTAAGTGTCTACTGTGTGCCTGGCAGTGGGGATACAGCAATCCATAAGACAGAAGAGATCTCTACCCCACAAAGCTTACATTTTGTGGGGTGGAAGTTAGACAAAAACACATAAACAGAGGCTTTCCATGACTGTCTGCAGTGATCCGCCCTGTGAAGCAGAGAAAGGAGAGTAGAATGATGTTGGCAGGGGAGGCCTGGGCCGTGCAGATGGGGGCTCGCTGCAGGGACAGACATTCCACATCTGTGCTTGCTCCACAGTCGATGAGGGGAAGGCTAGTGTGTAAGGGGGACTGTGAGTGGCAGGGGAGGCCAGGAGGGTGCAGATTGGGTGGGGATCACAGTCTAGCTGAGGGCTGTGGAGTTTACTTTCATTGCCTGGTTAGCATTTCCAGGCTTGAAGCAAGGGAGGGCCGGGATCTGATCGATCTTGTGAAGAATGGATTGTGAGATGTCTGGATGAAGGCAGGGAGGGCAGGTGTCCTCCAGGTGAGAGATAGTGGCAGTTTAAGACCCGGGTGTGCTGCCTGAGGATGGTAACATACTGTCTGATTCAGCGTTGACTGCAGAGGTCGAAGCAACATGTCCTGCTCATGGATTGGATGGATGGGAAGAAAAGGGAGTGGATGAGGGGGGATCCCAGGTTTCCATTCTGAGCAGCTGGGTGAATGGTTGTGCCATGCACTAGGTGGGGAAGCCTGTGGGGCAGCAAACTTGCTGATGGCATTTGGTTGAACTCTTTGGGCTCAAGTTAGGTTTCAGTCACTTTAGATATCGAGGCACATAAACTGCTATGTAATTGAGGAGATACTGGTCACGTACCTACTCTGTGCCAACCACTGATCTAGACATGGAAGGAGATCCTCATGAATGAGACAGACACACACACATAATAAAAGATCGTGTTGATCCCTCTCTCCTGTCTCGGTGCTGTGGACATGGAAAGGAAAGAGTGAGTGGTGCCATCTGGTAAGTTGTCTTCTCTCCCCACCCTTTTCTTGGGGCTATGTTGTGGGTGACTGAGGTACAAGAGAACATCTGAGAATCCAGGCAGGTGTGTGTTCTTCAAGGGACAGGTGGCATCCCTGGGGAATTATTTTGCAAGTTTTTGGGACCCAAGAGATTTAAATAGAACATCTTTTATCTCTTTGTCTTGGGAGGCTTCAAGCATTTTATGTTACTCCTTCTTCCTGGATCTGTGGGAGAGAGGTGGGTGGGGAAATGTCATTACTTATAAATATGTTACGAGTAAATAATGAAAAGATTCAGAAAGGCAGAAGGGAAAACTGTTTTTCTGTGGAGTTGGCTGTGTTTGTTTGGCTTAAAGATGATGAAAACAGGGCAATTGTTGAGTGGCCTGAGGCCAGTGCAGAACCAGTGAAGAGGCTAACAGGTTTTGTGGCTTCCTCCCACACCTCTTAGCCCCCAACTTTGTTCCTAGATTTGCAGACTGGGTTCCTGGCTGTCTCTAGGCAGCTGTGCAGGCCTGACCCGGGGACTTCCGGTACCAGCATGGGATGGGATGGCATGGGATGGCATGGGATCCCATGGGATGGGATGGCACCTCCAGCCTGACAGCAGCTTGTCCTCCTGCATGGCTCACCATCTGTCAGGACACAGGACGATGACCTGCAGGGGACCTTGGAGCGCTCCTTGCTGCTGAGTCTGGAGTTGTTTCCAAAGCAGGTCATTTGGGGGTGGCTGGAATGATGTAGGTGCCGACTTTGTTTTTGTGGAACCAGGAACCACAATGGAGGGATTTTTGAATTAAGGAAGGAAATGAATAAAGAATTATACAACCACCCCCAATTCCTGAGTAATAGTACTGGTATTACCAAGAGTAATAGTATTGGTAGTAATAAAGATAATAGTAGCAACCACTTATTTAATTCCTACTATGCACCAAGAACCATTGGGTACTTTATATATATATATTTTTTTCTCCTTGTTAACAATGTTATGATGTGGTTATTATTATCTCTGTTTTACAGATGAGTCAACTGAGGCTTGAAGATTAAATGATTTCCCCAAAGTTATATGACTAGCGAACGGTGAGGTCAGCATTCACAGCTTGCTGCCTGTGTCCCCAAAGCCTGTGCTTTTTCCTCCTCAATGTATGGCTGCCTGACTCATGCCCAGGCCACCTCCCACTTTTCTCCATAAGATTCAAGTCCTTCCAAATAACAGACGAAAATAACTGTTTTTTCAGTGATGGTGTTGGTAGAATCCTTAATTCAAACATTGTATTGTGTTCCTGGGAATCATCGCACTAAAAATCAGATGTGATGGACAATGGGTGGAGTCCCAGAGTGGAAAGTCTGACTTCCGCATCGAGGGTAGACGTGTCACCTATAGGCTTGTGATCTTTCTTATGGGCTGGCGTTGCTTTAGGACAATCATTTCCCTTCAAGAGTTATTATTTTCCACCATTGTTAGCCCTCTCCTTTTGTTTCTCTAGGCTGCTGGGTTTCGTTTTCCTTTGCTTGGATTATTAACATCTTTTTCCCAGGACAGCGGATGACATGAGGAGGTAGACAGAAGGGGAGACAAAATCTAGCATTCCGGCGGATAAACCGTTCCTCATTTACAACGTTGCCCACTGCCGGAAGGCAGCCTGGTCCCTGTGGCTCTGAGAAAAGCCTGGAACGTAAAATTAGAGGCCACATCATGTGTGCTTTCAAAATGATTTCACAGAATCTGTGGGTAGGTTAGCACTCCCTGGAGGCAAAGAAGGGCTGACCTCAGGGTTTTCTGTTGGAGCCCTGCAGGCGTCAGTTTGATTAAGCAGGGCTAGCTTGTACCTGGTGGACGGACTTCAGCTGCCACATAGAGGGGATGCCAGGGAGACTCCTGGGACAGAAGTCACCTCTGCAGGTGACTTCATTTCACTCACAGCCCAACTATAGGGAACATGAAAGTTAGGGGGGAAGGAGTTCCTTGGGAAAGCAGTCTGTGATCTGCAAGCTCTGCTGGCTGCCTCAAGCCTAAGGGGCATGATAGTGAGGTCTCAGAGCGTACCTGACATGCTGCAGAGGAAGAAGTGGAAATTTCCCAGGAACGCCCATTGCCTTCCCACGTCCTCCCCTTCCTTGTTCTTCCTTAGCGCACCTGGCTTTAACTAGGGAGGCTAAGTTGCTTTGGGAAAGAGCCAAGCTCTCTGCTTCTCCACTCTGAGTTGCAAGGAGGCAAGAACAATGCCAGCAACTTCCTGATATCATGTAGGACATTGTGGTTTGAGGAGCACTTTCCTGGGTAACATGTTGTTTAATTCTCATTAACACCTTAGTGTAATCAACAGCAAATATGACTCTACCCATTTTTTAGAGGGAGAGGCTGAAACTTACAGAGGCTATTTTCTCCTAGGTGAGTGGATTTCCCCCAGGTGTCTTTCTTTTTCTTTTTCTTTTTTTTTTTTTTTTTTTGAGATGGAGTCTTTCTCTGTTGCTCAGGCTGGAGTGCAGTGGCACAATCTTGGCTCACTGCAACCTGTGCCTTCCCGGTTCAAGCGATTCTCCTGCCTCAGTCTCCTGAGTAGCTGGGATTACAGGAACACGCCACCACAACCGGCTAATTTTTCTATTTATGGTAGAGATGGGGTTTCACCATGTTGGCTAGGCTGATCTCGAACTCCTAACGTCAAATGATCTGCCTGCCTTGGCCTCCCAAAGTGCTAGGATTACAAGCATGAGCCACTGTTCCTGGCATTCCCCACTTCTTTTTCATAAGGGATTGGGAAAAGTGTGTGTGTTTAAAAGCCAAGCAGAACAGCCTGAGCTTATGCTTTTAGTGTTCCCTATAAAATGATGACCTACCTGAACTCCTCCTGCCATTAAACATTGGAACCGACGGTAGCAGATCTCTCTGAAAGGTGAGTCTCATACAGGTTTGCAGCAGCCGTACAGGTCTGCCCTGCCAAGTCCCCACTCTTTGGCGATGCCCAGCCCTACTCCTGCAGTTCCTGAGTCAGTCCCAACCTGGAAAGATGCAGAATGCTCCTGGAAATGGGGATGCCAAGGGGGAGTGAGGTGGAACGACACTGCCGTGGCTCGTTAGCAGTTTTCACCATTTATCAAAGGAAATGAAAAACAAACAGTGCAATGATTTTAATTACTCTGCATCGAGGAGGTGATCAAACACCCAGTGACTTTAATTATGAAATCCAGAGCCAGGCAGCTCCGTGGCAGCTTCAGCCTTGTCCAGGACACCCTCTCCCTCTGCGGACCAGAGCTCTGCTGTCCCAGCCCTGAGCTCTGCACCTTTGCTCTCCCTGTATGTCCCAGAAGAATTTATGGAAATGGGAGAATCTGGCTTCCTCGTGGGCTGGGGATTGGGTTGAGTGGGATGATAGGGGCCATGGTGGAATGAACCATGGATCAGGGAGAGAGAGAGAGATGTAAAAGGTTATATATAAGAAAAGAAACACTGCAAGTGTATTTTTTTTTTTTTTTTTGATGGGTGGGTGCATTTGGAAGAAGGTGTACAAATAGTTGCTATCTCCCCGTCTCAGCTGGGGCTGGCTGGTCTACAGACTGTTTAGTGAAAGTTTGGCAGATCCAGCTGTCTTCTCTCCTAATGCCTCAGGAAGGCTGTGGTAGAAGTGCTGTCTCTGGAGTTTGAAAGAGGCTGAAGTCTAAACCTTCAAATTCCAGGATTCACAGATTAGGAGAAGTCCTGCTTCCTCCCTGCTGGAGGGCCATCTGTTAGTTGGCTGGTTCTCCTCTTGACATCTCGGCATCGTTTGGGGCCGATTGTAATTGATGCTTGGCTCTGTCATGGTTAAGTACGTTTTTCACCCTCACTTCCCCCTCCACCCTTAGTCTTTTATTTTTTTTTAATTTTATTTTTTTTTTAACTACCAAGTATATTGAACTTGTGAGGTTGAAACATTTCATAGCAGGCTTTTTAAACATTTTTTTTTTTGCAATTCCTTAGGACGGTGAACACAGGTTTTCACTCTGTCTTCCCAGTCGTCTCTTGGGGTTCTCACTGTGTCAGGACTATCTTGCCTGAACATAAGCACCTGTCTTACCTGTAGTTAGATTACAGGACACTGCTATTTTTTTTCAGAAGGCTGCTATAATCTGCCTATTGATAGACCATTTTACCAACTCCAGCAAAAGCCACATTATTTTTCAGATGCAGAAAAATTGTCAACTGGCACACAGCGTCTGAGAGAGACCAAAACCTGAGGGCAGCTTGTTTTAATTGCCTGGAGATACTTATTAATAACTTTTAACTTTTTGTCCTCTTCTGCGGGCAATCAACAGACTGTCAAATCTTAAAGTAAGAGCATTTTCTCTAGAGAAGCAAAGCTTTTGAAAATAGTAATGAAGATGCCTAAAGTTTTTTTCTTTTTGGAGCTGTTTGGCCATATTGATCTGGGAACAGACCCAGGGCATCCACGCACTTCGTTCAGGAGGAGATCCAAGTTGCACAAAAATGGAGGAACTGAGCTCACTGAAAGGTGAAGTTGTAAGAGCTGTAGATGTGATATTTATTGGTGATTGATGTTCTACTCAGAGACTCACTCAGCACCTGCAATCATGTTAACTGGGACTGAATCTCCTGGTGGACCAGGGAATTCAGTGTCTTGCTTTTGTCTTTCTGGTGCATGAGTATGTACAGTTTATGGTCATGAGGTCACCCAATGGACCGTCCTTACTGGAAGAATCTTATTATTTGAGATCACATCAATGCAATCAATAGGTGCCTGAGTTCTTACCCTGATTCTGCCATAGGCCATGTGACATTATGCAAGTCACTTAATTTCTTGAGGCCTCAGTTTCTTCATCTGCCAGATATAAGAAAGATACTTTTACTATCCCAAGTGAGTTTAAAATGTGACAGATATGGGATCACTTTGGAATGCTGGAAAGTTTATTGCCAATGTAAGGTGTATTAGCCAGGGATCTCCAGAAAAACAGAACACACACACACACACACACACACACACACACACACACACACAGTGAGAGAGAGCAAGCAGAGAGAGAGAGAGGACAGAGAAAAAGTAAATATGCATATATTAGATTTACTTTAGGAATCAGCTCACATGGTAATGGAGGCCAAGGGAAGAACTGCAATCTGACATTTGCAAGATGGAGAACCAAGAAAGCTAGTCATATAATTCAACTTGAATCTGAAGGCCTGACAACCAGGAACACCCATATCCCAGGGGCCAGAGAAGATGGATGTCTCAGCTCAAGGAGAGAAAGAGCAAACTCACCCTTCTCTGGCTTTTTGTCCCATTCTAGCCGTCAACAACTGGGTGATGTCTATCCTCATTGGTAGGGGTGATCTTTGCTCAGTCTATGCAATTCAAACGCTAATCTCTTCTGGGAACACCATTGTCAACATACCCAGAAATATTGTTTTAGCAGCTCTCTGGGCATCCCTTAGTCCAGTCAAGTTGACACATAAAATTACCTGCCACATGAGGTAAATTATTATTTCATTTACCTCCTTTCTTTAGAAAAAACAATATTCTCTTCTCCTGTCACTCTTCAGTGGTTAAGTCGGCTGGTGGAATCCCTGGGCACTTTCCAGAGTGCTCCAGACTGGGTTAAAGAAGAAGCCCAGGGTCTATTAGTTGGACTTTTGCTGAATTGTTCCATTTCCAGTTATATGAGTTTCGGTTTTCTGGGTGCACTGTGCACATAGCCTATAAAATGGAGGGGAAAGACAGAAGGGACTGATCTTAATCTTAAAACTGTGTGCACTTTCTTGCTGGATTTATTTTCCAGTCATGCCCCAATTGCCCAATCTGCCAAAACTCAAGGCTGGCATCAAACCCACTCAACTGATTTTCGTTTCTCTGATAGCTTCTACCGTCTCATGCTACCAGGATGTAATGATGACTTGCATGCACACATTCTGCAGAAAGTAGACAAGGAGCAGTCTCAGGTGTGATTCTTGAGTCTCCTTGAGATCCTAGAGCTGGCAGCTGTTGAGTAAATATTGCACTTCTGTGGAGTAACGACTGTGAGTGTTGAAGGCTGGAAAAGTGCTAAGAGCCTGGAGATAAAAGCCCAAAATATTAGGGTTTGCTGCTGCTGCTTTAGAAAGACCAGAGAAGAGATTTTAGTCCAGCGGGAAGAGGAAGTGTCTACTCTCCTGGGAAGCCTTCTGTCCCTTGGAAAAGCAGGATCTCATGGGTATCTTCCTCAGTTCCCTTCTAGTTCTGACCCATCTTGCAACATACAAACGCCACCTTGGAGTGAACTGGACACAGGGCCCCATGAACTCCTGCTGGGTCTCTGATCCAACCAGCACTTGGTCAGTTGTACATCTGTGGCCTTTGACCTTTGTCATGGGGTCGTGGGGTCGAGCAGTGACTGGAGAGGTTGCCCACATGAAATGTGTTACAATGAAGAATTTGGTTCATATTTATAAACAAAGTCCTAGCAATGAGAGACTTTGACATAGTTTTGCTCCATTTAGAAGGGAGGGGTAGAAGACAAACCCAAATTGCTTCCTGGCCTTGCCTTTCTGCCAGGAGCTTGCATTTCAGAGCAACAGTTGCTTTGGAGAAGTCATTTAAAAATGTATTTTAGGCTGGGCGTGGTAGCTTATGCCTATAATCCCAGCACTTTGGGAGGCTGAGGTGGGTGGATCACCTGAGGTCTGGAGTTCGAGACCAGCCTGGTCAACATGGTGAAACCCCATCTCTACTAAAATTACTAAAAATTAGCCAGGCGTGGTGGTGGGCACCTGTAAGCCCAGCTACTCAGGAGGCTGAGGCAGGAGAATCTCTCAAGCCTGGGGGCAGAGGTTGCAGTGAACAGAGATCGCACCATTACACTCCAGCCTTGGTAACAAGAGTGAAACTCCACCTCAAAAAATAAATGTATTTTATAATATCCTGTAGGACTCTGGTTGACTAAAGATCAGACAAGGACCAGCCAGGTCAGAGCTCCATCATTGTTTCCTTCTTCTTGCAGAAATTTAAAGTGAAATTAAGTGATGAGAAGTGCCTAATTGTTTATGGACACTCTGTGTCACTGGCAGGTGAGGATGACTTGTAAATCACTGCTTTCTCTTGACTCCCAAATCAAGTGAAGGAGTGCAGGCAGGCACTGTGCAAGGATGGGTGGAGCAGCCTGCAATTGGCTTTGCCTTTTCTGACCGCGAGATCTAGAATTTTGTCAGAGCCACAAATTATTTCTCCTTTCAGCTATTGAAAAGAAAGAAAGCTAACTGGAAGATAACTGAAATGCTTTAATAAATATTATAAGACCCTCAAAGCAAATTCTAAACCAACAGTTTGATTTAAAAGTTCTGGAAAGACCCCCGGATTTGGAATCCGGACACGTGGGTTTGAATCCCTGCCCTGTTTCTGCAAGTTCACTGTGGTCTGAATAGTGGATGAGGCCATGGGAGGGTAGAGCTCAGAACAGAGGCGCACTTGGTGGGCACTTGCTTGCTCAGTCCCTTGGGGGACTGCCATTGCTGGCCCCAGGAGTCACACTTGCTTCTTTTTCTTAGCGTCACCTTTAGGTTCAGATGCCTCACCTACAGGGGGGCCTTGTTGGGGTGGGGGTAGGGAAGACCTAATACTTTCTACTGAGACCTGTTTCTGATCACAGAGGCATCATTTTCTAAGCAGAAAGTGGAGCTCCTCCCTTGAGTCTAGACACTGGAATATCTACACCAGTGGGCACGTGCTGCCAGGCTCTGCCTGGAGACCGCTCTGTGCCGGGAGAGTGCAGAGGTGCATCCTGCAGGCGCTCTCTTTAGGACCACCCTCTGGACTCTTCTTAACAATGTTCAGGGTAGGACTCAAAATAGAAACAGGAAGTTCTATTGAGACACAATAGATTACACTAGTGCATTTTACTTTTATCACTCCATTCCCAGTGCATTTTATCTTGTTATTTTATCAGTTTATTATTATCGGCTAAAGTGCTTAGAATGGTGCTGGGTGCTGAGTACAGAGAAGAGAGACACTTTTTGCCTCTAAGGGGCTCACAGTCTAGAGGGGAAGCAGGCAGCCAAGCACAGCATTGCAGGGGTGTACGACACCTGTGGGGTGCACACCTATGGGGGTGCACAGGGAGCCTGGGAGCCTGGGGAGGAGGCACTGACCCAGTTTGGGTAAGAGGAGTAGAGGGATGTCTCAGAGAGGTGATGCTTAGCACGTGGCTGATGCAGAGGAGAGAACACAGTCTAGCATTGAACAAGACGTGAAGGGGACAGGGAGCAGGCACATTGTTGGTGGCAGCGGCGTGGGCCTCTGAAGTGGCTGGGATTGGTTGGTTGTGCAGCTGAGCCCGAGGCCTTGCCTGGTCCCAGATGCATTTACATCCAGCAGGAGTTAGCAGTTATTCAGGTTTCAAACTGGCTCTTATCAGAAACTGTGGGGTAACTGAGGTCCTGGGGAGAGCGCACCCGCTATTGGGGCCAGCTCCTCATTTGGTGAGCTCACCTCAAAACACTTTAGACTGTAGTACGTTTCACCCCGGAGTCGAGCTGCAGATCGAATGACGTCGCCAAGGACCATTGTTCCTATAGGACTAAATAGCCTGTGATGTTGCTCTTCTTTTTGCCCCTGATGCCAGCATCCAACAGGGTTCTATTATACACAGTTTCCATTATGTGGGGCTCAATAGAAAATTAGCCGAGGAACTCCCCCGGGTGCCAGGTGGCTTGTAATATCTCATTAGGAATAGCTGTGTGGGAAGAAACAATATTTTTAGCAATGGGTAGGAAGTGTTATTGAAATATGACTTATTTGACATTATGGAACTTAGAATCATTGGTTCAAGTCAGATGGTACTATAGTAACTGTAACCACATTGGGGACTGAGATCAAAAGAATGGGAACTAGAATTCAGCACTAGCTTTTGCATATGATTAAATAGTGTTGAACCTATCTCGGAATACAGCGTCACCAGAAACAATGCCCTGCCTAGTATTGCATACATGCTACTCAGACAATGCGTTTCTGGACGCCTGGAGGAGTTCTGAATCTTTGGGAATGAATCTGCTCTCTGACTAAAGGATGTAGCACTTTGCCAATGTCTAATGCGGTGAGGTACACAGTAGGGCTGTGTGAGCTCTGCTTCATGGGGAGGCGAGTGAGAAGAAACGCCACAGTCAGGGTTTGCCAGGGAACAGACTTCGCAGAGTTTAGGGCTCAGGGTGCCTACCAGATGGCTCTTGGGAGGGATACCCAATGGAAGGCAGGAGCAGAAGCAGGATTGGGAAGAGGGAGAAACTCGGCTTTGGTGCAGGTACAGTAGCCTCAGCCAACTGCATGAGGAGTCGTGGAGCTGAAAAGGCCGGTCAGGGTTGGTTCATGTTGTGTTGCAGTGACTGGGCTTTTTCACCTTTGCAGCTGTCAGTTAGTAGCTGTGGGTGTCCAGGAGGAGTGTGACTTTGAGGGCATGGCCCTCTGAAGCAAGCCATTCCTGAAGGGACAGGTTGCTGAAGGCTGAGTGCCAACCATATTCTCAGCAAATCAAGGCAAGCATTTCTTCCTTGAAAGGGCACCTCAGCCATGCATCTCCCTTGTCCACCACAAGATTTCCAAGTACTTATTTTAATGTGAGTCCAGGCCACTCCATCAGTAAGCAACTCACAGCCCACTCACTTGAGAGGATCACCACTTAGTTTTGTTTGGTGGGAAATAGAAATTACTGCTTATAATAGGAACTGCTTTTTAAAATTGATACAAATATATGGGGTACATGTGCAATTTTGTTACATGCATAGAATGCATAGTGGTAACATCAGAGTTTTTAGGTTAGCCATCATTCATTAACTAATTTCTCATCATCCACACCCTCACTCTTCCAAGACTTTATTGTCTTTCATTCCACACTATGTCCATGTGTTATACATTTTTTAGCACCAACTTACGAGTGAGAACGCGCCTGGCTTTTGAATTTCTGTGCCTGGCATGTTTCACTTAAGATAATAGCCTCCAATCCATCCATGTTGCTGCAAAAGACGTGACTTCATTCTTTTTATGACTGCATAGTATTCTATGGTAAACCACATTTTCTTTATCAATTCATTCATTGATGGACATTTAGGCTGATTCACTATCGTGACTAGTGCTGCAATTAACATACAAGTGCAGGTATCTTTTTTTTATATGGATTTATTTTCCTTTGGTTAGATACCTAGTGGTGGGATTGTAGCTAGCGCTCAGTTTGAGGTGGAATCTCTACTTAAATGTACTTTCCAATTTGACCCTAACATCTTCACGTGTCACAGATCTCTGGACTTTGCCATTCTAGACAAAATGCTTACCTGTAAGTTTCTGGAGGGTGCCACAAGAGGCAAGGCACACCTGAGCACAGCTGGCTGTTACTGCCCCTTGTTTCCCTCTCGCCAGCCTCTGGGGATCTGACCTGGAAGCTGGTCTTTTTAGGCATCTCTGCACCACTGCTTCTGCTGGTCAGAGCCATAGAGGGCTTGTTTCTCCAAAGCTTAAAAGGGTGCTTTTGGTTTCTCCCTGCCCAAGGTGATTCTTCAAAGGAAGGTAGTAGATATTCTGGATGAGGCATGAAGTGCAGGGAAAGAATGTTATTTCAGGAGGTAGGGATCTCCATTTTGCCTTTTATGTACAGGGTACATTTGGATAAGTTTCATCAATTTCCAGGGTGTCTTTTCTGTATTCTTTGGGAATGTGAAAGGGTTAGGTTAGATGGTCCCTAAGGCCCTTTCTGGTGCTGTGATGTTTTCATTCTTATCTCCGTCATTAATGTGACCTCATTCTCTCTATGCCACTCACTTCCAATTGCCTTCATGTCCCACCCCTTCATTTTGACCTCTTCCCCTTCCAAATCCTTCCTTCACTGCCCACCTAAGTGTTCATGTCTTCTGTTTCCTTCCAGCTCTTCCCTGATGCTGGTCTTTTCCCCCATGGAGCAGCCCCAGCTTTCCCCCACCTGGCAAGTGTGAGAGGGTGTTAGGAGGGGCAGGACTGGCGGCATTGACTGAGAGTCAGTCTGGCCATGAGCTGGGCAGGATGGTTGAAGACACCAACAGTTCACTGCCAGGCTTAAGCAGAGCTGACGAGGAGAGTGAGGAGTGCATTAGAAGTGTATCATCCCAGCCTGGGCAACATAGTGAGACCCCATCTTTAAAAAAATCAAAAAGTTAGCTGGGCATGGTGGCATACACCTGTAGTCCAAGCTACTCTGGAGGCTGAGGCAGGAGGATTGCTTGAGCCCAGGAGGTTGAGGCTAGAGTGAGCCGTGATATGCTACTGTACTCCAGACTGGGTAAAAGAGCAAGACTCTGTCTCAAGAAATAAAAAAATAAACAAAAGAAGGGCACCACCAGCTCACAGTGATGCTTCCGTGCTGTCCCCAAAGCCAGGAACTTCCCAGCCAGGGAATGAATCTATATCAAAATCTATATCAATACAGTCTCATTTCCTGGAAACTGGCCAACTGCTGCTCACCTCAGCTAAAAGGTGCGAAGAATGGATTTGGGGGAAGAATTTGACAGTGTAACTACATTAAGAGGTGGAGTGATGAGATGTGTGGCTCCTCCCCAGCATCAGGGCTGTTGCCAGATGGCCCAGCTGTCATCTTTGGCGAGGTGACAAGACCCTGCGACTTCAATGTGTGGCACTTGCTCATTACCTGGCATCCCAGTGGTCAGGGCCATCTGCTCTGTTTGCCCCTCACAAGACGGCGAAGCAGATTCCATAAGGCACCAACACCAATATGCCAGGGGTGAGGAGCATGGGTCTGTTCTGAACCAGAGAGAAACAGAGCAGACTTCTTGGCAGGTGCCACTGGTACCTGAGAGCATCCTCCTGGTCCGCGTACCTGTAAAGATGCTCCCGGTCTGTGTGCCAGGACACACACCTTGTCCTGTGATGATACTCTGCTTTCCCACGAGTTGCTTGATTTTAGCCCCCAGAAGCCACACTCTGTTCAAATGAGAAATCGAGTAGTACTGACCTGAATGAGCATTCTCAGTGAGGTCTGCACTGTTTAGTGCCATGACCCAGAGAGGTGAGCTGGAGAGACGAGATCAGGTTCAGTTTCTGGACTCTCAGACACTTGAACATCTCTGGCTTTTTCCAATGCTCCCCTACAAAGCACATAAGAGGTTTCACTGGGTAAAAAGGCACTTCGTGTTTTTTTTTTTTTTCCCCCAGCCATGCCAAGTTACTCAGGTTCAAGGAGAGTTAGTTAAGGTCATGCTGGATAAATCCTGGAATCGTAGTGGCTTAGTGCTTTAGAAGTTTAGTTCCCATTGACACAAAAGTCCAGTGGGCACCAGGGGCTGGGGAAATGGAGTTCTGCTCCACAGTCATCCAGGAACCAAGGTTTTCAGAGACCCTGCCTTCTTTACCATGTGGCTTCTGAAGTTGACCAGGGCAGCAACGTCCAGCCTGCAGAAGGAGAGGAGGTTAGATCAGACAGCAGGTTTTTAAGGGCAAGGCCTGGAAGTGTGTCCATCACTTTTGTGCACATTTCATCAGCCAGAACTCAATTACATGGTGCACTAACTGCAAAGGAGGCTGAGAAATCCAGTCTGATCTTTTGTGGCCAGGAGAAAGGGAAAAAAAAATGTCTCTATTGCAGAGGGTGTGGAAGATTCATTTCTAGAAAACAATCTCTCATCATTGTTGTCTACATGCTATCTATCCAGCCATTATTTGTGTATGTATGTATCTATGTTTCTGTCAATCAATCCATCATCTATCTAGTTTCTCTCTACCTATGTTTCTATCTATTTTTCTATCTATCATCATCATCTCACTATCACTAACATCAGTTACCATCGTTAATAACAGAATGAGCACCCGTACAACATCTTCTAAAGCAAAGCTGAGATCTGGCAACTGCTTACATCTGTCCATGTGTTTCTCTCTCATCCCTTCTGTCTTCCCCACCTAAGGCAATCGTCATCCTGAATCTTGTCCTCATTTCTTTGCCAAACATTTTTAGAGTTGTATCTTTTCTACATGTATGCCCAAGATGTCGATATTTTCATTTCAGTTGTTTTTGACATTATAAAAAGGATCTTGTAGATGTGACCTTTGGATTCAAATTTTTTCACATAAATATTAGATTGCTATGATTCCTCTATATTCTGGTTTGTTGCTATGCTCCATTCATGCTGTGACTGTACCTCAGTTTTTTCATCCACTCTCCTGTAGGTGTGCTTTTGGGCTGATTACAGGCTTTGCTGTTTGAACAATGCTACTATCATCATCTCTTACATGCCTTGTGTCGTACGTGAGCAAGACTTTTTCTTGCCTGAAATTAGGAGTGCAGTTGCTGTGTTGCTCAACTTGATGAGATGATGCTTAACTTTCAGCTTATCCTCCTGTGAAAATGTATACAGGAACTTGAAAATGTATACAGGAACCTTCTCCAACTCTTGATGTGGCCAAATATTTTAAGTTTCATCAATCTCCCCATTGTTTATTGATGATCCTAATACACATGCAATAACCTTTCGATGGTTAATTTCCCATAGTGGCTGAATTCCCAAAGCAATCATTATTTTCCCAATTTCTTCCTGCATCCCAAAGTAGGGGGTATCACAGGATCTCAAACCAGCTCTGAAATCTGAAAGGAAGTTCTAATGCCAAGATTTCACTGATGGGGTAGGCTGCTGTGTAGACATTTGTAGGGAGCGACTGGATAGTGAGTCCCTTCCTCTGCCTTTGCAACATTTAAATTCCTGTATCTTCCTGTCTTGGCCACTCTAGATACTTTTATATGAATTCTACATTTTCACTGATTTTGGGAAGGTCAGGAGACAAATCAGCACAAAGCAGTTAGAATTCCTCAGAGAAGCCCAGTCAAGTTAATATGCGATAGAGGAGAAGGGAGCTAGAATGTCTGCTGGCTGACTGACAGCACTTGCAGCAACCTCGGAGTATGGATTCAAATAAAAATAATAGTTTTCCCTGCAGCAGCTTGGTCTGTCTGGTCGGTGCCTTCCTCTGCAGTTGAATACAGGTGCGGAACTATGCTTCCCCGGGCCCTGAATGCCATTGCGGCATTTAAACCTGCCCTCAATCTGTCTGGTTTCATAGGGGCAGTCTTGTGAAGATAAATCATGTAAACAAGTTACAGTATGGAGTGCTTATTTAGAAACTGTATTTTTGAAGGCGTGTATCTACGTTGAAAGGAAGGGTCCTGTAGTTGTTCAGCTTGTTAAGAAAATCCACCTGTCTGGAGCAGGTACTTGCTTCACTCAGGTAGTCAGTGCATAGTAAAGTGGGGGGATCCACGTGGGCTTTTCTCCATTGAGTGGGGGAGGGTAGGAACCTATTCTTTAAAATGTAAGTGGCTTTTCTGCCTGTGTGCACAGCCCTTTGGAGTGATGGAATGAGCGACGGGAAACATAAGGAGCATGTTTTATTCCCTCATATTTGCTCCTCCTCTCCTCGCTTCTCTCTGCAGGCTAGTGATCTTTTCTGTTTCTCTCTGCCTCTGCTTTCCCCCATGATACGGGCTCTGTTTTTGGTCTGACTTGAAGTGGCAAACTAGTTGAAAATCCAAACTCTCCACACATCACTCACTTTCTTCCCTCTGAAAGTGCAGAATGAGAAAGCAGATGCTTTGGGCCCGCTGTGACTGGAGAAGGTGCTGGAGTTTATCCATTAGTGTCCTACAAAAGCACCAGCGCTATCCCTGACAACCGTGTTCCATCGTGCTGCCCGGACCCATCAGCTGGGCGCATTCGGGCTTGCTGCGTGTCCCTGCCTGACACCTTGGGCTCTCCTCAAAGCTGCCGTGGCAGGGTGCCTTTGGAAAGCCAGACAGAATAGCTTTTGCCTTGCAGAGTCTCTGCTAGTCCCCACCTGCCTCTGGTACTCAGGTCCCTGGTCTTCTTAGGTAGAGGCAAAGGTACAGTACTGAAGCCTCAGCAAGGACCTACAGGGTAAGGAGATGTTCCAGAAGCATGACACGTGGACCTGCCAAAGCCATTGTCTTCCAGCTGGCGTGCATATTCTATTTACGTGTTGAAGCGGGTGGGAAGTCTGTCTGTGTTTATGGAGGGTGGCGTGTGCTGGAGCCCAGAATGTGAACCTTTCCCATGAGATCAGAATCTTGTTCCCTGCTGCAGACTGAGTGCTTAGAGCAGCACCAGCCATGTAGTAAATGCTCAATAAAAATTCGTTTCATGAATAAAGACAGAATCCAAGTGATGTTGTACATCCAGGACTTAAGCAGAGGCCATTTGGTGAGTTCCATAGAAAATCTGTGGGATTTTCATATAATTTACAGTGAAAATCTGAAGCCTGGAGCTGGGCTGGTCAGCACCTGCTCTGCTCATGCCCCCTGGAGTCTACAATTCAGACTTGTCCACGCAGACAAAGGACAAGGGATCAGAGAGGGGAGAGGTGGCAAGGAATCAGCTGCATGTGCCTGCCCTTGAAGGTTGGACCAGAGAACCACCCTGCAGGCTGGGGTTGCCTTCGCTGCTCTGCTTCCCAGATGTCATCAGGCCAGCCTGTGCCATGTGAGACTGACAGCTATGGTTCCACGGCCTGGGGCTGGGGTGAGGCACATGTGCCCAGCAGTGGCCGCTGCCTCTGAGTCAGGAATCAAACAGCCTGGTTTTATAAGTGAAGAAAATGGTGCCATTAAAAGGCAATTATTCAAGTGGTGTGAGTCAGCGATGCAGCTCCTGGCAACGCAAGGCAGGAGAAGGCAGTGGTGTGGGCATTTTTCTCTCCCTTTCCCTCTCCCTCTCTCTCTTTTTAAACAAAGCTCAGGCTGGAAAGAGAGCTTGCACCTGCATCTGGGTGATGTATGGTGAGCTACCTAGACTGCCAGATTCCTTTATCTGAGCAACATCAGGAATGGGGAAGACAGCCTCAGACCAGTAGAAAGGTCCTCATCCTGAGGAACAGGGAATTGAAAATGTCCCTCAAACTGGCTGTGTACTTGACCTTCACCCTGCTCGCAGCTGCTACATGGGGGATTCCCCTGCCTGTCAACCCAGGTGGTGTGTGAATGAAAGAAAAGTGTGTGCTGGAGCCGGTGGCCCCGGGAGTGAGGGTCAGACATTTTCCCCTGTGCTGCACCCCAGCTGCCTGCTGTTCCCTTTCTCCGGCATGATTTTGTGGAAGACCAGGATGATTTCATTTCATTTTTTTTTTTTTTTTCCGGAGTGCACTGGTACAATTTCAGCTCACTGCAACCTCTGCCTCCCGGATTCAAGTGATTCTCCTGCCTTAGCCTCTGGAGTAGCTGGGATTACAGGCGCACGCAACCACTCCAGGCTAATTTTTGTATTTTTAGTAGAGATGGGGTGTCTCCATATAGGTCAGGCTGGTCTTGAACTCCTGACCTCATGATCTGCCCACCTCGGCCTCTCATAGTGCTGGGATTAGAGGCGTGAGCCACCACGCCTGGCCAGATGATTTTATTTCTAGAGTACTTTTCTTGTTTCTGTTTTTCCCCCCACTAAGTCTGCTTTGTCTGCTGCCACGGCAACCAGCCCTGCATTACCCACCTTCACGTGGAGGGAGGTGTGACAAGAACAGGACAGACCCTGCTTCCAGCCCATTCTCTGAGGCTCCTGCACGGGCAGGCCTGGCAGAGATGTTTGCGAAAACCACCTGCTTGCCTCCCGAATCTTTTTCCTGTTGTTGGTAGACAGCCTAGAGAGCAAGGAGTTTTTTCTTTCCTCAGAAGGACAGTGGCAGGGGGAAGGGTGCAAACATCAGGCAACAGCCACCAAAGCACCAAATATGGGTTTAAGGTTCAGGGAATAAAAACTTGAAATGATAATAAAAGGGCAAACCAAGTCTGGAAACAAGTCAGCCCTTGCTCCCGTACTCCCCTCCCTTCTGAGCAGAGTCTTATCCCCTCTCCTTTGTTTTAATAAATCAAAGTAGAAACAAGTTCAATTGCTTTTTTGAGATGAATAGTTTTTAAATTGGGCTGAGTTTAAACAGCAGTGGAAGTCCTCCTGTCTGTTTCACGTTCATAACCAGGTCATAGTTCATCTTAATTGGTAGCATTTTTAGTCTGCTGTGGAGTTTGTCAAAACTGAAGGAGAGAAAAGTTCAGTCTCTCTGCCTTCGGTTCTGGGAGCCAGTGAGCTGGCCAGCACTGCCAAAGGCAGCTGGGCTCAGAGCCAGGCTGTTTGGTGGTGGCGTGGGTGGGCAGGGGGCATCCTCTGGTGGGAGGTCCCAGACTGAGTGGAGAAGGTCCAGCAGGACTGGGCAGAGGGCACTGTGGCTTTTTGAGGTGTCAGGTCGCATTGGAGGGCAGCAATAGGTCATGGATCTACCGAGGGTGAGTAAGGCTCTGCAGTGGTGCAGAATCGTGGTTGTGCAGGCAGAAGCAGAACTAGAATGTCCAGGCCGTTGTTAATGTGTCTCAGCTCAGTTCAGGCAAATGTGGAAAAGAGAGTCTGAGCACTGAGGTCAGAAACAGCTTCCAAGGCTCTACCTGGACAGTCGAGGCTCCTCAGGCCCCAGCATATTAATTCTGCACCGAGTGTCTATCCTTGGCTTTCCTTTATGAATTTTTATGGTGGTCCCTAGCTGGAGGTGGCAAGGGACAAACCGAAGGGCATGCCCAGTGCTGAGGACAGATGCCCAGGGTAGGGGTAAAGGCTGTGGGCACAGGGGTCGGCCCTGGCTTGGAAAACTGAGCACCACTTAGGAGCTGAGTGACCTCTTGATGAGTTACTTAATTGCTAACCTTGAGCCTTCTCATTTAGGCAAGTCTACACAGCTCTTTGAGGGAATTAAATTGGATGATTTATATAAAGTCCTCAGCACAGGGCCTGGCTCAGGGGAAGCACTTCAGTGAAATCTTTATTCCTTCTGGGTCATGAGCTCTCACAAGGGGCCAGGTCCTGTTGGGATCATCATTAGAGGAGCCGCAATCCCTGATACTGGAGAGCTTGCACAGTCACACGGAGTGGCAGTTTGGGAATTCAGAAATCCTACCCTAAAGGCAAGAGCTGCTCTTTAGTTGAAGTGCCCGTGAGTCTTAAATTGTATCTTTAAAGGGCCAGTGAAGTATGGTATGGGGGGAAAGTAGGTTATTAGATCTTCTAGAGAAGCTTTATAAGGAAATAGCCCAAATCGTAACAGAAGGATGTCCACCTGGTGGGGAACACCAAGCCAAGGTCTTCTCTCCCCAAGGCACTGGGCTGGAGGAGATGCCACCCTGGGGCCCTGATGGCTGCGGCCACCTGGGGCCTGCCACGGTGAGTGCTGTGGGTTTTGTTTGCTGGAGTGCCTGGGCCTCTGCCATACTTTGATTGACATGCTTCTCCCTTTGCATCCCCTTTGGAAGCAGGTCATGGGAGGTGAGCACCCATGGGAGGATGAGAGGGTGAGACAAAGTTCTCATCAAACTTCTCCGTCTATCAGGGTCAGCGCCTTGTGACAACAAAAATATATTTTTAAACGTTTATGCAGTAAGGGGTCTTCACAGGCCGAGTTTCAGCTGGCAGGAGGAGTGGGCAGCTGCATTTCAGTGGAAACGAGCCATCTTTGTGGATGGCATTGTTGACACAAAAGAGAAAGACGATAATAGCAATAAAAGCTATGATTTCAGTACACCGACTGTGTTATCTTCCCTCTTAGCCTTTCGCGTGGTTCTATTTATTTCTCTTCTTAAATATTTACAGCATTCCTCTGAAAATAAGAATAATGATAATACAAAATTAATAATATTAATGATAATGATGGTAATATCCCCTTTTTGCGTGTCTCTGCTATGCCACAGTCTGTGCTAGATGGTTTATCTACATTATTTCTAATCCTCACAATAACCCTGTGAGAATTTTCCTCCCATTTTACAACTAAGGAAATCAGGGCTCAGTGAGGCTGTGTAAGTTGCTGAACAACCTAGTTGGCAAGCAACCACGCCTGGATTTGAACCAATGTCTTTCCCTCTGAAGAGCCCTGCATGGGTTTTGGGCTTTCTGAGTCAGAAGTTATTTCAGTACCATCAGAAATGGAATGCAATGAAGAATATTAATCTTTTTAAAATAATGCTTTTGTTTCCTCTGCACAGATACCCCAAAAGACACCTGTGCTTATATGTTCATCGCGGCACTATTTATAATAGCAAAGTCATGCGACTAACCTAAATGTCCACCAACGGTTGATTGGATAAAGAAAATCTGGTGTATATATACCATGGAATACCACACAGCCATAAAAAGAATGAAATAGTGTCCTTTGCAGCAATAGGAATGGAGGTAGAGGACATCACTTTAAGTGAACTAACTCAGAAGCAGAAAATCAAATATTGCATGCTCTCACCTATGAGTGGGAGCTGAACAATGGGTACACGTAGACATAAAGATGGAGAGAAGGACAGTGGGGACTCCAAAAGTGGGGAGGAGTGGAAGAGGTAGTGAGGGTTACACCATTACCTAGCAGGCACAGTGTTTAATATTTGAAGGATAGGTATGCTCTCCCCACCATTATGTAATATACATACGTAACAAACAGGCACCTGCACCCCCTGAACCTAAAATAAAAATTTAAAAAGGATATGACTCTTTTCCATGAAGCCCCAGATCTCTCTGGAGTTTTAGCCTGCATTCATTCCTTCAATCTGTTCTTGAGAAGCAGAAAGAAGCAGAAAGGAAGGTTTCATATCTGCATCTGAGGATCCTGAAAAAGGCCATTTCTTGCACCTCAAGAAACATTTCGGGACCTGGCTGTTCTCCCCCAGTCTCTTTTTCTTCCATCTAGGTTTGGAGATTCTCTTCCTTGCATTTTTCTGCCTTCCTCCTTATGTTAAATTATTCCAAATTAGCCCCACCAATGCCCCTCCTATATATCTTCTCATGCCTAGTGGTAGTAAGATTTTTCTCTGTGCCAGGGAAAAGAATTAGCTTCTGAGTTGGAACTCATTTCTCTCCACTCAAATCCTATCCATCCTCAAATTTTCAACCCTAGTAGAACTTTCTTGAAGAGATTCTTGATAATGCTTTCTGTCTTCTCAAATCCTATATCACTTTCCATCAGCCAAATTCTGCTGGAATTAGTTGCCTGTGCCTTAGGTGTTGGTGTGTGTATGTCTCTTCTTACTCAGTAGCTCAGAAAGATTTGGAAGACAGGGATTGTGCCTCTGTTATCCCTGAGCCTCACTCATAGTAGATTTCCCCAGACCATTATAGAATCAATAAAAGCACTTCTCCCTGATACTCCCTTTATTTCTGATACCTAGATACGCCTCGCCTCTGAGCCTCACACTGTCACTGCTATACACATGGATCTGTAGAAACTCAGACCCCCAGGACAGCACGTGAGAATGTGACCAGACTCCCTGCTCTAGTACTGCGTCCACCTCAGGTGGAGGCCTCTTACCTCCACTGGGGATAGCGCCATCCTCTGTGAGTACTGCAGAGTGATGAGAGGTCATTCAGATCCTCCAGTGGTTGCCTGGCAATGTGCCTGGCTTTGCAATATGCCTTTGCAATGTGCTGGGCCTGGGAGTACAGATGGTGCTTTCTGTTTCAGACCCAGGAAATCAAATTCCTCTCTTCCTCTACTCTTCTATCCCTCCTCAGAATGTCCCAGGGACTCATGGCACAGCACGATACAAATGTTTCCAGGGGGGAGGTCACTAGACACTGGATCTGGTGGGACAGATTGGACTGACCAGTAAGTGATCAGTGACTCTGTCTCTACTCCAGCTGCTGGAGTAGAGCATGGGCTCGTCAGGACCATGGACAAGGCTAAAAAACCTGGAAATCTTGTTTTTTTTTTTTCTTCCTTTTTCTTACCAGCTGTCTTGGTGAAGACGGTGAAGGTTAGTAAAGCTAAAATCCTCTTCTAAACAAACCGGGGGAGGGGAGCAAGTGACATCCTCCCTTCTTGGAAATTCCAGTCTTTGCATCATAAATTGGACCCTCTGGTTGTCTAAAGTGAGCTACATAGACAGAGCTCTCTCTTTCTGGAGGAAAGCCCTCATGTAAAAACCAGGTCGACACTTGTCCACTAATTGCCTCCCACTGGAATGTAACTTGTTCAGGTATTCCACTCAGGTGTCATCGATCTCAGAGGGGTTCTTATTGCCTTTTTAAAAATTGCATACGGACTTGTTCGAACCAATATTCTTATATAAAACAGTGGAAAAAGCCATGATATTTTCTCTTCCCTTGAATTTTTTTTAGTATACACATTTTATATTCTGCCTTTAAAGCTATTTCTGTTGCACAGCTGCTTTACCGAGACTCAGACTCCTACGGGCCTGCTTGGTCCGACACATACCTTGAATATTCTTTCACAGTGTTTGATTTTTGCAGTTGGTTGTATAATGAGGAAGGAGTGTGCAGTGAATTTGGAGATTCCTATTAACGAGGTCACCCGTGAATCTATTTTCGTGTGCTTCTTTATTAGAAATAGCAGGGAACACGATAATATTTAAACACAACCACTTATAGGAGCTTGGCTTAAAAAATACACCTTAGTAAGTTTTCTTTTCCCATTTGGCATTTCAAAATGTTGTACTACAGTTTCTCATCATCAAAACGTCTCTTCTTCATTTACATTCTGGGATGTGAATAGAGACCATTACAAATGACTACGATATTGTGGGTTGGCACTGGAATTGGCAATCCTCTGCCTCAGGTAGACCATCTCTGGAGTGCCCCCATTCTGTTCTTGGTCTTGCTTTTGAAGATGGACTGTAATGAAATAGACTTAGGACAAGATAGTAAGGCTGGGTAGGAAGTAGAAGAGTGTTATCTTCACTTTTCCTAATGTTCCCTTAAAGAATAATTTATCTGAATTTAGATTTGGAAGCTACATAATTTTCTAGCGTGATGATGTATCAAAGTTCATTTAACTCACTTTCTATTGTTGGATATATTAGGTGCTTACAATGTTTTGTTAATATATATAACACGTGAAAATATCTCACATAAATTCCTTTTTATAATTTTTATTTTTGTAGAGACAGAATCTCTCTATGTTGCCCATACTGGTCTCAAACTCTCAGCTTCAAGTTATGCTCCCACCTCAGCCTCCCAAAGCACTGGGACTACAGGTGTGAGCCACAGTGCCCCGCCCTCACATAAACACTCGAGGGAGGATATCTCATGAAGAAATGGAGACTGGTGTGGTCCCATGTTGTACCTAATGATAGAATCACTGAACAAAAACTACTGTGGGACAGATTTTAATTCAACCTAAGAAAAACTTAACAACTAGAGCTTCTGGCCTCTCTGGAACAGGTTGCCTTGTGGGGGAGGAGGTGAAGCTGCAGGCACAGCAGGTGCTAGACTCCAGGCCAACTGGGCCACCTGCCAGGTGTGGTCCTTCTTGAAATAACAGGCCTGCGTCAACCGTGAGACACAGTGGTACCTGGCATAACTATTGCTTGCTGGGGGCATTGAAAAACCACAGGCATTATTGTCTCTTAGGAGCAGAAACTGTGAATCCTTTTGAATTGCTGAATACAAATGCCCTGAATGAGCCACTAGAGCCAGGGCCAAGGACAGAACATGAGATTGGAGTTGTTGAGGCAGATATTCTTTTATTTCAGGCAGATACTTTATGAATGTGGCCTGGTTATTTAGATCATTTCAAAAATCACCTAAAGTGAACCACAGTCCTTCATTTTGTTGCATTGCTCAGGACTTGGCCAACATCTTGCCAACATCAGCATGTTATTAAAAATATACTACTGATCCCTTTCAAATGCAGAGAGTTTTATGGTTGGTATAGCACTTTCTCATATATTTCTCCCTGTGATCTTCACTATCACTTTCTAAGAAGGCACGGCAAATATTATTATCTCAATTTTTATATGGGGGAAACTGAAGCATGGAACATTGAGTGACTCACCCAATGCCATATGGTAGCATCAGACCTGGGATGGATCTAGCCTGTGGAAATTGGAATCATACAAGCGAGGCAGTATTTTTGGCTATGCAAATGACTAGCAATGTAACTTTGGGCAGTCTTATAGGTAAGATGATGGTGGTGGAATAAGATAAAGTCCAAAGTGTCTACCATATTGCTGTTTGAGATTCTCCTGCCTCTCCATACAGCATGCTGTCTACCGTGGTCTTTACTTCTTGCTTGGCAGGTGGGAGGTGAAACAAGTGGAGTTTGTGGGTTGGGTGAAGCAATAGGATGCACTGGGGTGTGTTTCCAGGGCGGTAACATGAGATCCTTCAGCTGCCATAAGATCCATTCCCAACAGATCGCTTTCAGAAGCTTGAGATCCTTGGCTGCATTTTGATTCCGGGTTTGGAATTTGAGAATATGTTTATTTACTTTGTCGGTTCAGTTGGGGTGTGCGGTGGTGGAGGTGGCCTTTATGAATTCAACAACCCTAAATGGAGAAGAGTCAGCTTGAATAGTGAGGTATCCCCGTGTTACAAAGTATGGGGTTGCAAGGAAAGTTATAGTTTAGTCTGATTCTATTTTTTAATTTTCTAAGTGTAACTATTTAACTCTAAGCTAGATTTTATACTGCTTAAAGGGTCTAGACAAAGCTAACTTCTTCCTTGACTACAAAAGTAAAATGTGATTGTTGAAGAAAAATTTAAAAATGAAGACAATTGCAAAAGCAATTTTCTGTCATTTCCCAAAGATAAGTGCTCTTAAAATTATGTTATAATTTCCTGCAATGTTTTTAATGCATCTATACATATTTTAAAACAAATTTAGTGTAATACTATACATACTTATAGATCTCTTTTGTTAATAGTAAACCTTTTCCTAATATTCCCTTAAAGAATAATTTATCTGAATTTAGATTTGGAAGCCACATAATTTTCTAGCGTGATGATGTATCAAAGTTCATTTAACCCACTTTCTATTGTTGGATGTATTAGGTGCTTACAACATTTTGTTAATATATATAACACGTAAAAATATCTCACATAAATTCTTATTTAGAATTTTTATTTTTGTAGAGACAGAATACATGTTGCCCATGCTGGCCTCAAACTCTTGGTCTCAAGCCATGCTCCCACCTTGGCCTCCCAAAGCACTGTGACTACAGGCGTGAGCTATGGTGCCCCGCCCTCACATAAACTCTTGGCAAGGCATTAGATGTAAGTCTGGTTTGTTCCAACAGAAAAACTATAGCTGGATTTCTATTTTTTAGGGTATAGCCACTCTGTTGGGCATTTGTGAGAAAATTATAACTTAGGCAAGTATTATAGTTAATCCATATAGTAACGTCAAGAGTGTAGGGAGACCCATCCCTCTGTCACTATTGTCAGACCTGTTACTGTGATCCTGGCTTTTCACACGGTTAACATCCTGCATAAACATCAAAGCAGGCCAGGCGCGGTGGCTCACGCCTGTAATCCCAGCACTTTGGGAGGCCGAGGCGGGTGGATCACAAGGTCAGGAGATCGAGACCATCCTGGCTAACACAGTGAAACCCCGTCTCTACTAAAAATACAAAAAATTAGCCGGGCGTGCCGGCGGGCGCCTGTAGTCCCGGCTACTCCGGAGGCTGAGGCAGGAGAATGGCGTGAACCTGGGAGGCGGATCTTGCAGTGAGCTGAGATCCGGCCACTGCACTCCAGCCTGGGCGACAGAGCGAGACTCCGTCTCAAAAAAAAAAAAAAAAAAGAAAAAGAAAAGAAAAAGAAAAAGAAAAAAAATCAAAGCAGTGGACTCATTTTTCTTTTCTGTTGATTCTCCTGTAGCCTGATGAAGTCCTCCGATATCGATCAGGATTTATTTACAGACAGTTACTGCAAGGTGTGCAGTGCACAACTGATCTCCGAATCGCAGCGTGTGGCCCACTACGAGGTAAGGACAGCGTTTCCCACTCTGTTTGCAAATGCAGAAGAGAGCAGCCCCGGTCATTGTTGTAGGACTCCAGGATCCTCCCTCTGGACTTGGGGCAGATTTGAAGAACCACAGGACTTGAACCTGTACAGTCTGAGGTCAAGGCCAGGACAAGTGTATATGTGTGGGGTTGGGAGTGAGGGTTGGGGATGTCATTGTCAGACGCTGGCTGCTTCCCAGATCCTTTTTTTAAATTTGTATCTCAGCCCCTGGAGACTCTGCTTGGGCTTTCTCTACATGTTAAATCTGTTTCTGTGCATCTGCGAAGTTCCTTTCAGGGATCCGGGGTGGAATGCATTGTGCCAGCTTCTGTCTCCGCCTATGACCGCAAAGATAAGCTCAGAAGACATTTGTTAACCACTGTAGGGAAAGACAGCAGCAAGCGATGAAGCAGCCGTTGGCCACTTCCTCCCTGAAAATTGCTTCCACCTGATGGCCAATACCCAACATATGCTTATCACGATCAAAATGCCTTCTGCAGAGTTATAACCAAGTTTTAAAGTGCAAATACTCTCCAAAGTCATACATTAGTGGCACTGACTCTTTAGGATGGAGGAGCAAAAGACCGTTTTTTAATCCTCTATTGGGAGCAGAGGATGAGAGCAGAGAGTTTGGCCTGTGTCTGAGGATGAGGAGGGAATGAGGTGCTGTGGATGGAGTAAAGAGAACTGGGGGATCCCAAGAGGCTGAGCGCTGCTAGGGAATGTTCTGTTTTCAAGAGAACATGTACCAGTAGGAACATGAATCAATCCTTCCTTCCCTCCCTTCCTTCCTTCCTTCCTTCCTTCCTTCCTTCCTTCCTTCCTTCCTTCCTTCCTTCCTTCCTTCCTTCCTTCCTTCCTTCCTTCCTTTTCTTTCTTTCTCTCTCTCTTTCTTTCTTTCTTTCTTTCTTTCTTTCTTTCTCTTTCTTTTTCTTTCTTCTTTCGTTCTTTCTCTTTCTGTTCTTCTTTCATTCTTCCCTCCTCCCTCCGTTCTTTCTTTCTTTCTTTCTTCTTTCTTTCTTTCTTTCTTTCTTTCTTTCTTTCTTTCTTTCTTCTTCTTTCTTTCTTTCTCTTCTCTCTTTCTTTCTTTCTTTCTTCTTCTGTTCTTCCTTTCATTCTTTCCCTCCCTCCTCCGTCCTCCTTCCTTCTTCCTTCCTTCCTTCCTTCCTTCCTTCCCTCCTCCCTCCCTCCCTCCCTCCCTCCCTCCTTCCTTCCTTCCTTCCTTCCTTCCTTCCTTCTTTCTTTCTTTCTTTCTTTCTTTCTTTCTTTCTTTCTTTCTTTCTTTCTTTCTTTCTCTCTCTCTTTCTTTCTTTCTCTTTATTTCCTCTCTCTTTCTCTCTCTCTTTCTTTCTATTTCCTCTCTCTCTCTCTTCCTTCCTTCCTTCCTTCCTTCCTTCCTTCCTTCCTTCCTTCCTTCCTTCCTTCCTTCCTTCCTTCCTTCCTTTCTTTCTTTCTTTCTTCCTTCCTTCCTTTCTTTCTTTCTTTCTTTCTTTCTTTCTTTCTTTCTTTCTTTCTTTCTTTCTTTCTTTCTTTCTTTCTTTCTTTCTTCTTTCTTTCCTCTTTCTTTCTTTTTCTTTCTTTTTTTTTGAGACAGGGTCTCACTCAGTCACCCAGGCTGGAGGGCTATGGCACAAGCATAACTCACTGCAACCTCCACCTCCTGGGCTCAAGGAATCCTCCCACCTTGGCCTCCTGAGCAGCGGGGACTACAGGCACATGCCACTGCACTCAGCCAATTTTTTACTTTTATTTTTAGTAAAGACTGGGTCTCACTAAGAACATGAGTTTTCAAGTGTAAGAACTTGTAAGTAATTTTAGATTGGAAGGTTTAGCCAGCAATTTTCTTCTTGTCTGACAAGTCTGACAAATGCCAGTTGTCACTGTCATTACACAAACTCTGGTGGGCCTCAGATTCCTCTGTGCACAATAAAAATAATTATAATAACACACACACATATGCACCCAGAAAGACAATCAACAGGCCCTGCGTACTCCTCAGGATTTTGTGGTGACCAAATGAGATCTATCGAAATTGCACCTGTGAAAATGCTTTGGAAGTTGTAAGGTCTACCAAACATGCAAAGTTATATACTTATTCATCATTAACCCCTTTGCAGCAATGTTTTGATGAAAGCAAATGTTTGATGAAAACTTTTAAAATCAGCATTTGTGAAAAAATTCATATAGTCATTGTTAAAAGGCAACCAAGTGTTAGCAGTCAAAAGAATTATCTAAAAAAGTCCATCGTTTGAAAGTAAGGACTTTCTAATTTCTATGACTATGGCTTCATAAACACACACACACATATACATATATACATACATATATATATATGTATGTGTGTGTATATATGTATGCATATTTGTGTGTGATGGAGTCTTACTCTGTCGCCCAGACTAGAGTGCAGTGGCATGATCTCAGCTCACTGCAACCTCTTCCTCCGGGGTTCAAGTCATTCTCCTGCCTCAGCCTCTCCAGTAGCTGGGACTACAGGTGCATGACACCACACCTGGCTAATTTTTTTGTATTTTTAGTAGAGACAGAGTTTTACTGTGTTAGCCAGGATGAACTCAATCTCCTGACCTCGTGATCTGCTCACCTTGGACTCCCAAAGTGCTGAGGTTAAAGGCATGAGCCACCATGCCCAGCCATATGGTTTTATTAGTATGTTTTCCCCAGTTAAGGAAATGGGGGAATTTGTCCCTGCTCTGAAATTCCATAGCCTCCTATTAGTACTTTATGTTCTTCCTTTATTAGACTTTTTGTGTTCATTTGTAATCATCTTACTAGATTCATGAGGACAGGAACAGAGTTTTATTCATTTGATCTTTCATAATTGCTGGAATAGTGCCTGCCCATGACAGGTGTTCAGTGAGCTTTCGTGGAGGGGGTGGGTGTGTTACAAAACTGTACTGGTGACCCTGCCCCACATTGCCTGATTAGAAAAGTAATGTCAGAACATTGAAAACAATGAAAAATTGTTTAAAGAAAGAAAAATTTCAGCTGCTCAATTAAGTGTTTATTTGATCGCACATTTTGCACATTTTGCTGTTAACATACTGTACCTTCGCTGTTGCACAATCTAATTGTTTAGAGAATGTGTTAGTGTTTGTTGAATGTAGCTAGATGACAGAGAAAATAAAGCAATTACAATAGATCTGCAATTAACAGTGTTACACATCATCGAGATAACATTAAATTCATTCCCATTAAATGTGGATGGGAACTCTGAATAATATTTCCCTCCCTTCCTCCAGGCAGAGGTAAGGCCCTTCCTCCAGTGAGACATAGCTGTGCATTCTTGCCACAAGGCGGCTGAGCATGTGAAAAGGACATAGTCAGGACGGAGGATACCTTATATCAATCTCCGGTCTCTCCAGCTTTGGTTGAGGCTTCTCCAGCACCACTTCTTTCTCTCTAAGAAGATGGCGTGCGTCAGACGATCTCTAAGGCCATTTGAAAACTGATATTCTGATTCTATCAATCTGCCCCTTCCTTCCAGAGACACCTTCCCTGCCGAAGTGACTTATGGAATGGGTCTCTAGGAGATCAAAATTCAATTCCATTCAATTCATTGAAACTGTTGTCACATTTAGTCTCCATGCCCTATTACTGATTTATTGTTTTAGTATGATTTCATTTTTCAGTTCAACCTGATAATTTTCTCAGCTTCCCTATGGGGCAAATCAGTGAGAATCCACTGTGTATTTTCCGTATATCCAGCAATATTAGTGTTAGTTATTGCAGGGGATTCTGGACCTATATGAGAAATGATCCTTGTCCCTGAGAAGCTCATAAACGTCATTGAGAGAAAAAGTCACAGATAGTTCAGTGTGGCAAAAATGCCTGTGTAATTCCAAGCACATGATCTGTAGAATTCTGCTGTCTGCTTTTAAGCAGCTACTGGTGGAATCTGATACAAAGAAAGTGTTAGTTATTTTGCCGACTTGGCGTCCTGTTGTATGCTACAATGTGCTGTTAACTTTGTAGATATTTGCATATTACAATTTAAAAGAGGGAGGCATCACTTAGAGCTACTACGACCAAGAAAGACTTGTTGGAGAATGTCGTGATTTATCCATGCCTCCACAAATGGGTTAAGTTTAGGGGTGAGTGGAATGAGAAAAATCTTGGCATCAATATAAGGAATATTGAGGGGGCTACCCTGGCAGGATTGTGTTAGGAAAGGATGGGGTCAGGATATCAAGGAAAGAAGAGTTTGGAGTCTGTGAGGCTCTTAAGCATTTGGCAGCATAACGCTTTAACTGAATATTTCTGAATGACAGATAGTTGGTGGTGGTCAGGGCGTACTGTTGGGGAAAAGAATGGCTTTTGGTATGACTTTTGCTGTGAGACTATGTGTTAGTCTTCCAAAGTAGGAGAGCAAAACAAAACAGATGGGTTAATGCCTAATAGTTGCACACCCCATTTAAAAGGCTGAACCTTCGCACAAGAGGACAGAAAAACCTAATATATGTCTAGTCAACCAAACCTTTACATGCTATGCTTTAAAAATCTCTTTTTGCATATGAAGTCCTCAGGTGGAAAGAAATGGGGAACAGAGAGGCATTATTATTTTTCTTACTTGCTAAGCGTTAAGAACACATTAACGTTTCAGTAGGAAATATAATTAGATGTCTCTATTCACTGGACGAATAGTCTGAGTCAATAGACACAGACACAGAAGGAAGACAAAACTTTCAGAGGAAAGGGCCTAAGCATTACAGGGGTAAAAAACAGTTTCCAAGGGAGGCCATTTGTGTGGTTTGCTGCAGTTTCAAGTGGCTAAAGAATAATTTCCTGCAAAGGGAAAGAGTTCTTGTATGAGTGAAGGAGTGACTTTCCGCAATGTGGAAAGAAGAAAAAAGTACAGGGCAGAAAGATGATATATGTGTGTGTACATGCATACACACTCCCCGCCACACACATAAACACCCACCCACCCCCAACCCCCAACACACACACGCCCACACCCACACATACATATACACACACACACACACATACTCGCCCCCACATACACATACATCCACCCCCAACCCCCCAACACACACCCACACCCACACATACACATACACACACATACACATACACACGTACTCCCTCCACACACATATACACACACCCACCCCCAACCTCCAACACACACACCCACACATACATACACATACACACACACATACACACTCTCCCTCCACACACATACACACGCACCCACCCCCAACCCCCAACACACACAACCCACATATACATACACATACACACACACATACACACATACTCCCTACACACACATACAAACATACACCCACCCGCAACACACACCCACACCCACACATACACACACATAAACACACACACACACAAATAGACACATATATGCCCCCACTTCCTACACACACCTACACACATAAACACACACTCATACACACAAACACACATAAACACAAATGCACATATAAACACACACACATAAACATCCACATATACACACATAAACACATACATATACACACCCACATATACACATACACAAACACACCCATAAACACACACACAAACACACCCACACCCACACATTAAACACACACACACGTGTTTATACACACACACACAGACACCCACCCATACACACATAAACACACCCATATACACAAATACACATATGCACACATAAACACACAAACACATCCCCACACAGAAACACACACACATAAATATACACATACACGTGTTTATAAACACACATACAAACACACACCCACCCGCTCAACACACACACCCACACTCACACATACACATGCACATATACACACATATACACATAAACACACATACACCCCACCCCCCACACATACACACATACACACACACAGATACACAGAGTACCCCCACATACACACAAACACACACCTACATACACACAAATGCAAACATAAACACACACAGGTACACCCACATAAAGACATACATAAACACCCACACACGCCCACATCCACAAATACACACATAAACACACACATAAACATACACACACACGGCTGGGCGCGGTGGCTCACGCCTGTATTCCTAGCACTTTGGGAGACCAAGGTGGGCAGATCATGAGGTCAGAAGATCAAGACCATCCTGGCTAACACGGTGAAATCCCGTCTCTACTAAAAATACAAAAAATTAGCCAGGCCTGGTAGTGGGTGTCTGTAGTCCCAGCTGCTCGGGAGGCTGAGGCAGGAGAATGGTGTGAACCCGGGAGGTGGAGCTTGCAGTGAGCCGAGATGGTGCCACTGCACTCCAGCCTGGGTGACACAGTGAGACTCCGTCTCAAAACAAAACACATACGCACACATATACACACACCCACACATACACACACAAACACACCTCCACACATACACACACATAAACACACACATACACACACACCCCAACACACACACTCACACATACACACATACACATACACACACACACACACAAACACATATACACCCCAACCCCCACACATACACACATAAACACACACAGATACACACCCCACACATAAATACATATACACACACACACCCACATACACACAAACGCACACATAAACACACACACATACACCCACATAAAGACGTACATAAACACCCACACACATACCCACATCCACACATCCACACACAAACACACACACTTAAACTCACTCACATACACACATAAACACCCACATATACACATACACAAAAACACCACATACACATATAAACACACCCCCACACATACACACACATAAACACACACATATATGCACACGTAACTACACCCACTGCAGCACACTCACACCCACGCATACACACATACCACATACACATACATACACATATACACACATACACACACCCCCTGACACTCTCCATGCATGTACACATACATAAACACACCTACATACATATGCACAAATGCACACATAAACATATACTCGGACATACACACACATACCCATACACACATAAACATACACATAGACACACACGGACACATATACACACACATACACGCATACACATACACACACACACCCCAGACACTCCCCCACACACATACACACACACACACACATACATGCACTCCCACATACAGATACACACATAAACACCAAAACACATACTCACACACACACACACATACACACACAAATGCACACATAAACACATGCACATACACAGATGTACACACATACACATAAACACACATACATCCCCAGACACCCCACACACACATATACCTAAGCACACACTATACACACACTCTCACAGACATACACACAAACACCCCACACATCCACACACATACACACACAAACACACACATACACACATACCGATATACACATGTAAACATCCACACCCGCACACGCATAGCCACTTAAATGCACATCCACAGATACACGCCAATACTCACATAAATGTACACACATACACACCCATACACAAACGCACACATACACACATATATACACATATACATCCACCCACCCACACACATACACACATACATTCACATACACACACACACACACACACGGAAAGTCCATAATGTTGTGCATGGGTTTTTGTAAACTGTGACATTAAGTGAAATGGCGTATAATGGAACCAATTTTTTTCCTCATCAGTGTTATACTGAAATTACATTGAATGAAATGATGTTACTTGAGGACCTGCTAGACCTAGTTTCACTTAAAGGTTCAGTTTCCAAGAACCTATGGATGATGTTAAGTAAGGACTTTCTCTCTCCATATATATATATATATATAAAAGAACATATAAAAACATATATATTCTCTATATATTCTCTCTCTATATTATAATATATATTTAGAATACATACATATATATTAATAAAGGAATCCATACACACACACACACACACAGCCAAAGGAAGAAGGTACTGAGTAGACCTAGGAGCGTGGGAAGAACTCTTGCTGGGCAGATCCCATCAAGCCAGCCATACATGCACCAGCCCAGTTGCTTGTCCGTTCCTCTGAACCCTAATAAGCCTTGTGTTGCTGTGCTACATGTCTCATGAAATCAGTGGTTAAGGCATCCTCGTCCCTCCCAAGAGGACTGCGAGCTTCCTGAGGGCAGGTGGGAGCCATGCGCTGAGTGTTTTTGTGCATTCTTGCCATACTTCCCCTGCTCCCCACTGTACAGCTTTGCTCCTGGCTGTCATTTACTGACACTGCCAGGGGATGCACAGGCTGGGGTGCTGGAGGTGGGGTGGACTGCAGGAGGGGAGGGGTGGGACAATTTTGATGAAGGCCTAGATGTCTGCACCAGAAGAGGGGATGATGTGTTAATATATTAAGCATTAGTCTACTTGAGACCCCGATGTCAAGATATGAGTTATGGGTGACAGTTTTATAGTTATGGCAAAGGGGTTTCTTCAAGCCAGTGGGAAAGTTTTCAAACATCTCTGAATCTTGATGTAATATCAGTACTGGTGAAAGAGCCCCTTTAGCCCACCCGGGAATGGCAGAATCTAGTATTGTTCACTCATCATGGCAGCAGCAGGCATATTGGGCCTACAGAGACATGCCAAAACATATATACATTTTTCTGTTTCTCCTGTTCTGATTGCCTTTCAACAGAACTTTGGCCTTGGCTGGCTTCTATTTAATCCAGGGGAACAGCTGGAAGGGCATTTTCTAGCTTCTGTAAGTCAGGTTGGAGATCAGGTGTAAGTGTCCGGTGGGTAGTGATAAAAAGGTGAAAATTAAGATTCTTAAAATATGCTGATTAAAGTTTCATGACTTTCCAGAGCTACTAATGCCTTTGCTGCCTTTTCTCCCATAGACTCTCATACCTTCTTGTTACCTTTGCTTTTTCTTTTTTCTAATAGCCCGAAGTAAGCAAGCGGGCTAAACAACTTTCTTCTGATGTGTGAGAGTTGTGAGTTTTAGATCAGGCTGTGTGACTGTAGCCTGTCAGCCCCACCCAGCACGGTACCAACTGGACTTGAGTACTGTCAGGGCCTGCCAGGCCCACACCTACCCTGGGTATTGCAGGTGAAGTGCTCAAGGAGATGCAAGTGCTAACTGGGTAAAGACTAGGAAAAGTCTTTATGGCAGGATGCCTGGAAGGATGCCTTCTTTGCATTACACATTAAGAATCACTGTTTCAGTATTTTTGAATGTCTTGGCATCATGACTGCTTAATTTCTCCCAGATGATGTTAGTACAGTTTTTGGTACATTTGTCCAGGGTAATATCTTCATAATATCTTAGGACTTACTGACACAGATAATACTTTTGATATGATAAATAAAATTATTCCATATGGAAGATCTTTTTGGATGGTTAGTGTGTGGTGGCTTATCCCTGATTGCCTGTTAATGTTCAACTTCTGTTTCATTGTCCATTTTATTTAAGACTCTTAATCTTCTGCAAGATTTCTAATTACTTTTTTATTTTCCTTTTGTTTTATTCCAGCAAAGCCAGCATGGGCATCTTACCTTTTATCAGTCATTATTAGTCAAAATAGTTCACTGGAACACAAAATGAATTGCTAGTAAGAGGCTATAACGAAGTAGACAACAATAGGCTGAAGAGCATACTCAACTCACGGCAATACGCACATGGCTAAGAGCAGCTGTCAGATGATGTGCTCATGCTCATTGCTTAAGAGAACATGGGTAGGGTATGCTTTGTAGCCTGAGTTCTAATTTGCAGAGAGCAGTTGATGTCACTGAGTGGATTTTAGGAGTCAGACCATCACCCATTGGCTAGCACTCAGTCACATAGCCCACCTACCTGCAGGAGAAGTTGGAAAATGCAGTTTGAATGTGTGGGTAAAAGGAAATGGATTTAACAAACACGTAGCAACATCTCTATCATGGTCTACCCTTCTGACCACCAACTATCCATCTCATTCTTCCTCTAACATGGAACACACACATCCCCTCTTAATAGGAGTGACCTCAAGTTCTTCCCAATCACTGTGTTCAGCTCAAATTTCAGGATCTCTAGGAGTCGGCCTCCCTGTTGAGTGGGAATGTGGCTCCCCTTGGTTCGGTGACCTATGAGCAAAAGAGAAATATTACTGCTTTCCTCTAGACTTTTCAGTGGTCATGATAACAGTAACATTCCCCATCCAGAAAAAAAGAAGAATGAAGACAAAGAGAAATCGCTGGTCCATAGCAAAGCTAGCATCCTGTAGGACGACACTGTAACTTTTCCCTTTCCATAAAGTGGGGCAAGTTCCCAGAATAGAATCTGATCTTCCTCTGCGGGAGGGACCTTCTTTTTCGTTTTTCCCAGTGACCCCTGGCACTGACCCCTGGAGTTCTTTCCTGTCCATTATTCTCCTGGCCACATCAGAAATGGATCTTCGGTCTTCTCTCCTCCTAGGGGACTGCCGGCATTCATAGCCTACTTCCTTCCTGAGACTGATTTAAGACTTGCAGAATATTAAAAGTGTTTCTAATTTAGTGTCATTATGTCTTTAGTAATATTATTCTTTCAATAATGTAAAAAGGCTTCCAATTTATTTTTCTTAGAAAGTTCCATGTTATCAGTAACACAATGATTCTCTCCTAGATACAATTTCAAGACTGCTTGTTTATTTTAATGCTTCCTTACCCCTGTGAGGAAGCATTGTCTCTCTCTTTTTTTTTTTTTTTTTCAATTTAATGGTGGGTATCTTGAGTTTATCTAAAAAAAGCAGGTGGAAAGGCCATGCCCTTCATTAGATTTTTGCCAAAGGCCTGAGTCACATGCTTAACTGAGAAGTTTCCCTGTGTCTCCAACCCTCAATGTGTTTTAAAATGCCATCTCTCATGGTTGAATGTCTAGAAGCCATTGGCAAATGGCCTTTCAAACTCTCTATGTCCCAAATTTATGAATTATCTCTCTTACATATGACTTCTATCTGCTAATGGGTCTGTTGTATTCTTACTTTTTTTTCTTGAAAAACTTGACCAAACACCAATATAGACAATTAGTAATGAATATAGTAACAAAATAACATATCTCAAAGTATTCTTCATCCTCTTTCAATTCTTCTAGAACTCTATCCGTGTCCTAAAAGTCCTAGAATAGAACCCTCTGGTTCTACAACCATTAGCTCAGTAGCAGGTAGTGTGCCTTCCAAATTATTGTAGGCAAGTTTTGCCAGTATTTTGCTACCATATAACCTAGATCTATAATATCCGAAACTTCCGCATTTACTACCAAACTGCCACACCAATGTCATATTTTTAGGGTTTTTTTGTTTGTTTGTTTCAGGATAACCCCAATATCTATGTCAGACAAGGCAGCCTAATTCTGGCAACAAACACTTTCAGCATCTTAGAAATAAATTCTTTCTTCCTTACATTATAGCCATTATAGGTCAGTGGAGGGGGATTTGGGGTCACAAAATTATTTAGAACTCAGGCTGGCAAAGGCTTCTGACATTGTCCTGAGTATCAAAATCCAACTGGTATCTGGGAAACTGATGGGGACTATGGGTGACTGCACAGGACATTTTAGGGGACAGCTCTGGAAGTGGCAACATCATATCTCCCAGGTTCCATGGACCAGAACTCAATCGTGTGTTTTCTTCTTACTGTAGAGAGGCTGGGGCATGTCACTTTGCTGGGTGCCCAGGAGGGAAATGAAACTGGTTTGGTGAACACATAGCATTGCCTCTGTGCACTGTGTATGTGTGACGCTGGAGGAAATGTGGTGATTAGGACCCGCATTGGGGATGCTGGGGTGAAGAAGAAAGAGAAGGAGAGGAAAGACTGTGATTCCCAAAGGAAGTGGTTCTGGCAAATGAATGAAACAACTGTGGAAACAGAGTGTTTGGGAGCTGCCGTGAATCTGATGCCCATTTTCCCGTTTTCTTACAGTGCCGGGGAGGAAATGGAAGCAAACAATGTGCTGTGTGTCTAAAAGACAAAAGAATAACATGCTATCGATTTAGACTTTTCTCTCCGCTTCCCCTGACTTAGCTGATCAAGCGCAAGAGGTTTTCCGGTTGGAACTTGGAGCCCGTGTGCCAAGTGGCATGTCTGCCCTCTAGCATTTCTCTTGTCCCTACCTTTTGGGGCCAGCTGTCTCCTAGGTCCTGAGCTCTGTGCCCCACTGCTAAATAGTCTGAACCATCCCACCTTCTATGTGGAGATGGAAGGACAGGACCCTCCTGAGGGTCTCCTCAGCTGCGCCCTGTTGTTGAGGATACTGCCTGTGGTATCCCAGGATCTTATATAGATGGATGTTTGAGAGAAATTTTTCTTTGCTCTCCTCTACAAGAAAAGCCATTCCCTTTTTGAGTGGCAGCTCAATGTAGACACTTGACTCTGTTTTTTGATTTACTTTTGACACCAAATTCATGGCCACATCCAGCAACCAAACAGGATGCCGTGTACACATTTCTTGTGCTTGACTTACCTCTGATTGTTATTTTATTTCCCCTGTTTTATTTTATTTTATTTTTATTTTTGGATGGAATCTTGCCCTGTTGCCCACACTGGAGTGCATTGGCACAATCTCATCTCACTGCAACCTCCACCTCCTGGACTCGGGAGATTCTCCTGCCTCAGCCACCTGAATAGCTGGGATTACAGGCACGTGCCACCACACCTGGCTAACTTTTGTATTTTTGATAGCGATGGGGTTCCACCATGTCAGCTTTGAACTCCTGACCTCAGGTGATCTGCCTGCCTTGGCCTCCCAAAGTGCTGGGGTTGTAGGTGTGAGCTGCCGAGCCCGGCCTCTCCTGTTTTATTTTAAATATGTATCACTCATTTATTTTATCTACTTGAATTAGATGTGTGTGTGTGTGTGTGTGTGTGTGTGTGTGTGTGTATCTATATAGGTATTTGTTCTTGAAGTCTTTGAGCAAAATGGTGGCATATAAATATGTAAATATTTGTTATTTTAACATTTTGTTCATTTTTTTGAAGAGGCAGTAAATTCACAATGCAAAATTCAAAAACTATGAAAGGGTGTAGTATGTGAAAAGTCTCCCACCTATTCCTATTTCTTAGCTACCTAATTCTCAAATGAAACCAGTCTTTCCAATTTTCTTTGAAATATTCTATGCATATAGATGCAACTTAATTTTTTCTTTTATATATTTTTCAGAAATGGTAACATGCTATAATCTTAGTTTCGTTTGTCTTAATAGATTTTCATTTTATGGTTGTATCATAATTTGTAAAGCACTTGTTGAATGGACTGATAACTCCTTAGTAGCCTTGATAAAACTGTGGTAGGAAAAAGACTTTTTCCTTGTGAATACTCCTGTAGCGATGCACGTATCAGTTGCTTTTCAGATCTCGACCCATACTGATTGGTTACTGACTGTGACAATTTTTATTCCAGCTTTTCTATTCCCAGTATTCACTTGAAAACATATGCATTCCTGACCCCCAAGTAATTCCGCCATCTGGGATTGTTTATTGTTTCAAAAAGATATTAGCAGGATGGGGAATCCCCAAAGTAGGTGGGCTTGAGTGTGCTGCAAAACCATGTGTCTTTGCCTAAATCTCTTCTGACACTTGCAGGTGTTGAGAACAGTGTGCTTTCCTTGTTTCTGTGATTCGAGAATTTAATTAGTTTCCTCAGGCTTCTATACTAAGATGATTTAATTTCGAGTGGAACTTTTCTAACTTCAAATGCTGTCACTTTCTCAGAGGATCCTATGAGTGCGTAATTGCACCTGTTCAGGAGGTACCCAGGCCATGTTCGCATCTCTGCTCCCATGCCTCCTCTCCACCCCGTCCCCAGCCCCCTCCTCCCGACCTCTGGGATTGCCTTTGCTATCACTATGCCAATTGCAGGAAAGGCTCTTAACGTCCTTTTAAGTTTTTAGGTTTTATTAAGAAAATAGGGAAAAGAGAACAAAACTCTTTCTATCTCTGCCAAATATTGCTCTTCTGAGCCTCTCTGCAGTCCTGGCTATGCCATTCCCTAGCTTTGCTCTGATTTGGGAAGTCTCCCTGCCTTCTGGTCCAAGAAATCCTCCCCATTGATGTTTTTCATTAATTCCACGGACCTATCAACCTGTCAATACATCTTCTGGAAATCTAGCTTCTCCAGGTTTGGCCGTAGATAATACCCTTTATGACTCACCAGGTCTCCGGCCCTAAAGCCAGCTCCTGTGTATAACCTTACGGGGAGCCCTTTGGGATGCTGTCACTTGCTTTAAAGACCCAAAGCCACATCTTCCTTTCCCACTTCATGGAAAGTTTCATGCTTCCTTTGGATTCATCTACTGAATTTTCCTTCTTCTACCCCTGGAGTGAATTTACTTTTAGTTTATCCTCAGAGCAGGCAGAGCAGGTCTTAGCTATGAAAACAGCTTTTGGTGTACCCAGGGTCAGAAGGTCCGTGTTGTTGGAACAGTCTTAGCTAAATCACTTTACCCTTCCTGATTTTAGTTTCTTCTTCTGTAAACGAGAAGGTTGGGGAATCTTCTTTGTTTTTAACCCCTTTCCTCATGCCCATCCCCTCCCTATACCCTCATGGGCAACTAATTTATGAGGTTCGATATTACTTTTATTCGTATATGTTCTTTAAAATGTGTATGCCTTTGTGGGCATGGATTCTTTTTTTTTATATGTAATTTTTAAATTTTAGAATAGTTTCAGATTTACGGGAGGGTTATAAAGTACAGAATATTTTTGTGTACCCAGACATACCTTGTTTCCCCTACTGTCAACATCTTACATTGTTATGATACATTTGTTACAGCTAATGAACCAGTATTAATACATTATTACTATTATATAACATATATATATATTTTTTTCTTGAGATGAAGTTTCACTCTTGTCACCCAGGCTGGAGTGCAGTGGCACAATATCAGCTCACTGCAACCTTCGCCTCCTGGGTTCCAAGTGATTCTCTTGCCTCAACCTCCCAAGTAGCTAGGATTACAGGCATCTGCCACCATGCCCAGCTAATTTTTTGTATTTTTAATAGAGACAGAGTTTCACTATGTTGGGCAGGCTGATCTCAAACTCCTGATCTCAGGTGATCTGCCTGCCTCGGCCTCCCAAAGTGCCTGGATTACAGGTGTGAGCCACCACGCCCAGCCTATAACCTATATTTTAAAGTGTCAAGTCCAATCTTTGTTCAGATTTCCTTAGTTTCTCTGTCATGTCTTTTTCTGTCCCAGGGTCCCATCCAGGATTCCATGTTATATTTAGCATCATGTTTCCACAGGCTCCTCTAGACTATAACAGTTTCTCAGGTTTTCCTTGTTTTGGATGACCTTGACAATTTTGAAGATTACTGGTCAGGTATTTGGTAGGATGGCCCTCAGCTGAGGTATGTTTGATGTTTATCTTATAATGAGACTGGAGTTATGTGTCCTTGGAGAGTAAGACCGCAGAGGTTAAAGTCTCCTTCTCATTATGTCACATCCAGGGTACCTGCTGTCAACATGACTTATCAGTATTGATGCTGACCTTGATAACCTGACTGAGGGAGTGACCGTCAGGTTTCTCCACTTCAAAGTCACTCCAGGCCTTCTCTTTCCATTGTGTACTCTTTGGGAGTATATCATCAGGCACAGTGTATGTAGGCATGTATTTTTATTTTATTTTATTTTTTGAGGTGGAGTCTCACTCTGTCACCCAGGCTGGAATGCAGTGGCATAATCTCGACTCACTGCAACCTCCACCACCCGAGTTCAAGCAATTCTCCTGCCTCAGCCTCCTGAGTAGCTGAGATTACAGCTGTGTACCACCATGCCTGGCTAATTTTTGTATTTTTAGTAGAGACGGAGTTTCACCATGTTGACCAAGCTGGTCTCGAACGCCTGACCTCAGGTGATCCGCCCACCTCAGCATCCCAAAGTGCTGGGATTATAGGCGTGAGCCACCATGCCTGGCCCGGCATGTATTTTTAACACGCTATTATATGACATTGTGGTGCGAATCTCATTCTTATCTTGCTATTCATTTGGCAGCGTGTTTCCAAAAGCCATCCATGTTCCTGCATTTACATGTAGTCCATGGCTTCTAACTGCTGTCTAATACTCCATAATGAGCATCCATTACCTTTTGTCTTTCCCATTCCTTCAGGGATGGATAGTTAGTTTGCCACCAATGCCCTACTAACACAAGCAATGCTGTGACAAACATCTTAACAGATTCCCTAAGGAACCTTGGTGAATTTCTCTGAGATAGTGTGGAGACAAAAGTGACTCCACCTTGGATGCTAATCTACCACGTTGACTTCCGATTACCCCAGTCTTGTGAATGCCTCCTGATTGCTATTTTATCTCCTGTTTATAATGCAGTCAACTTTGATGTTATGGCACACATTACAGGCTGTGACACTTGCCTTTTCTGGAGGGTGCCTTAATTGTCTGGCACAAATCATGTATCCCCTTTCCCTATGGAAATATACCCAGCCCTGGGTCTGGAGTGTTGCAGGTGTGAAGCTCTACATGTCTTGTAACCACCGAAGACCACACTTCTGTCTGTAAGTGCCCCCAGTAAAACATACTTCACTGCCAAACTGAATTTGTTTCCCCTGTTCTTTTTTGGCTCCTTCAGCATTTGGGGGCCACTTTGTACTTACGACCTTTTCATGGAACAGATGAATGTATAGCCATCGTAAGGTATGTTATTACTGAATTGAACTCAGCCTTGCTCTACTCTCCAACCAGTTGTACATGAGGGTTCCCAGATCTCTACATCCCTGCCAATCATTGACTTTATTCAGCTTTCACATTTTTTCCTAATCTAGTAGATATTTGATATATATTACTGTTTTAAATTGCATTTCCTTAATTATTACAAAGTTTGAACAACTTGTAAATATACTTATTAGCCCTTTTGTTTTCTTTTTTAAATGGTTTCTATTCATATCATTTGTCCAGTTTTTGTTGGTGTACTTGTATTCTTTTTATTTCCTCCTGTGTTCCTTGTTGAATTTAGATATTGTCACTATCTTCTCCCATTCTGTCATCTTCCTGTTATATCTGTTCATGGTGCCCTTTGTTAGTTTTAAGCTTGTCCATTTTATGTAATCAGTTTAGTAAACATTTTGCCCTACAGTTTGTTTAAGAAGCCCTTTCCACTAATAGATCAAAAAATATTAAGTATACTATCTTTAATTAATCTGACACTTCCATTTTTCATATTCATATCTTTAACTTTATTTGGAGCTTACCTTTAAATACTGCATAACATAGGAAGCCACTTTGATTTTCTTCCATATGGTGAGCCAGTTTTCCTACCACTGTTTACAGTTCATTCTTTCCCTGGAATTTGGGGTGTCACTTTGACATGTGTTAATTTCCACATGTGCATGAATCTGAATCAGATCATTTTCTTCTGCTCTGTGAATTTAATTTGCTTGATCTTAGCCAGTCTTTACTGTATTTAGTTACTGTGCTTTAATATCTGAGAGGGACAAATCACATATCTATCTTCTTGTATTGTAGAGTTGACTTAGCTATTTGTTTAGTGTGTGCTTTTGAATCCATGTGAATACTTGAAGAAGTCTGCAAATCCAGTGGAAATCTTGATTGGAACTTCTTCAAGTTTAAGAATTAATTTAAAGACAATGAATACACACACACACACACGTGTATAATATATATACGTGTGTGTGTGTGTGTGTATATATATATATTTTTAAGACGGAGTTTAGCTCTTGTCAACCAGTCTGGAGCAGTGGTGTGATCTTGGCTCGCTGCAACCTCTGCCTCCTGGTTCAAGAGATTCTCGTGCCTCAGTCTCCCAAGTAGCTGGAATTGCAGGTGCCCGCACCACACTCAGCTAATTTTTATATTTTTAGTAGAGATGGGGTTTCACCATGTTGGCCAGGCTGGTCTTGAACTCCCGACCTCAAATGATCTGCCCACCTCATCCTCTCAAAGTGCTGGGATTACAGGTGTGAGCCACTGTGCCTAACAACAATATTTTTATAGTATCAAGTCATCTTATCTTAAAGCAGGGGTATCTATCTATCCCATTTTAAACCAATTTCTATATTAAAATTTCAGAGAAAGGTAGCTTAATAAACATATAAACCATGAGAACACACATAATTGTTGTGTGATTTGATTCTTAATACTATATTTTCTTCTTTCCATTATTTTGTCAAGGTTTAATCATTAATCTTTTAACTAAATTGTAATCATGTTGAGAACAAAGGCCATGCCTTTAATTTCTTTTCTTTTGTAAAAAATAATATCAAGATGTATTTGAGATTCTGAGGATACATGTGCAGGTTTGTTACATGAGTACATTGCATGATACTGTGGCTCGGGTATGGATCTCATCACTCAGGTAGTGAGCATAGAACCCAATAGGTAGGTTTTCAACCCATGCTCCTCTCCCTCCCTTCTCCAGTAGTCAGCAGTGTCTGCCGGTCCCATCTTTATGTCCATGTGTACTCAATGTTTAGCTCCCACTTATAAGTGAGAACATGAAGTACTTGGTTTTCTGTTCCTGCTTTAATTTGTTTAAGATTTTGGCCTTCAGCAACATTCATGTTTCTGCAAAGGGCATATTTCTTTTTTATGGCTTTCCGTGGTGTGTGTGTACAACACTTCCTTTATCCAATGCATCAATCCAATTGATGGGTACTTAGACTGATTCCATGTCTTTGCTTTTTTGTAAACAGCACTGCAATGAACATACGAGTACATGTGTCTTTTTGGTAGAATAATTGACCCAGCAGTCCTAGTACTGAGTATATACCCAAAGGAAAGTAAATCATTCTACCAAATGCCTTGAATTACTTTTTATCCTTTCTGTGTCTCAACATAGAAAGAGTTCAGAAAGTTTTTTTTTTAAATTAGTTCGCATCCAGGATAAGCATCTTATTGGTGGCAAGTTTTTAAAATTAGTTGGCATCCAGGATAGTTGGCATCTTATTGGAGGTTTTCTCTGACCTCCTCTTTTTCCTTCTTCACATTTCTATCTTTTTTCTTCCTCTTCATTGATTTGCCTGCTCCTTCCCTCTCTTTCTTATTGCCTCCCCTGAGTGAAGATGTCTAATGTGACCATGTAACGGGAGCTCACACCTACCTCCGTTTATTGAGTGAAGCTCAGCACTTTTTTTTTTTTGCAGTGTGGTGCAGTTCCTCTGGGAATGAGCAATGTAACTTAAAACTAGCTGTGTCAATAAGTCAAGGTGAGTTTTCAGCTTTATACTACTGCATTGCCAACCGTTAGAAAGATGTTAACATTTATTGCCAAGCTGTCTCTTAAATATCCTGTAATAAAAAGCCAAAATACGCTGTCTTTTTTTTTCCAATTTCAACCTTAAGCTGCATTTTCATTACCACATTTTCTTTGCAAAATGCTGTAACATTCTTTATTGAAACCTTTATTGTTTCAGGTGTTCCCATAGTAGTCTCCTTTGATCTAAAGAAAAAAAAATATTTTCTTAAATGAAGGGAAAGGGAAGTATTATAGTGTATCTTTTTTATTTTGCTAGTGACCTGTTTAACCTCTGCCTTGTGGGCTGTTATTGCCTCATGTCTGCTTTTCAATCTATATAATTATGATGATCCAGAGACATAATTTGACCTGTACCCTATCAAAATCCATATAATAATAAGCTATATGATAATGCAGTTTTCTTAGTTTAAAAAGTGTTTCAATCTGATTGTATCGCTGTGCACAGAATTAATCAAGTCAGTTTTCCTTGAGACTGTGCACTGGGAAGGCAAGATCATGTTTGAAGAAATAATTATAAAAATCAAATGCTGAATTTGCTGAAGGCACTAAAAAAGCACAGTATGCCTTGCCTCTAGTATTTCGAGAATCTAAATGTCTTTGGAATTCCTTGGCATGGCTGAGATAAAAGGACTGGTGATGCTAATTATGGACTAATCAATTTTCTAATCCTGTTGAGGAGGAAATAAAGTTTTGAAATTAATGATGTCACTGTGTCTCTATGGCATTTAGATTTTTTCATGAAATGTTTTCTGAGTAAAGGAATATGAGATAATGTTTACTATATCAGCACCTTAAAGACCAAAATGTGTTTGCTCAGAGAAGCAATCCTGTAGCTAAAATGTGAATGTGGCAGAGAGGCACATACTCTGTTTCATAAAAATAAAGAGCCATGCCGGCTTGTAAGGTCCAGGGTTATTTCTTTCATTTTTGAGGACATGGAACACACTTAGATCATCCCTAGCCACTTAGACTTGACACCAGAATTCAAGAGGGACTTTTGTTTTGTGAGACAGTCTCACTGTGTCACCCAGGTTGGAGTACAGTGGCACAATCTCAGTTCACTGCAACTTCCGCCTCCTGGGATTCTTAGAGATTCTCCTGCCTCAGCCTCCCGAGTAGCTGGGACTACAGGCATCCACCACCACGCCCAGCTAATTTTTGTGTTTTTAGCAGAGGCGAGGTTTGGCCATGTTGACTAAGTTGGTTTCGAACTCCTGACCTCAGGTGATCCACCCGCCTCAGCCTCCCAAAATGCGGAGATAACAGGCGTGAGCCACTGTGCCCAGCTGATTTTTTTAATTTATTTTTTTATTTTGTCTCCACCCCACTACCTCCCCCTGCCCAAGTGAGTCTTATCTTGCTCTCTGGGAAACTCTGGGAAACTGCAAGTTCCTTCTACTTGTTTTTCTGACAGTGGTACACAGAAAGATACACTGGTTAATGTTCTTATATTTAGGTCAACCAAATAGAATAAGATCCTAAAGGTGGGTGACTTGCAGCTATTTCTGAGCGTTTTCTTCTAAGTTTGGAGCCTGGTGATAAACAACTGTGATGTGTGCCTGCATTTATTATCCCAACATATTTTTTGAACATCTACACTGTGTAAATGTACCATAATAGCTTCTATTTTCTCTTCTATGGGGATTCTAGATTTAAAAAAACACATCAAAAATCTTGCACTCATTTTGGGTAGGGAATTAAGACAGGAGCAGAAATGACATCCATATAAATGAGAAGGGTGTATGTAGCATTAGAGACGCGGAAGTATGTGCTATCCGTCACAGAGATTTAGGATGACTTGGTGAGAAAGAAAATGCAACTTGACTAATTCTCTATTTAACGAAATGTGAAAATAATATAAAGAGCTGCTTGTGTTTTTTTGTAGAGTAGATCTGTATACATAACATATTTAATAATTACAAAGGGGAAATGTGGTTGTTTCATATACAGAGTAAAGCTCTGTTTATGGCAGCACATCTCTGAGAATTAAGGCTGCCCAAAGCCAAACTTTAAGAAGCATTGCTTTTCTGTATTTGAATATTTTTCATATGTGTGATCCTGAGGAGCTGCACATCCATGTCATTAAGAAATAAAGTCATTGCTAATGGCCTGAATTCAAAAGAGAGAAAGAGAGAGAGAAACAAAGGAAAACTCTGTTGTGATGCTTAGTGTTTGCTTCCATAGAGGTTTAGGCGTTTGAAACTCCAAGTGCTCCAGTGAGGATTCACACACTGTGGATCGAATTGCCCAATGCAAAAAGTGGAGGATGCTGTTTCTCAAACTGGGTATAACTTTGACATTCTGCAAATTCTTTTAGACCTTTAACGTTTTGGTTTTTAAATAATTCTTAATGCATATATTTTACGAGGTATGAAGATGAAATGTTCCCCTTTTTCATGATAACAATTAAGATATATTTTTTTCTAGAACAAGATGAGATTATTATTTTTTCTCAGACAAGGTTCATCAGATCTTTGAGAGTTTTGTTCTTGTGAAAACTTGAGTTTTTTTTTTTTTACTTAGACTTGAGAAATATTGGTTTATTTGAGCCTACTGCTCAATTACCCCTTTTTGGCTTTAATATTTTATTTTATTATTATTGTTATTATTATTATTTTTTGAGGTGCAGTTTCACCCTTGTTGCCCAGGCTAGAGTGCAATGGCCCGATTTCGACTCCCTGCAGCCTCCACCTCCCTGCAGCCTCCGCCTCCCGAGTTCAAGTGATTCTCCTGTCTCAGTCTCCCAAATAGCTAGGATTACAGGCCTGTGCCACCATACCTGGCTAATTTTGTATTTTTAGTAGAGACAGGGTTTCTCTATGTTGGTCAGGCTGGTCTTGAACTCTCAACCTCAGGTGATCTGCCCGCCTCAGCCTCCCAAAGTGCTGGGATTACAGGAGTGAGCCACTGTGCCCAGCCTGGTTTTAATATTTTAAAATTGCTTTTGTGCCAATAATCTCCAAAGTCAACCAACAGTTTAGATTATGAAGATGATCATTAGATAGATAGATAGATTGACTGATTTATCCATTTCCCAGATATGTTGTGTTTGCTGTTTTCAAAATGGACTTCCTTTTTTTTAGGGCAGTTTTAGTTCACAGCAAAATTGACTGAAAGGTACAAAGATTTCTCATGTATCCCCTGCCCCAGACATGCACAGCCTCCCCCATTATCAACATCACCCACTATAGAGGTGCATTGTTAAAAGTAATGAACCTACATTGACTTACATCATTATCACTCAGAGTCCATCGTTTACCTCAGGGTTCACTTTTGCTGTTATGTATTCTATGGGTTTGGATAAATATGTAATGATTTGTATCTATGATTATAGTATCATACAGAGTAATTATATTTCCCTAAGAATCCTTCGTATTCTGTCAGTTCATCCCTTGCTCCCCACTAATTCCTGGCAACCACTGATCTTTCTACCGTGTCCTTAGTTTTGCTTTTTCTAGAATGTCATATAGTTGGAACTATAAATTATGCAACCTTTTCCGATTAGCTTCTTAAATTTAGTAAATGCAAGCTGCATTTAAGTTTCCTTCATGTCTTTTCATGGGTTGATAGCTCATTTCTTTTTAGTGATGAATAATATTCCATTGTTTGGATGTCCCACAGTTTATACCTTCATCTACTGAAGGGCCTCTTGGTTGCTTCCAAGTTTTGGCAATTATGAGTAAAGCTGCTATAAATATTCATGTGCAGGCATTTTTTGTGGGCAAAAGTTTTTCACTCCTTTGGCTATATACCAAGGAGTGTGATTTCTGGATTATGTGGAAAGAGTATGGTTAGTTTTGTAAGAAACTGCCAGATTGTCTTCCAAAGTGGCTGTACCATTTTATATCTCTACAAGCAATGATGAGAGCTCCTGATGCTCCACATCCAATAGTATTGTGAGTGTTCTGGATTTTGGCCATTCTAATAGGTATGTAGTGGTATTTCATCATTATTTAATTTGCAGTTCCCTGATGACATCTGATATGGAGCATCTTTTCCTATGCTTATTTGCCACCTGTATACCTTCTTTGGTGAGGTGTCTCTTAATGTCTTTGGTCCAGTTTTTAGTGGGGTTGTGTTCTTGTTGAGTTTTAAGAGTTCTTTGCATATTTTGGGTAACAATCCTTTATCTTTTGGGTAGGGAATTAAGACAGAAGCAGAAATATTTTGCAAATATTTTCTCACAATCTGTGGCTGTCTTTTCATTTTCTCAACAATGGTTTTCACAGAATAGAAATTTTTAATTTTAATAAAGTCCAGCTGGTCAATATTTTCTTTTATAGATCATGCCTATGGTGTTGCAACTAAAAAATTATCACTGGTCCCAAGGTCATCTAGATATTTTCCTATATTATCTTCTAGAAAATTCATAGTTGTATATTTTAAATTTAGGTCTGTGGCTCATTTTGAGTTCCTTTTTGTGGATAAGGTAAAGTCTCTGTTTAGATTCATTTTTGTTTTATATGTGGATGTCTAGTTGTTCTAACACCATTTGTTGAACATACTCTTTTCTTCATTGTGTTGCCTTTGCTCATTTGTCACAGATCAATTGACTCTATTTATGTGGACCTATTTCTGGGTTTTCTATTTTGTTCCATTGATTAATTTGTCTATTCTTTCACCAATACCAAACTGTCTTTATTACTGTAGATTTGCAGCAAATCTTGAAGTCAGATAGTGTCAGTCCTCTGACTGTTCTTCTTTTTCAATATTAAATTGGCTGTTTTGAGTTTTTTTGCCCCTCCGTCTAAACTTTAGGATCAGTTTCTAAATTGATTCAAAGTTATCCACAAAATAACGTTTTGAGATTTTGATTGGGATTGAACTGAATCTATAGAATAAATTGGGAAGAACTGATGCCATGAGAATCTTGAGTCTTTCTATCCATTAACATGGAATATCTCTCTATTTATTTAGTTCATCTTTGATTTTCTTCATCAAAATTGTATAGTTTTTCTTATATGGATCTTATACATATTTTCTTATATTTATAAATAAGTTTTTTTTTGTGTGCTAACATTAATAGTATTGTATTTTGATTTCAAATTTCACTTGCTGTTGGTTATAGAAAAATAATAGACTTTTTATGTACTAGCCTTGCATTCTGTGACTTTTCTATAATCACCTATGAACTCTAGGGGCCATTTTATTGATTCTTTGAGATCTTTTATAAAAACAATCATGTCATTTGTGAAGAGGGATAGTTTTATTTGTTTCTTCCCCAAAGGTATACCTCTTATTTCCTTTTCTTTCCTTATTGCATTAGCTAGGATGTTCAGTACAATGCTGAAAAGCAGTGGTGAGAGCAGACATTCTTGTCTTTTTCTGATCTTGATTTGAATTCCTCACTGTTATGTATGATGTTAGCTGAAGGTTTCTTGTAGATGCTCTTTATAATATTGAGAAAATGTTTCTCTATTCCTATTGTGCTGAAAGTTCATAACATGAATGTGTGTTGGATTTTGTCAAATGATTTTTCTGCGTCTATTAATAAGATCACGTGATTTTTTTCTCTTTAGCCTGTTGATGTAATGGACTACATTAACTGATTTTTAAATGTTGAACCAGTCTGGCGTACCTCAAATTTCACTTGGTTGTGGTGTGTCATTTATTTTGTACATTGTTGGACTGAATTTGCTAATATTTTGTTGGAAATTTTTGCATCTATGTTCATAGGAGATATTGATCTGTAGTTTTCTTTTTCTTATAATACTGTTTTCTGATTTTGGTACTAGAGTAATGCTGGCCTTACAGAATGAGTTAAAAAGCTGCTAATGAAATTATTGAAATTATTATTATTAGTTTTTTTAAGACGGAGTTTTGCTCTTGTGGCCCAGGCTGGAGTTCAATGGCACGATCTCAGCCCATGGCCACCTCTGCTTCCCGGATTCAAGTGATTCTCCTGCCTCAGCTTCCTGAGTAACTGGGATTACAGGCATGCACCACCTAGCCCAGTTAATTTTTTGTATTTTTTAGTAGAAACGGGGTTTCACCATGTTGGCCATGCTTGACTAGAACTCCTGACCTCAGATGATCTGCCTGCCTCGGCCTCCCAGAGTGCTGTGATTACAGGTGTCAGCCACCGTGCCCCACAGAATATATATATATATATATATTTGTGTGTGTGTGTGTGTGTGTATATATATATATATAGTTGTTGTTGCTGTGGTTTGTTTTAAAGAAAGTATCATCTGAAAGACACCATAGAGAATTGTTATAATTTTTCTAAAATGTTTGGTAGAAGTCATTAGTGAACTCATTTAGGTCTGGTGCTTTCTGTTTTGGAAGGCCATTATTAATTCAATTTCTCTAATATATATAGGCCTATTAACATTATCTATTTCTTCTGGTATGACTTTTGTCAGATTGTGTCTTTTAAAAAATTGGTCCCATTTCATCTAGGTAATTAAATTTGTGGACATAGAATTTTTCATGGCGTTGTTAAATTATTGCCGTAACGTCCATGAGACCTGTAGTAAGTTCCCTTTTTAATTTCTGTTATTAGTAACTTGTGTCCTCTCTCTTTTGTTCTTAGCTTTGCTTGAGGCTTATTGATTTCATCAATATTTTCAAAGAACCAGCATTTGGTTGTGATAATTTTCTCTATAATTTTCTGTTTCTAATTTTATTGATTTCTGTTTTAATTTTTATTTATTTTCATCTGCTTGTTTTGAATTTAATTTTTTTCTTCTTTTTCTAGTTTTCTGAGTTAAAACCTTAGGTAATTGATTTTAATTTTTTCTTCTTTTCTAATTTATGCATTCAATGCTATGAATTTCGCTTTAAACACTGCTTTACTGCATCTCACAAATTTTAACTTGTGTTTTTATTCTCATTTGGTTCAAAATATCTTAAAGAGTTTCTCGAGATTTTTTTTTGACCCATGTGTTATTCAGAAGTGTATTGCTTAATCTCCAAGTATTTTGGGATTTTTAAGCTCTCTTCCTGTTATTGATTTTTAGGTTAATTCCACTGTGGTTTGAAAACTGATACTGATTTCTATTATTTCTATTATGATTTTTATTATTTCAAATGTGTTAAGGTGTGTTTTACAGCCAGAATGTGGCTTATTTTGATGCATGTCCTAAATAAGTTTGAGAATGTGTATTCTGCTGTTGTTGGATGAGATAGTCTATAGATATTCATTATATTCAGTTGATTAATGGTTTTGGGTTTATGTTCTTATTAGTTTCTGCTTTTTGGCTTTGTCCATTTTGGGTAGAGATGTGGTGAAGTGCCCAAGTATAGTAACAGTTTGGTTTATTTCTCCTTGAAGTTCTATCAGTTTTTACCTCATGAGTTTTGACACCTTGTTATTAGGTCTATACACTTTAAGGATTGTTATGTCTTCTTGGAGAATTAACCCTCTATCATTACATAATACCTCTTTTTATCCTTGATAACTTTTCTTGGGCTGTGTGTTTCATCGTTGATTCAAATGCTGTCATGCAGCAAATGACTGTAGTTAGATTAATATCTAATATATTTGTTACTGTTTTCTATCTGTTGCCCTTGCTTTTTGTATCTGTTTTTATTTCGGACTCTTTCTACATATTGTGGTTTTTATTGAGCATTTTATATGATTCCATTTTCTGTCCTTTATTAACATATTAGTTATTCTTATTTTTTACTCTTTTTATTACCTGGACTAAAGTTCGTAATATTCACTTACAATCAATCCAAGTCTACTTTCAAATAGCAGTATACCCCTTTATGGTTGGTGTATCTCATAATATCAAAATAGTCCTAATCCCTTTCTCCCTTCCCTTGTTATATTGCTTTCATTCATTTCTCTTGTACATACTTATACAATTGAATACATTGTTGCTTTATTATTTTGAACAAACTGTTATCTGTTAGATCAATTAGAAAAAATATTCTTTCATTTAACCCTCATCCATGCTCTTCCTGACTATGCAGATCAGAGTTTCTGACCTTTATTATTTTCCTTTTACATTTTAAAAATTGTTTCAAATTTTTAAAATATCTGCCTTTATTTTGTGCATTCAAATGGAAAACCCTTCAGAGAGCCCTCAGAGCCCTCAGGAGAAAACTCCAAGGTAAAGAGGCACAAATATTTAAATTTGGAATAAAGACAAAAATCTTAGTCTTTCTTTTCCTCTTTTTGCTTCTGTCTGTCTTGGTCTACACATATCAGAAAGGAAAGGGAAAGAGAGAGAAAGAGAGGGAGACAGACAGGAACAGAAACATTTTTTAACTATCTAAACATCATTGATATCTAAATATAGTTTTGTATCTCTCTCTCTCTCTCTCTATCTCCATCCATACATCTATTTATCTATCTTTCTATCCATCCATCCATCCATCCATCTATTTATCAAGATGGAATGGTCAGACAGACAGACACAGCAAGAGAGAAGCTAGGCAGGATGCTAAAGGTAAGGCCAGCTGGGAACATGTCCCGATTGAGGGGACCGGCCTGAAAAAAAAAACAACCCTCCCAATGGCTAGAAACAGTTTAAAAACTTGGAGTAGAGAAGAGGGGCAGAGGAAAGTCTATATGTTGCTAAAACTGCCTTCAGGTTTAACCATTGTTTTATTTACTGATAGAACACTGTGTCGGCCTAGGTGGAAGCCCTAGGAAGTAATGTTGAGAAATAGTAGCAATAGCAATAAAGGCAAAGGGAAATTAATCTCAGCCAAGTGCTGCTCTGGGAAAGCAGGTAAGAATTATCCACTTTGTCAATGAAGTTTTCTTCTGTCAGAGCCAACAGAAGTTGGAAGTGATCAAGAATCAGGAGCATCAGCAGGGACCTCTGTGGCTCTAAAGTGGGGTGGATTTATGCAGCATATGGAAACTCAAGGCAGCTCTTCACGGTGGAATCAGTCAGGGAGTAAGAGGTGTTTATTGGTTTCTAAGAGTGCTTTTCTGCTTTTCAGCAATGTCTTTTCTCATAAAGCCTGCAAGCGGGACTTGAAAAATAAGATGTCCTGCCCGCTGTGGGTTGTCATACATTAAAGAGCCTAGCATTAGGACCTTGGAGCAGAGCCATGCCAGTCGGCAATAACACATTCCACTGTGGAGTTTGATAAATGTTTGCCAGGAGAGGAGGAAGAGAACGTCAGAAAGTTCTTTCCGAGATGTGTTTGGGTCATCAACTTGCAGATCAGGTCCCCGAGCATACCGGTTCTGGTTTATGTGTGGATTTCCAGTTCTTTGAAGACTTTCCTAGATCACAAGGAGGGGCAGGAAAAAGCCAGTGAAGAGCCTGACCCCATAGCCTAAAGTAGAGGTTCCCCTTGCCCCCCATTCTTTGGCATCATACTGTGTCCTCTTGCTGCCCCTGCTAGGAAGCTGGGCTGTGCCTGATGGAGCAGTGAAGACCCTGGAGAAGAGTGAAGGGCATGGACACCTGATACTGCCCCCCCAGGACCTTGCTTTACCTGCCAGCACCTCAGTGCCCTGGCCTATTGCCTGGCTAACTCCTTAGAAGGTTCTGACTTGGAATCCAAGGTCTTGCCCCATATCCGAAGCCTGCCTGTTCTAGTGCATGTTCTAATGTTCAACACAGCAACCTCAACATGGGGGATGCTGCAGGGGAGGAGGCTGTGACCTGTCGACAGACCCCCTGCCCGATAAGCTTACTGGTGGCAACAGTTCCATTTATTGAGGACTGAGTGCTGTACCAATCTTTCTATGCATCCTGTCATTTCTTCTGATGACCTCTCATGTGGTAGATATCTCAATTTTGCATGCTCTTCCTTAAAGGAAATTGTAGCTCGTGGAAGTCCTGTAATGTGCACAGCTACAATACCTGGGCCCTGTTATTTTGCAAATTCTCCAAATACCACCGTCCTCAGTCTTGCCACTCACTCCCCCTCCCTTTCACTGTCCGAGGTCAAAGGACAGGCGACAACGCAGTGTGGTTTAGTTCAATTGCGGTCTGTTTAATTCAGTAAGGGTGTATTGGGTTCTTAGAATGTGGCAAGCACTGAGCCTGGGGCCCAGCACGCAGGGTGGGTAGTAATGTCGGCACTGTCTGGTAATGGCATGGAGCTCCTTGAGGGCACGGATTAATGTGTGTGGCACAAGTGTGATATCGCTCAGGTGGCCCTAAGTGCACCAGCAGAGGCACACTGCTCAGACAGGTGCTGGTGCTTTTTTTTGGTGTTAGTGGCTAGTGGGGTAAGATGTGGGGTGGTGGCTAGGCCCAGATTCACAGAGGCACTGTGAGGTGGGATCTGCAGAGTGAGTGAGGGTTCGGTGGTTAGACAGGGGGAAAAGGACACTCCAGGGGGATGGCGCAGAAGCTCCGAGCTCCGAGTGTGGGGAAATGGTGTGCAGTGTAGCTTTGCTGGAGCACAGAGTGAGGAAGCTAACCACGCCCGATTCCCTGCCTGTGGTCCCTGGAGGTGAAGACCAGGTGAAGTGACTAAGGAGGGGACAGTTAGCCAGTTGTGGGGCTGGAAGGCCTTGTGCTGCATGAATCCGGTCCTGGGAAGTAGATCAGATCTCCGAGCACAGCAGGTGGCTGTCTGTTCTGGGACTTCATGCAGTTTCCCTGACACCCAGAAGAAAGAGAGAAAACAAGGTGACCTCTGACTGAAAGGGGAAAGAATTCCAGACTAGATTTGATGAAGAAGCAAAAGGGAATACTGTGAAAAATGCTTTAGGCTTGCAGTTCCAGGCACCTTCACCTCTCCAGTCTCTGCAGCAGCTGTGTGGGGTGGGGCCAGGGAGGCAATGAGATACCATTCTAACTAGTGCATTTAAGGGAGAACTGTAGGTCTGCAGTTTTGAAAGTTTTTCTTTCTTTCTTTCTTTTTTTCAAATACCACGGAGACAGTGATAAAGAGCTGGGTGAGATTCAAGGGTTCTGGTTAGCAGACAACCACTTGGTGAGCTGCTGACTTCAGCACTTGCTCTCTCCCTTCCTCAAGTGCTTTTCTCCTCCTGTGCTAAATACACAAAAAGAAACACCCTGACATGAAATATCAATGTTTTTTGTTTTCATTTTTCAGTACTGATCTGAGTAAATCACGGCGTGGTAATTTATTGGGAAGGAAAATGTGGCATGGCAGGGGATATGCCTTGAGGTGAGTGTCACGTTTAAACAGAACAGACAACGGTGGGGCCAGTTTCCTCTCTCTGGAGAGCCTCTTGGAGCCTGCTGTTAGGTGCACGGGCTGCTCTGGATGCACACTGGGGATCTGTTAATATATAGGCTTTCAAGGCAGGTTAAATATGGAGCGGAAACATTCCCTTTCTTTGTAGCTGCGCCAGCCCCTGAGAGTCAGCCAGAGCGGGAGAGCTAGCTTGTTCTGAGGAGGGGCTTCACAGCCTAAACCTCTATCTCTTCACACACCAGAGGTGCTATTGAAGACTCTGAGTGAGAAGAAAGCAGGAAAGAAGAACAAAGAAGAAAGTGTGGAAAATTAAAAGCTGCGATTATACATTTTAAGCACTTCTTTTGCTTTTCAGGTTCATTTTGTAACAGAAAGGGACCAAAACTGGTCTAGGCAGTGTCTTGGCTAAATGCTACGATACTGGTGGTGGTAGTGAATGGAATGGAGAGCTTATATCCTGAGTTCTAGAGTCTCAGTCCTTTAAATCAATACTCCACTCCACTGATGAGAGCAGTTTCCCAACTGATGCATCAATACAGCCAGTCAAAACTTAAAAGGAGCCCCCAGGGAGGAAGCAGGTGTGATGCTAAATTCTCCCCTCAGCCTAGGGACAGCCTAGGCTCTGAATCGAATGTCTGTAACTGTAAATTCTGGAGTTAACTATGTTGGCCAGAAATTGCACTAAAAAGCAGTCTCATGGTCTGGTGATCATGGTATTTCTATAAGGATCCCTTACAACTTTCAATTCGTGTCCTTGGCTACCTGATGGACGACCTCGTTTGTATTTGTGTCTTTAGGAGTCAAATGTGCCAGGGCCTCTGCGTGGGTGTTTCACGTGAGTGTGCAAACCACTGGCCATGACTGCTCTTGGAGGTTTTCCCCCAGACCAGCCGCAATGATCGGATGCTTGGCTATAAACACTGGCTCAAGGTTAGGGCTTTCAAGGTAGGGGCTAATTCCAGAGTAGATGTGTGATTAGACTAGGGTCTGGGAGTTATACCATGATGCCAGGATCACAGAATAGCATTGCTGATGAGACATTGGTAAGTGGAGAAGTAAAGGTGCAGAGAGGATTTCTGAGGCTTCGTCCTGGGTTCCTAAGCTAAGACAGAGTGTTTCTGCGTCTGTCACCCTCCCTCTTCTGAGCTTCCAGGGCCATCTAGTCCTCCTTTCCTGTCAGGAGAATGAGATTCCATTTTCCACTTTTGCCCAATGCCCCCACCCCACCTATAAGCCCTTGTCCTCAAATGAACGCAGTCATTGTCATGCAAAAGCACAACACCTTGATGATGACAGCTGGCTGTTTGTGTCCCCAGCTGAGACAAAGACCCAGAGAGGAGAAAACTGATCCACAGGGGAGGGACATGTCTGACCTGGGAACACCTGTGCTCATAGGGGAAAGGAGAGTTGGAAAGGCAGCGGGACAGTGTGTGTCTCACTGCATCAGTGAGCTAAAACCCAGACCACGCTGCCCTGTGGTTTCCTGCACCAAGCCACATGCTCTGCTGTTGGGCTTCATTTCTTTTTTAGTTGTCTTTCCCCCTTCCCTAAGACAGGGAGGCAACACCAAGCCCAAGTAAACTCCCCCAGAAGAAGGCTGATAGAGAAGCAGGACTGTGGGCTATTCTGTAGAGAGTGCCTGGGGTCATCTGGCTGGAGAAAGACTTTGTGAAATGCAATGTAGTGTTTTCTTTGTGGGTGCACCAGGTTTCAATGAGCAGTTAGAACCAAGACACACAGTGCTACATGGTGTGTTGGGTAACTCCAAGTCTGAGTCAGGGGAGATCCTGATGCCTCCAAATGCCCATGGAGTCTCTGTAGCCTACGGTGCAGACAAACTATTTCCCATCCATGTGCATGAGGTCAGTTCTTCCTAAAAATATCCTACCCTGTAAGAAAGTGAGGCTTGTTATCCTAGTTCTGCACCACATTATGCATCAACACTAATGCATCAGTGCATTTAATTAAATGATATTTACGTTTGAGTTCAAGAATTTCCAAAAAAAGTAAAAAAAAAAAAAAATTGCCTTTTGATGTCTCCTAAGTCAGCCGGCAGATAACTAATTGCAAGGGAAATTCTGTTCGGTGAAAGTGGACATTCTGCTTAACTGAATGAGAATACCAGGGAGTGGGGAGAAAGAAACATGCTTTGTTTTCCACAGATGGGAGCTTGCATATGTCCTTGAGGAGTGTACAGATCTGGGGCAGAAAATACACAAATATGTGCTTCTACTAAGAGATCCCAAGGAGGGGCGAGTCGGTCACGCTTTTCCTGAAGAAGGTGACAAGAGGAATTCAGATGGATTGTAATTACAGATGTCACATCTCAGAGGACCCCTCAACCTTGAGAAACCTCAGGGCTTAGACAAACGACATAGATACAAGTGAGTGGCTCTGGTCCTCACAGACCAGCAGGTTTGAAAACATTGGGGACATTATTTGTCACGAGCAATTCATTTTACTTGGAAATGTTTGCAAGTGTTGGACTTTTCGGCATGACTTGGAGATGAGATTAAACATCACAAGAGCTTTAGAAACGCCCCCAAATGGAAAATTTGTAACGCTTGAAAGGAAGCAGCAAATTCGCAAAGGATTTCAAGGCTGTTGTTAAGTCATGCTATTAGGAAAGAAAGGTCAGCCCTTGCCCGATTGGAAAATCGATGGTGCGTGGCTCTGGAACTTGTCTGGCTCCTTGTGTGTACAACGAGAGATGGCATTCCCCCTCCAGGGGCACACAGCCTATTGTGTGCCTTCTCACAACTGTCCTTCAGTCCTTCTTACCTGGCAATGAAAGGCAAAGTAGGGTTTCGTTTGTTTGTTTGTTTTTTGTTTCTGTATTTTTAAATTTACAGACTTATTTTTGTGCGCAGTTTTCGGCCTACAAAAAAATTGAGCGGAAAGTACCCATGTACGCCCTCTCACCAGTTTCTCTCTGTCATTAATATCTTGCATTAGTGTGGCACATTTGCTGCAATTAATGAACCCACATGGACACATCATTATCACCCAAAGCCCACTGTTGCGCTCAGGGCTCACTCTTTGTGTTATACCTTTGATGAGTGATGACAAGTACATAATGTGTATCCACCATCACAGTGTCATACAGAGCAGTTTCCCCGGCTGAAAAATCCTGTTCTCCACCTATTCACCATCCCCACATCCCTCAGACAACCACTGATCTTTTTGCCATGTCCATAGTTTTCCATTTTTTTAGAGCATTACATAGTTAGTATCATATAGGATGCAGCCTTTTCAGATTGACTTCTTGTACTTAGTAATATGCATTTAAGTTTTCTTTATGTCTTTTCATGGCCTAATAGCTTAATTCTTTTCTTTTCCTCCACTCTCCTTCCCTCCTCTCTCTCTTCCCCTCCCCTCCTCTTCCCTCCCTCCCTCCCTCCCTCCCTTCCTTCCTTCCTTCCTTCCTTCCTTCCTTCCTTCCTTCCTTCCTTCCTTCCTTCCTTCCTTCCTTCCTTCCTTCCTTCCCTCCCTCCCTCCCTTCCTTCCTTTAATTCCTTTCCTCCCTTCCCTCCTATCTCCTCCCCTCCCCTCCCTCCCTCCTTTCCTTCCTTTAATTCCTTTCCTCCCTTCCCTCCCCTCTCCTCCGCTCCCCTCCCTTGCTCTCCCCTCCCCTCCCCTCCCCTCCCTCCCTCCTTCCCTCCCTCCCTTCCTTCCTTCCTTCCTTCCTTCCTTCCTTCCTTCCTTCCTTCCTTCCTGAATACTACTTCATTGTACTGATGTGCCATGGTTTATCCACTCATCTATTGAAGGATATCTTGGTTGCTAATGGCAAGATTTTTAATCTTATGATTATATTAGTATTACTGAAATTGAGAGAGGAAAGTGGCCAATTCAGGGAAAATATACGTATTTATAGTCTCCTTTTTTAAAATAAAACAAGACTTTTGTCAGTTTATAAAAGAAACAAGGTTGAACCATATGAAATTGCCAATATTTAATCATTTTTCACCTACAAAAATAGTAGTTTCACATGGTTCAACACAGCATATGCTCACAGTATATAGCTCACATACAGAAATGTAGAAAATTGAAAGTGAAACATAGGATTTTTTTTTGTAGGTAAAGAAATATAAAATTAATGTAAAAGTATTTTCTGCCTCAAAGTCCAGTCAGAATAGTTTCAACCCCATAGCTAGTTTTAGTCTTTTTAATTCCAGAAAGAGATGAACTCATTACATGCTTTGGGTGAAGAGCAACACTGGTGGATTTTGAAGCCACCTACCCAGACATGGAGCTGTAGCTCCTCTGCTGTGCAGCAACCCTCCTGACGAAGTTAGCTGGTGCTCATGGCTATCCAATTAATTGACAAACCAGTGGACACCAGGGCACAGGGCTGGCTTTCTATAGCTTCCTTGTCTGTGGTCTAAAAGGGAGAGCTTCGATTTCTCAGGCTAAGACAAAACATTGCAGAATATGCTGCTCAGTATAGTGAAAAGTGTGCTCATCTTAGAGTCAGTAGTTGGTAAATAACTATTATTAAAAAAAATATACGTTCTGAGTTCTGGAGATTTAGCAGTGAGCAATTCAGACTAGTCCCTGCCCTCAACAAGCTTCTATTGCAAAATGTTGGATGTGGATGTGGGGAACTATATGAGTAGAAGATGGCCCAACTCAGCGATGAGCCAGGGCAAAGGACCTGTGTGACCTTGGCCAGTTGCTCAGCCTCTTTGAGTCTTGGGGTTTTTGGAGGATCAGAGGAGATGGGCCATTAAGCATACATGAAATCACTTTGTAAATTGTTCATTACTCTCTCAGTGTAGTTTCTGTGGTTATCTGTTTTCAAACTATAATCCTGTGCTTTGGAAGCAGGCTTTCCCAGGCTTAAGTAGTTTGGAGCTCCTAGGAGAGCTTCCATGTTACCTCTTATTCCATCATGATTTTGGAACCTGGTCACATCTGTGCTCCCGTGCATTCTCTGGATGCCATCCTGTGCTCCTCCCCTCCCTTCTGTACATCTGTTCATTCAGCGGGTTCTGGATATTTTTTCTAGAAGTTTTACTGTTTTAGGTTACACAGTTACATTTATAATCCATCTTGAGTTAATTTTTAATATGGTGCTGATATAAAGTTAATTATTTTGCTTATGGATATCTAGTTGCTTTAGCATCTTTTATTGGAAAGACCTGCCTTTCTCCATTGAATTACCTTTGCTTCTTTGTCAAAATCAACTGACCATGTAAATGTGAGTCTATTTCTGGTTACTGTGTTCTGTTTTCATTAATCTGTTGGTGTATATTTATAGCAGGACCACACTCTCTTGATTACCATAGCTTTTTGATAATCTTGAAGCAGGTAGTGTAAGTCCTCTATCTCTGTTCTTTGCTTTCACAGTCATTTTGGCAATTCTAAGTGCTTTGCATGTTCAAATGCATTGTAGAGTCTGTTTGTCAAATTCTACAAAAAATGGCTACAGAGGTTTTAATTGGAATTGCATGGAATCTGTAAGTAACTTGTCAGATAAGTGACATCTTAACAATATCGAGTCTTTAATTCGTAGTCTTAATGTATCTCTCAATTTTTTTGTCTTCAATTTCTCTCAACGACGTTTTGTATTTTTAGCATATAGGTCTTGCACATATTTTGTCAGATTTATACCCAAGTATTTCATATTTCTGATAGTGTTATAAATGGTATTTAAAAAATTAAATTATAAACATTATTCTTTAAAATTTAAATTCTCTATGATCATACCATTGCACTCATTCTGGGTGACAGAATGAAACCCATCTTTTAAAAAATATCAATTTCTAATTTTGTGTTGCTAGTATGTAGCAATGCAATTGATTTTTGAATATCAATCTTGTGTCCTGAAACATTGCTAACCTACGAATTAGATCTAGAAGCTTTTAAACCATTGTTAACCTACCAATTAGATCTAGAAGCTTTTAAAACAGATTCTATATTTTCTACAGCTACAGTCATGTTGTTTGTGAATGAAACAGTTTTCTTTTTCTTTATTTTGTGGAAATAAATGAAGACCATCCCAATGAAAACAAACAAAGGGTATTTACTCAGAGCTTGCTATAACAAGAGAGTCAACCACAATCATTTGTGTTTGACAGAGACTCGAAGGCAGGCAGGGGAGTGGGGAAGCTTCTTGGTGGAAAAGGGAGGGAATCACGTATGCCTTGACTGGAGGTGACTGGCATGGGGAAGTTTTAGGTGGGTTAACTAGAAGTGGGGCAGTGTATATAACTGATTTGTGGTGAATATATGGCTTTTTTTCCAGTTTGTTCTAAGTTGGAAGTGGGAGCAATATGAGAAAAGCTGTCAATTATTAATTGTATTCTGGCTGTTTTGTTCTGATTGATATAGGAGTTACTGTTTGGCTTTCTGGGCTGTTTGCTACCCAGTTGCCTTCCTGGACTCATTATTGTAGATAGTAGATTGGCTTCCTGGGCTGATTGCTACAGCTTGTGGGTCAGAGTACTGTTTATTTTTAACTGTTAATTTTTTGTGGGTACACAGTAGGTGTATATATTTATGGGGTACATGAGATATTTTGATATAGGTGTACAATGTATAGTAATTACATCAGGGTAAATGGGGTCTTCATCCTCTCAGGCATTTGACCTTTCTTTGTGTTGAAAACAATTCAATTATACTCTCTTAGTTATTTTAAAATGTATAATAAATTATTGTTGACTCTAGTCACGCTGTTGTGCTATCTAATTTCTGTTTTTATATATGGTCTAACCATTGTCCATTTGCATTTTCAGTCTTTCATTTTGCAATCTGGAGGCACTGTTTCTTTTTCTTGCCTTATCATGCTGGCTAGAACTTCCAGTACAATATTGCTTATAGAAGGGGTGAGAGTAGACATCTTTACCTAATTCATCTTGGAAAAAATATTCAGTCTTTCACCATTAAGTACAATGCTAGCCATAGGTTTTCATAGGTGCCTTTTACAGGGGTGAGGAAGTTCCCTTCTATTCCTGGTTCGTTGAAAGTTTTCTTTTTTAAATCAGTTTATGTTTGATTTTCTCACACACTTTTTTTGGCGTCTATTGCACAGTTACAATGTTGATGTGAGTTTACTTCTCCCTTCTTTCCCTTCCCTCTCTCCTCCCTCCCTCCGTCCCCTCCCTTCCCTTCCCTTACCTTCTTCCCTTCCCTTCCCTTCCCTTCCATTCCCTTCCGTTCTTCTTCCTTCCTTCCCTCCCTCCCTCGTTTTCTCCCTCCCCCCCTCCTTCTCTCCCTTTCTCCCTCCCTTTCTCTCTCTCTCTCTGTAGCTACGATAAATTCTATCAATTGATTTTTAAATGTTAAATCTACCTTGCATTCCTGGGACAAATGTATTATTCATTGTATATGTCCTTAGATTTGATTTGCTAAAAATTTGTTAATAATTCTTATATCTATGTTCATGAATAATATCTGTGTTTTTTTTTTTTTTCCTTGAAATGTCCTTGTTTTTGATATCAGAATAATACTGGCATCAGAATGAGTTGGAAAGTATTCCCTCTTTTTCAGTTTTGGGAAGAATTGGTGTACAGTTGGTGTTTTTTTTTTTTTTTTTTTTTTTTTTTTTTTTTTTTTTTTTTTAATGTTTGGTAGAATTTCTTAGTGAAACCATCCAAGTGTGATGTTTCCTTTGTGAAAAGATTTTAACCACAAATTTAATTTCTTTAATAAATAGTTTATTCAGGTTTTCTATTTATTTTTAAGTAAGCTTTGGTAGTTTGTTTTTTCAAGCAATTTGCTCATTTCATCTAAGTTGTACAATTAATTGGCAGAGTCATTTATAATATTACCTGATTATTACTTTAATATATGTAGAAGGAATCATGTTTTTTTATCTCTCATTCCTGATACTCATGATTAGTGTCTTCTCTCTATTTGTTTCTCCAGTGGTCTGACTAGAGATTTATCAATTTTACTGATCTCAGGGAACCAGGTTTTGCTTTCATTGATTTTCTTTGTTGTATTTCTATTTATGTTTTCTTGATTTCCTCTCTAATACTTATATTTCTTCCTTTCTTCTGCTTTCATGAGGATTAATTTACAGTAGTCCTCTTTATCCATAGTTTTGCTTTCCACAGTTTCAATTAACCACAGTCAACTATGGTCTGAAAACATTACATATAAAATTTCAGAAATGAACAATTCCTGAGGTTTAAGTTGTATTCTGTCCTGAGCAGCGCATGAAACATCATACCATCCAGTTTCATCCTGCCCTGGCTGTGAATCCACCCTTTGCCCAGTGTCTCTGCACTGTGGGTGCTCCCTTCCTGTGAGTCACACCTGTGGACCTCACAGGTTGTCAGATCCACTAATCTGTCAGATCCACTGATGAGGCATCACCATGTTTGTGTCCCAGTCACCCTTACTTGACTTAATAATGGCTCCAAAGCACAAAAGTAGTGATGCTGGCAACTCAAATATGCCAAAGAGAAGCTGTAAAGTGTTTCCTTTAAGTGAAAACATGAAAGTTCTCAACTTAATAAGGAAAAAAATGTATGCTGAGGTTGCTAAGATTTACAGTAAGAATAAATCTTCCATCCATGAAATTGTGAAGGAAAAAAAAATTGTATTACTTTTGCTGTTGCATTTCAAACTGCAAAAGTTATGACCACAGTGTGTGGTAAGTGCTTAGCTAAGATGGAAAGGCATTAAGTTTATTGATGGATGACGTGGACGGAAACATGTTCTGATTGACAGCGATCAGGATTGGCGCTATCTGTGGTTTCAGGCACCCACTATAGGTCTTGGAACCTATTCTATAAAAGAAGATTGCCATACTGTTCTTTTTCTAGTTTTATAAGGTGAGGTTGAGGTCATTGATTTCAGATCTTTCTTCTTTTCTATTATAAGCATTTAGTGCTATAAATTTGGGATGGCATTTCAAAGTCTCCATATAATGAATACGGAGTGTTAAAATTGATCTGGACGTTTGAAATTCTCATGTTCTACCTTTACATTTTATAGTTAAGGAAACATATTACTCAGCGTTTTACAATTAATTTATGTACCACTCTTGGTGTTTATTGAAAAAACTTCTCTTGTGAAACCCGTTTTGGAATGTTACCTATCTTTATATTCAGAGACAGACTCTGTCTGTTCTGTTTTAATCTTGTTAACTGAATCCAAAATTACATTCTAGTTACTCTTTGTGGACCTAGAACAGCCTTCAGTGAAATGCAATCCCAGTTTTTTTCTGTTAGCACAGCCTATTTGTTCCCATCTATCCTAGGGTCCAGAATTCTTGAGGAAGGGGAATTTCATTAGACATACTAAGCCAAAAGAAGATGTCACACTGAAGAAAGTGGCTGTGTGAATTCTGACCAGTAAGTTGGGAGGCACAAGGACTGAATGAGGATGGTAAATGAATGGATGTTCACAGAAGGAGATGCTGAGATTTCCCAAGAGAATAACCAGAACGTGCATGCTGGCTGTTCTTTGTTTTGGTAGCAATAACTCAACCAAAATACTTCACATTCCAGATTATTTAAGCTGGTATATTTTGACCTTTGTCTGTATATGGTAGGCATCAGAGGTTTGAAGAATGAATGAATGAATGAATGTCATGTACTTCTGTGTACTATTTATGTTCTATAATTCAGGACCATTCAACTTTTCTCATACCTGAAATATAGTGTAGGTTGTTTTTCTTTTTTTTTTTTTTTTTGGTAGAATTGGTTTAATCTAGTTTAAAAAAAAGCTACGAATATTAATAGGACTCAAACATTAGTCAATTTCTTTTCTCACTTTGGCCCAATTTTGTAAATTCCCTCTCAACAGAGAGGAGTAAGATTAGAAATGCCATGAATTGGATTGAAATGTGACTTAGAATCAACACATCACCCCCTTGTTGAAGTCCAGAAGAAAGGGCTGTGCAGAAGAGAACAGATGGTTGTGTTTAAGGCACTAATTTCTTCTGGCTTCCTAATTCAGCAAGGAAGAAAGGAATCAGCAGCCACAGCCTCCTCTTGGCTGCTGTGTTTTGTCGTGGAAGTCAGAAACAACTGCAGTGGGCTGTCGAGGAGCTGAAGGCAGCTAAACCCTCTCTCCTTAAAAAAAAAAAAAATCGTTATCATTTTCCACCATCATTAACCAGTTTTTAGAATCTTAGTACATTCCTGTGAAACAGCAAATCAGTCGGCAGGTGGAGAAAAGTGGGCCAGGCTTATTTGAAATCTAGCTAAGAGCAGATGGCGGGACGGAAAGGGTTATGTGTGGTACTGCATAATGTGGTGCCCAATAACGTTAGGATGAAGACATTATTATTTTCCCTGGATGAGAAAATGTCCAGCCTGAATGCATGATTACACTGGTTAAACACTTCTCAGTAGTTTTGGACTAACTTTATATGTGCATATTTATCTGTGGGCTGACTTTTGTGAAGAGACTGAATCAAATTAGATTGTCAAGAATGATGAGGGTCAGGAAGAAATTATAGAATCCTGACCATGTGTTTGAGAAAGACAAGCAAAACTGAGTTTGACAGACACTTCTGTTTCCTTTGTTTTAACTTCAGTCTGAGACAGTGAGACTAATTAATATACTAGATGTAATCATTTCAAACCAAGGAGCATTTTTTGGATACCTACAGTACATTGTACCTTGTTACAATATAGAAGATTCATCATGCATTGTGCTTTGCCAAAGGGCTGTGGTTTGGAGCCCCGTGAGATAAGCTGGGCAGTTATTAGTCTGTATTTTATGAATTCCTGACATAAAAGTCAGAAAAGCTAAACTATGTGGCCAAGACAATGAGAGCTGTGAGAGGTCAGTATAGGATGAAATTAGTGTTCTGGAGATATAGGTGGAGATTTCAGAGAGGGGTCAGTCTTGCAATAGACATTGAAGGGTCTGTTTACATATACAGAGTCTAGTATATCAAAGGGAGGCATGTGTGTATCCCAGGAACCGGGGTAAGAATCAGCAAACGCTTAGAAGCACCAATATGCGATGTGTGATCTTAGGGTGCTAGGAAAACATATCCTGCAGTCCAGCACTGTAGTTAAGACTTTAGTCTCTGAAGTCAGAAAGCCTGGGTTCAAATCCTGGCTCTATACAGTATGTACTTGTACAAGTTAAATATTATTTAACTTCAGAATGTAGAGTGTTAAAAGTTCATAATGTGCTTTTCAACTCAGTCTATGCAAGCCACCTCTCTTGTTATTTATTGACTTATGTACTTTTATCATCACAACCTGGGATGGATTTGACCTTAGGCAAGGCAGCTCTCTGCAGCTCAGGGAATCCCTGAAAAGGCTGGGGTCTGTCAAACCCCAGGAGCAGGGGTAATGAGTTCTCCATTGAGTGGGGATTGGGGCAGTGTGTCTTCATGTCCATCAAACTGACGAAACTCTCTGTGAGTTTTAAGGGTCTATCTATGGATTCTGCCAAATTTTCTAGATAAATGTTTGTTATTATTTGCAAACAATAAGTTTTAGCTCTTCCCTTCCTATTCTTAGATCGCTTTCTTTCTTGGCGGGGAACTCCAGTGCTATATTCGGCAGCAGTAGTGATAGTGGCCATATTTTTCTTGTTTCTAGTCTTTAAAAGAATGCTATCAATATTTCCATATTAAGTATAATGGTTGTTATAGATTTTTCATACAGCCTGTATGGAGAGAAGAACAGCCCTATCTTTCCCTAGCTACTTGAATTTTAAAAATATTATAAATAGGTGCTGGATTTTGTCAAGTGATTTTTCTGCATTGATTTAGATATGTATCGTTTTCTTCTGTTAGTCTATTATTGTGGTGAATATAGTGATTTTTTAAAGTTGTGCTATGTTTGCACTACTAATTAATCCATGACTGATCGTGATATATTACTTAAAAAAACACAATTTTGTATTCAGTTGGTTAATTTTACTTAAGAGTGTTGGCATCTACATTTAAAAGCAATGGACATATCAACCTCACAAAATGATCTGGGCATTTGAACCTCTAAAAATTATTGTTGGTGGTGTTAGTGGTGGTAGAGAAGAGAAGAAGTGGTTGGTGATCATTTCAATTATTATTATTTTTTGAGATGGAGTTTTGCTCTTGTTGCCCAGGCTGGAGTGCAGTGGCACTATCTTGGCTCACTGCAACCTCCGCCTTCCGGGTTCAAGCAATTTTCCTGCCTCAGCCTCCCAAGTAGCTAGGATTACAGGCACCCGCCACCACACCCAGCTCATTTTTATATTTTTAGTAGAGAAGGGGTTTTACCATGTTGGCCAGGCTGGTCTCAAGCTCCTGACCTCAGGTGATCCGCCCACCTTGGCCTCCCAAAGTGCTGGGATTACAAGTGTGAGCCACTGTACCTGGCCTCAGTTTCTTTAATACTTGAGATTTTTTTTCAAGTTCTTTTTTATTCCTGGGATTTTTTAATCATGTTTTCTAGATATGTATCTATTATGTTTATGTAGTTGTTTATAGTAGTTTTTATAATTTTATTTTTAAATAACAGCTTTATTTTGATACAAACATTATAAAGTTTACCATTTTAAGCATATAGTTTGGTGATTGTTGGTTATTTGGTGTAGTTTTGCATGGATCACCACCACTGCTTCCAGAACATTCACACCATGTCCCCCAAAACCCCGAAACTCACTAGCAGCATAGATTAGTGGTATTAAATAAACTCTGTGCCCATTCTCCCCTTTGCCAAGCCCCTAGCAACCATTAATCTATTTTTAGTCTCTGCAGATTTGCCTATTCTGGATATTTTCTTTGCTTTTTTTTTGAAATGGAGTCTTGGTCTGTCGCCAGACTGGAGTGCAGTGGCAGGATCTCAGCTCACTGCAACCTCCGCCTCCCGGGTTCAAGCAATTCTCCTGCCTCAGCCTCCCAAGTAGCTGGGACTACAGGCGAGCATCACCACGCCCAGCTAATTTTTGTACTTTTAGTGGAGACGGGGTTTCACCATATTGGCCAGAATGGTCTTGATCTCTTGACCTCATGATCCACCTGCCTTGGCCTCCCAAAGTGCTGGGATTACAGGCGTGAGCCACCGCACCTGGCCTATTCTGGACATTTTCATATGTGTAGAATCATATAATATGTGCCTCTTGTTTCTGACTTCTGTCACTTAGTGTAATGTTTCAAGGCACATCCATGTTGTAGCATGTGTCAGGGTTTCATTCTTTTCTATAGCTGAATGATATTTATCTTAGGATATACTGCATTTTTAAAATTCATCATCAGTTGATGGATATATGAATTATTTCCACATATTGATTATTACGAATAATGCTACTACAGTTATGTACAAGTTTTTGTGTGAATATGTTTTTCAGTTCTCATGAGCGTACTCCTGTGAGTGAAATTTCAGAGTCGTATGGTAACTCTCACTTCTTCAGGAACTGCCAAACTGTTTGCCAAAGACGTCACACCATTTTATGTTCCCACCAGGAGTCTATAAGGTCTCAATTTGTCCACCTCCTTGGGGAACACTAGTTATTGTCTGTCTTTTTGATAGCCAACTTAGCATGTGTGAAGTGATATTCCATTGGACCTATTTTTCCAGTGACCAATGATGGTGAGTATCTTTTCATCAACTTATTGACCATTTGTATATCTCTTCCGGAGAACAAATACCTCCCCTCAACCCTCACAGCTCGCGCCTTGACTGTAAATCCCCACTTGTTCTGACTGTATTTGGAATCAAGCCCAGTTCCATGCTGGATACTTTCTTCCCTTCTTGTAATAGATTTTGAATGAAATCTATCTTTACCACTTTAACATCTGTCCAGCTCTGGTTTTCTTTAACTAAGTCCTTTGCCCATGATTTTAATTGAGATATTTGTCTTTTTATTATTAAGTTGAAAAAATTGTTTGCGTATTCATGATTGAAGTCCCTCAACAGATACATGATTTGAAAATATCCCAGTCTGTGTGTTGTCTTTTTTCTTTCTTTTTGTTTGTTTTTTTCTTTTTTTTTTTTCTTTTTTGGGAGACAGAATCTCACTCTATTGCCCAGGCTGGAGTGCAGTGGCATGATCTTGACTCACTGCAACCTCTGCCTCCCGGGTTCAAGAGAATCTCCTGCCTCAGCCTCCCAAGCAGCTGGGACTACAGGCGCCTGCAGCCATGCCCCGCTAATTTTTGTATTTTTAGTAGAGACGGGGTTTCACCATATTGGCCATGCTGGTCTCAAACTCCTGACCTCGAGATCCACCTACCTCAGCCTCCCAAAGTGCTGTGATTACAGGCGTGAGTCACTGGTGTCTTTGAAGCACAACATTTAAAAAACATGTGATGACATCCAATTTATTTATTTTTCTTGTCACATGTGCTTTTGGTGTAACATCTAAGAAGACATTGTTTAACTTAAGGTCACAAATATTCAAAGGCTTTTATAGTTTTAGCTGTTACATCAAGGCCTACAATACATTTTGAGTTAACTTCTGTATATGGTAGGAGGTAGGAGTCCGACTCCACCGTTTTGCATCTATTTAATTGTCCCATCATTATTTGTTGAATTGTGCTGGCATGGTTGTCAAAAATCCATTAACCACCAATGGAAGAATGTATTTATGAATTCTTAATTCTATTCCATTGATCTATATATCCATCTTTATGCCAGCACCACCCTGTCTTGATTACTGTAGCTTTATAGTAAGTTTTGAATTGGGGAGTGTGAGCTCTCCAACTTTGTTCATTGCAAGATTGTTTTGGCTAATCTGAGTCCACATGAATTTTAGAACCAGCTTGTTCCTAAGTAGTTTTTTTTTTCCTTTTTGATGCTATTGGAAATGAAGTTGTTTAATTTCATTTTTAGATTGTTAATTGTTAGTGTTTAGAAATGCAATTGATTTTTGTATTTTGATCTTGCATCTTGCAACCTGGCTGAACTAGTTTATTAATTCTAATTTTTGGTGGATCGGTTAGGATTATGTCATCTGCAAGTAGAGAGAGTTTTATTTCTTCTTTCAAGTTTAGATGCTTCTCTCACCCTCCTCACCCCCATGATTTGTCACTTAATTGTCCTGTTGTGAACCTCCACTACAATGTCAAATGGAAGTGGCAAGGGGGGATATTCTTGTCTTGCTCCTCTTCTTTGGAGGAAAGCTTCGGATCCTCCGTGAAGTGTGCTGTTAGGGTTTTTCACAGATGGCCCTATCAGGTTGGGAAACTTCATTGCTATTCCTAGTTGTTGAATGTTTTCGTCATGAGAGGGTGTTAGATTTTGTTCAAAGCTTTTTCTGGCTCTATTGAGATGATCATAGAGTTTTTGTTTTTCCTTCTATAAATATGGTACATTACGTTAATGGGTTTTCATCTATTAAGCCAATATATCTTACTTGGTCATGGCATATATTTCTACTACTTAATATGTCTGCCTTATATTTTTTATGATTTCATGTTTTTGCTTCATATTGGTAATATCTTCCCAACTTCTTAAATATACTTATCTTTCTTATTTAAAATTCTTGGTTCATATATTCCAATATTTTTTTTTTCTCTTGGTTTTGTGCCCGTTGCCTGCAAGAATGTCGGTGCTCTGAACTAAAACAGGAACACTGAGCAAGGGATTTGATATAGGAGGAAAGATAATGGTTCTTTCTGGAAGTATAGACAGTCCCCCACTTACAATGTTTCAACTTAACAATTGTTCGACTTTATGAGAAAACGATGCACCTTCTGTAGAAGCCACACTTCAGTACAGTATTTAATAATTCACATGAGATTGTTGACAATATATTATAAAACAGACTTTCTGGTAGATGATTTTTGCCAGCTGTAGGCTAATGTAAGTGTTCTGAGTATGTGTAAGGTAGGCCAGGCTAAGCTATGGTGTTGGGTAGGTTAGGGGTATCAAATGCATTTCGATTTAGTTGATGCATTTCAATTTCAGTTTACCAAAGGCTTATGGGGAGAAATCCCATCGTGAGTCAAGGAGTGTCTGTACTGAGTTTCAGTAGGGTGGTCGGATAGCTGAAGGGCAAGGTTGTGAAGGTAGTTAGGAAGAGGAGAAGGAAAGTTGGGAGGGGAGGGAAAGATAAGATTCCGAGAAATGAAAACTGGCAGTTGAAGAGCTTGAGAGCTGGAAGGCATTAGAGCAGTGCCCCTGCCAAAAGTGGGTTTCCTTCACGCTCAGCACCTCTCAGCCTGCTGTTTCCAGGTTGCCGGCAGGTTGGCCTTGAGACTGCGTCTCCCTGATTTTGCCTCTCACTGAAGTGCTATCCGGCTGAAGCCAGAAGGCAGCTCACTCCGTCTGGTTTATTTTCCTGCCAATCTGGGATTGGCAGCCACCAGGGAGAGAGGGGAGAGTTAGAAAGGAGAGGAAAGGAAAGCCGCGATTTTTAAAAATCCGTTTTCCTAAGAAGCACTGGGGGAGCTGGTGAAAAAGCTAGTGCCCAAAACTCTATCCCTAGTAATTCTTATTACTCAGTCAGAAACCTGCCTTTTAAAAAAACTCCCTGTGATTCTGAATAGGTGATCCAGGCATCACACTGAGAGAGAATGGAAAGGAAAGGACTCTTGCAGTCTGACCTCTGGCAGTCTCCTCTCAGCTGTCCCGAGGACGGGGTGCTCTGCGTGCCCTCACCTCTAGAAACGTAAACCTCTGCCTGTGTTTCTCTCTGGTTCCTCTCTGGTCCCTCTAGTTGAGGGAGAGGCATGGCATGGAGCTCTGGGTGCTTCTGGGGGTGTTGGGTACTTGCATTAGTCCCGTTTTCACCCTGTTGATAAAGACATTCCTGAGACTGGGTAATTTATAAAGAAAAAGAGGTTCTACATGGTTGGGGAGGCCTCACAATCATGGTGGAAGGTAAAAGCACACCTTACATGGTGGCAGGCAAGAGAGAATGAAAGCCAAGCAAAAGAGGTTTCCCCTTATTAAACAATCAGATCTTGTGAGACTTACTCACTACCATGAGAACAGTATGGGGGAAACTGCACCACGATTCAATTATCTCCCACCAGGTCCCTCCCATAACACGTGGGAATTATGGGAGTCACAATTCAAGATGAGATTTGGGTGGGGACACAGCCAAACGATATTAGTATTGGTTAAATACTGATAATACATTTCCAAAATACATAATCCAGCCTCTCTAGCCAGGTGGTTGAGTAGAGGATGCATTACAATTTAAAATAAAGGTCCTGCAACTCAAAAAATCTTCTACTCAACCACCTGGCTAGAGATGATGGATTATGTATTTCAGAAATTCCCTGTTTTTCTTTAATCCTGCCATCAATTGAAAGCAACCTGCAAACAGACCGAAATCTGGGTCTTTGAGTAGGCAAATAGAAAAATTGAAAAGCAGGTGGGGGTTGAGCTGCAGGTGATAATGGAATTGCAGCTGGCAGCATGTGCCTGCTTCCTCTAAGGCATGTAAAGTTGGATTAAATAAAACAAATATTGCTGGAATAATCAAATATGCTTTGGAGTATTCAACTGTGTTTGGGGACTCAGAAAGATGGGATTCAAAAGAAAAAATATCTGCTTTCCCGTCATTAGGTGAAACAAAGCTACTCACCTATTTTTCTACAATATTAGTGCTGGCCCCAGCTGCATTGGTGAGAGAATTTTCAGCCCTGCCCCACTTCCACTGGGTCATTTTCTGGGCAAAAAACTGACTGAAGGATGGGGAGAGCAACATTAGTGTAGAGATGGGAGAGATAGATATGCTGTTCTGTGCACATTATTTTACACTGAGAAATGTTCTTTATAGAATTCACTGATTACTTTTTTCAGGTTATAAATGTTATGTATTCCTAGAAGTATTTTTTTGAAAATAATGTGGATACAAAATCCTCAAAAATAAAGTCACATTTTAAGTGTGCCCTAGGAATTTGACTTTTAAAATATAATTTGCTGAGAGATGGAGAATCCCTTTGTTCAGCAAGTACTCTACTATTTTGTTGGTTTAGTTAATCCAACTTTTTCTTCTATTATTACTTTGTTTAAAGGGAGTTTTGTTTGTGTTCTGTAATCTGACTTACCTAGCTACTTAAATAGTTAACGAGTATTTAAAGAAGAACAGCCCTGTGCAGAATATTTAAAGGTGTGTTATAGGGTTGTTGGATCAAGAGAAATGGAAGATTCACTCAAAATAACAGAGTTCAGTTTGAGAATAATTAATGGTACATGCTACAAAGCATAAAATAATAGGGTAAAAAGAGAATCTAATGCAAAAATGTTGTACAGAGTAATGAGGTGATCAGAGTAGGCTGGGGGAGCTCCAGGGAGCCTGTTGCAGCTGTTGACCTCATTGGGGTTGTCTGAGGGACTGCCCTGCTTGCCTTGCCATTCACATAAGGGTGGGGACTCTTGCCCCTTGTTTTTTCCCACAGACTAAACCTCACTCGAAATAGGTGGCTATCCATTCACATCACCCCTCTCGGTGGTCCCAGGTGATCCAGCCATGCCTCCCGCCCCTCTGCCCAGATGCTTCAGGGGCCTGACTTACCCTCACCAGTGGCCATCAGCTGACACTCAGGGAGGTAGCAAATACCACTCCTCCAGTGCTTTCAGTAGGAATAGCTGAGGCTGCTTGGGAGGCCCGGAGTGACAGGAAAAGGGCTCTCTCAAGTTCTGAAAAAAGAATCTGCCACCAGATCAAATTTTGACCCCTAAGTTTGTTCAGCTGTATGGTCCAAATTCAGATTAGGTCGTCACCCAATCTGAGATGTCAGAAAAGGCTTTCTGCAGAGAAAATGTCCCCTCCACCCACCCATCTGCAGCCAGGTGTGTGCTGCATGGCAGCCTTCCCGAAACATAGTATGGATTTAAAAAATTTGTTTACTTTTGTTTCTCAACCACTTTATCATGTATATTTAAATTTATTTTGTAATGTCTTGTTTTTGAGTATTGCTGCTATCCTTGTTATCATTCCCACTGTTTTTATCGCTGATTTATTTTGTGAAAGTTGTACACTAATGTTCTGTTTTATGTCAAAATCAAAAGTATTTAATGAAATACTAGTTGTATTTAATGTGGTTATGGAATCAGCTGGAAACACAAAACAAACAGTGATTGTACAGCAGGCTGGACCCAGGAGGTCAGGTTCATTTTGTTACATATGCAATAAACTCACAACTTTATTAAAAAAAAGAAAGAAATCGGTGGCTATCACACTAGTCTTTGCCCTTGCCAGTGGTGGGGTTAATTTTTGGACTCCACATAGTGCTATTTTTATAAAGTGCTGTAATTTTTCTTAGTCCAGCCACAAATTTTACAGAAGAAACCCGAGATGTTGTAAACTGTAGCCCAGGATTGGCTCATGTTGTTTAAGATTCCATATTTCGGAAGGATTTGATAGCTTTGTTACTTCACATTACCCAGTCTTCTCTGACTTTAATCACTGATCACACTGGCTTTATTTTTTCCCTTATCCCTAACTTTAACTTCTCTTCAAGGACTTTCTGGGGGAAATAGCACTTTTTCCCCAAAACAGCAAATAGAGAGGCCTAGATGAGCCCATGTTCTTTTATTTCTCATGTGACTCTGTTTAAAATGCACAGACATCATGGAGACATATTTAGCTCTGTACTGAACACCAGAGAAAACTGTTCCTCCAGGCTTTGGTGGTAATTTAATTTTTTGAGTTGCAGGACTTTTATTTGAAATTGTAACGCATCAATGTAGTCACTTGTGTAGGCAGACAGCCACATAGATGATTACAAACATGCTTCCACAATCACGGGCACTGCACATCCCATTGTACATGATTTTTTCTCCAGCAAAAATTTGCTTTTTCCTAATACTTTTTATGATAAGTGTTCTTCATTTTAAATGCTGTTTTAAACATATTTTGGAAGAAACGAAGTGACCTAATTCTAGAAACATTAAGACTACCCTTTTTGCTTTTGGAAATTGAACTGATTGCTGTGTAGAAGAAGACAGACCCCAGGAGAACATCAAATGTAGATGGATGGCATACACATTAGTCAGCCTAGGCTGTGTCATAACAAGATACCAGATTTGGGGGCTTAACCAACAGACATTTATTTTGTTGCTGTTTTGGAGGCTAGAAGTCCATGATCAAGGTGCCAGTAGAGTTTCTGGTGAGGGCTTTCTCCTGGCATGTAGACAGCTGCCTTCTTGCTGTATCCTCACATGGCCTTTTCCCTGTGCACATGGACAGAGAGAGAGAGAGAGAGCGAGCACAATCTCTGGTGTCTCTTCCTTTTCATAGAAAGACACCAGTCCTATCAGTTGGGGCCCCACCCTTGTGACTTCACCTAACCTTAATTACTTCCTGACAGACCCTGCTTCCAGATACAATCACATTGGGGATTAGGGTTGCAACATAATTCAGTTCAGAATAAAACAAACGTCCATGATCCTATAATTAAAAGCTAAGTCATGACACCTTCAGCCACAGAAGCCTATATATCTGACCACAGGTTAAGGGACACTTTACAGAGCTAGTATCTAGTGGATCCCTGATTCTTGGAAACAGTAGAGGAGTTAACGCTGCCTTGTTCCAAACCTCTCTTCCTCAACACACTGCCTCTGTTTGAGCCGTGGACTCTGCAGCAAGACAACTGCTACTCTGAATCTCCTCTTTTGCACTAGTTGCAGGAAACCTTCAGTTTCTTCAGAGCTTATGCTTCAACTGCGGTCCATCAACTCATCTGCTGAGAGGTTTCCTCCGCCGTGCACTCTGTCAAATGCCTGTGGGCACTGCCGCTTAGGACTGTCTCTGGTCTGCGGGCTCCCTTGCTCCTCTCTGACCTGTACTGCAGCCATGGAGTTTAGAGATGGAAGTAGATCTGTGAGGATTTCAATTTCATTTTTTGAATGCAAAGGGATCTGTCACAACATATTTCAAATGTACACAATACTTTTACACAATGGTCTTAATTCTTTAAGGGTCTTGGGTTCTTGTTCTGAGGTTGACTTATTCTTTCCTTCACATGTTGAATCACTGAAATGACAAATCTTTATTGAGCACCAGCCATGTGTCAGGCATTGTGATAGATTTGGAGGATACAACAGTGAAACCAACAGATATAATCCTTGTTTGCTGAAAACTTGTAAGTTGTGGGATCTTAAGAAAATCTCTTGGTCTTTCTGGGACATGTTTTCCTCTATTAGAATGATAAATCATCAGTGTTAGAATGAATCTTTAAAATGGTGATTTTTCCTTCTGATTATTGGAATGATTTGGTCTTCTAAGTAATCTAAAATTTCAAAAATGCATTAACAAGAAAACTTAAAATCACTCGTAATCCATATAAACAATGCTAATCCTTTTGTATGTTTCTTCCTAGATCTTTGCCTTGTATATGCATACAGATGCATGTACATTTTTGTTTAAAAATGTACATTCTGATTAGAAACTGCCTTTTAAAATTTATATATATATATATTTAGGTCATTGAATATTATTATTATGTTTGCCAGTGACTCTTTAGTATATATTTTATGGATATAGTATAATATTTATCCTTCTTGTTTTAGGGCATTTAACTTATTTTCCCATGTTTACTATTATAAATAAATGGCAATACATGTCTCCGATTGTTTCCTTAGACTAAATTCAAATAAATAGGATTGTTGAATCAAACAAGTTTTTGCTTTGGATATATATTGCAAAATTTCCATCCAGGAAGCTTGTATCAATTTACATGCCTATTATCTATCTATGTACACAAGTGCTAGCTTTTTCTGCATCTTCACCAATATGGATATGTATATTTTGTAAATCTTTGCCAATTTGATGGGTGAAAGAAACCCATTTTTTAAATTAAACAGTTGTAAGGTAGCATTTGGATGAATTTCTCTTTGTAAGTCTTTTAACTATTAGTATCTCTAAATTCCTATTTCTATCCTTTGTCTATTTTAATGTTGTTTCTTTCTGAATAAATTTGTGAGGACACTTTTGATCTCAAAGCTGGTAAGCCATTTTCTTTTACTTGCTGCAAATATTTTTCCTACTTTGTGGGTTGTTTCTTATATATAGGTATTTCAGATTGAAAACACTTATTTTTTTGTAGCCAGTTCCATCAGTCTTCCTTTTTTTCCTTTCTTTGCTTAGAAAAGTTTCCCATCACAAGGTTAAATATATTTTCCTAGTTTTCTTTCAGTCCCAAATTACTGAATCTATTTTGGGACTTTCTATTATATTCCATGTATTTGTTTATTCTGCCGTTAAAGCCATATTACATTTGTTCTGGTTTTTCATGTATAAGAACTTTAGTTTCTTTTTTTCTTGTTTTACTTTTTAGTCTAAGCATTCTAGAAATTGTCTCTATCTTGACTTCTACATAGATCTGCCGTGTTGATTTTGCTATTAAACTGAAAGACCTTCAAAATTAAGCTATGATGTTTTAAATTTCCATTCCGTATTAACTCAGACCCTAATACCTTATCTCAATCTGTTGTCTTATCTCATCTTTCAGCTTTTACCCTGTTGACATTTTCTTGAATTAAATGAGAAAAAACATGTGCCATTCAAAATTTCTACTTATTGTAGTAAATATTTTGCAAACAATTGCTTAATTTCCTTGAGAGTTTCTCAAAAGTCTTCTTTCATATTTTTTTCACAGTTTTTTTTTTAATAGATGCCACTAATCTTTGGCAGAGCAGAAGGTTATTAAGGCCAGCCATGTGTCCCTGCTATGTGTGGTTGGCCTTGGATCTTTCCATCATCTACCTAAATCCTTTTAGGATCTTCTGATCTGATTTTAGCACTAGGACTCAATTAAAGACCATTTCAGTAGCCCAGTGGCCTGGGCAGGAGGTCTGGGACCTGGCACCTCGGGATCTTCCAGCAGAGGAATTTGACTTCTTCCTTCCCTGTGTTGGTGAAGAATTCCTTTAGGGACCAGCTTTCTCTTCCTAGAGTTTTAGTTGACCCATCATTCACTCTAGGTATAGGGAGTTTCTGTGCCCAATGTTCTTCTCCTGGCAAATAAGGGAAGATACATCCATTTGGAAAAGAGTTCCATTCATTAGAGGGAATCCCCAACACTTGCAGTTTTCTATTTGGCTTGTCTGCATTTAACCTTGCCTCCTAGTGAGGCCATGCCGCACCTTTTCCAGGGCTCATCCCTGGGGCCCTCAGTGAAGGGATGCTCCCTGGGGTTCTGCTAGGATGCCCTTTCATTTCATCCTGTGTGATGAAGTCCCTCATCTCGCATCAGCGGTTGTTTTGCAGGAATCTCAGTGTGCTAGACGTTTGGTGTTTGCTGTCCTTTCCCTATTGGCTCCTCTTCTCCCCAGAATGACCTCAAATGTGGTGGCATGTGAGAATCACTCTTTGTTCCAGGTTTTCCTGTTTTATTGAGGTCCTTGGCTTATTTTAGCTGGTTGCTAGAAGAGGTATAATTAGATCTCTCTGATGAAATAAGATGGTGGAAGACTTATCTAGGAAATCAGAAATGGATCTTTAAGCTTATTTGAGATAGCACCTCTCCTGCCAGCTTCACAACTGTGATTCCGGGATGAAATGAGATGATGATCCTGGAAGGACTTTAAAGACTGCCTGAAGCATTATGCAAATATAAGGTTGCTTTGTTATTGCCACATTTTATGATACCAGAAATCAGTAGCCCTGCTGGAAGCAAATTTGAGTTGTGAATTTTTTTGAGGCATGCGTGATAATGGAAGATGGTTATTTAGGTGAGGCAAAAAGCCATTCTATTTCTATGTGTTTCACCTCCTTCTTTCACAGCAATACATCTGAAATAGAGGTTTGTCTTGTTCTTTATTCCCCTAAAGAGAAGGCTGGCCTGAATTTCCATTTTAGACTATTTCCTTGAGTGCCAAGAGATTGTTTCAGCAAAAGAAACTAATCTTCAGATAGGTCTGTCCCCGCACAATGCCTAGGATCCGGGGCAAAGGTTTTAATTAAAATGGAAGAGTTGGTAATTTCTGGTCGATCTGGGAAGCTTAAAGTTGATGTGTTTTGAATGAAAGCAATGACTTTTGCTCAAAATGCAAATATTAATGCAAAAAAGAGCCTGGGATTGACTCTCAGTGCAATTGAAAGAGATTGTTATTTCTTTTTCATGTCTTTTCCCTTAATGTAATGGTTCTTTTTCCCCCTTGAAACTCTGCAATATATACATTTAACATGTGGGTATTTTTTTCTCCTTAAAGTTCTTTTCACTTGGTAGTTTTCCTGTCTTTTCAGACTCTTAAAAGCAGTGGAAATTTTGGTACTAATAAACCTTGGAAAAAGTAATAAGGATGTGTTGTTCTTGTGTTTATTTGGATGATGTAAGAGCCAGTTTCAGATGTGTCTTTTCCTCTACCCTTCGCAGTGTAGTTGTGTGTATAGCTTAGGCCTCCCCATCCTCTGGTCTCTATTTACACACAGAAAGTGAAAGTGACACTTATGTACCCTGGCATTTGTATGTACTAAAAACAAGTTTTAAAATTGGAAGTAGCATGTGTTGCTCTTGGGTTAAGAAGGCTCATCTAATACCAAGTCCTCCAATGAAACAAAAATGCATTTTGAATGTTAATAAGACATTAACAAGGGTAGATGAAAATGTGGTCAATTATAGCAGTATATGTTAATAACGTTTCTGATCAGTGATGCTTTTTACTAATTACAATAATTGTGGGTAAAAAGTGTACACAAATCAAAATCAAAATGGCTTAAGCATTGCAAAATTATTATTATTATATTTATGTTATTGGAAAATTTGTTATAAAAATAAAAAATGAAAGCCAATCATACTCCGCATATCCTAATAAATCATGTTTTTTTCTTTTTCTTTTCTACCTGTGTTATCTACTTACGCACTTTTATGTAATTGTAATCATAGTATCTTTGCAGTTTTGAATTTAGCATTTTTCTTTCAATATTCATTATATATGTATGTACATATGTATGTATATATATAACATGCATTTAAAAACCTTTATATATATATATATATGTGAGTGTGTGTGTGTGTATATATATATGTAAAGGTTCCCCCACCCCCAATTCTCCGTTTAACATAGGGCATGCCACGGCTGCTTTATCCAGCCTTCTGTTGTTAAATCTGCAGTTGTCTCCCTAATTTTTTGTTCCTATTTAGGTAATGCTGCAATGGACATCTTTGTTTCAATTAATTTTAACTTTCTTGTTTTAGGAAAGTTTTTGTTCATTTGTTTGTTTTTTTACAATAAATTGAAAGGAGTGAGATCACTGTGCCAAATCTCAAAGAATTTCCAGTAGGTACAGGGTAGAAAGGAGCCAGTTAGAGGAAGACACTGTAAGTGTCTCAGAGAGTCTCATCTAGAGAGAGAGGTGAGAAAGCTGGGAAGAAAGGAAAGGGTGGCTGAGGTGGACAGCTCACCTGAGGCCAGGAGTTACAGACCAGCCTGGCCAACGTGGTGAAACCTCATCTCTACTAAAAATAGAAGAACTACCCAGGCATGGTGGCGCACTCCTATAATCTCAGCTACCAGGGAGGCTGAGGCAGGGGAATCGCTTGAACCTGGGAGGTGGAGGTTGCAGTGAGCTGAGATTGTGCCATTGCACTCCAGCCTCGGTGACAGAGTGAGCAGAACGAGACTCTGTCACAAAAAAATAAATAAAAAAGAGAGGGAGAGAGAGAAAGAAAGGGAGGAAGAAAGGGAGGGAGGGAGGGAGAGAGGGAGGAAGAAAGGAGGGGGCTTCCTGGCAGGTCTCCATCCTCAGGTGCTACAGGCCTAGGTCGGAGGCAGGGCAAGCTGTAGAAACCCCAGGAAGGATCTGCAGGGAACCTCTTTCCCTTTGTCAACCAAGGTAATTTGGAAGCAGCTTTGGATTTGAGTCAGGCTAATTGGGAATGTGACTCCACACTCCTCCCCCTGAGAAGTCTGCAGATTTTCACTTCCTGTTGGAAGTTGTGGGCAGGGAAGGCATTGGATCTGGTCCAGGCACCCTGGGGAAAGCAAAGAGAGGGAAAAAAGGTGCCCAGGCAAAAGGAATGCTGCTAAATGATGAACAAGGATGCCTTCACCATCGTTCCAGAATCAAGTGGTATTTGCCAAAGCTCTGATTTCCCTCACCGTAAACCATAGGCAAGGGTGCTGCTTGTGGTGTAGCCATTCCTTCTCCCGCCAAAACTGGAGGTGGGGGGGGGGGGGGCCCGAGGGAGGAAAACAGGCCTGTACTGATCAAAATCACCAATAAGCTTCAAATCCCAACATCTCACATCACTAACAGCTTCATATCAGAGCTTGGCATTTATTTTCCTAATGGTTCAACTAGTTTGTCTAACTGTAATTAAACAACTCAGTGAACTCTGCCTGTACTAGAAGGTCTTTTTAAAAGAAATGGAATACTTTAGATTAAGACGGGGGGAAAGAGAAAAAAGACAAAACAGCCACAAACCAGGCCGCGTGATGAGATTTCCAGTTTTGCCATAATTTCATTCTCTGGAAATCCAGAGCTTTAGGAGATGGATAATGCAGGGAATGTGAAAAGAAGCTCTTCTATGGTAACAAATGCAAAATTGAAAATCCACTTTAGCCACATTTGAGCTCACATTGTTCCCACTTGTTTTTCCACCCATTATCATCTGTGTGCTTTTTCACCAGCTCAGGCTCTGTCCACAGTCAGCATCTTGCAGTTTAAATGTTCCTTTTTATTCTTTTGACTGCAGTAGTAGTCCCAATATAACGATGACTCCTTCCTTACCTCTAAAATAACCTCAGCAAAATGGCAGAAAATATGTACAGATGTTAGTAAGCTGCAAATTTATTTGCAAAGAAAAAAATATAAGCCTGCACGGTCATTTTCAAAAACATGTGGAAGCCGCATAATAATGTTGACTCATCTGACATGTCTGTTTCTCTTAAGAAATCTTCTAGACAAAAAAAGAGAAAAAACCTCCAGATGACCTTTGATTAAAACCTACTATGTAACCTAGAAATGGTGCTGTAAGTGTTGACGATATATTTCCAAGTCACATTTCAGTACTTTTACGCATCTGTAAAAAATTTTCATGTTTCAGTGTCGCTTTTAAACCCATTTAAAGGCCTTAAAAGTGTTCAGGGATTGTCTAAAAGCATGGTCTTCTTGCTCCAGGCAGAATACAGGAATTAAGAAAGTGATGAATGAAGAAAATGGACAGTAAGGATTTACAATTTTTCCTGTAAACAAGATGCAATCTGCTGTGTGTTCTCTGAACATCACTTTGCCTTCGTGGCTGATTCACAAAAGTAAACCAACATCCAGGAGATGGGCTAGGATGCAACTGTAAATAAAGTCATAGTGGAACAAAAGCCTGGAAAAGAAGGAAGTAAACTCTGAGTGAAGGAAAAGGAAGGGGTTTTGGAATTAGGGAACAATAGATTCGAGAGGTGATGCAGTCAACAGCGAGAAATGTTTAATATTATGCAGATTGCAATTTTTCATAAGCAAAGTCTCATTTGATTCTTATGACATTCTAGCAAATATTGTGGTATTCATTTTGTACATGGAGAAAATGAGACTCATTTTGATATAAACACATTCCAATAAGAGACTGGCCTAATATCACACAGCTAGGAAGTGGTAGAGCTGGAACCCAGATTCTGAATGTCTGATGACTCTTCGTGTTCTTTTCACACTTCCATCCTGCCTCAGGTAGAAACATGAAATTAGAACTGCTGTATTCTTTAAACGTGATGGGAATCCGGGATGAAACTCTCAGTTGAGCAAAGTAGAGGAAATAGGGAACAAAGAAAGCATCAGTTTCTCCATGCTGGGCATGGACCAGTCAGTATAGCCAGAAATCAACAATCCTGCTAATTCCGAAGAACACGGGTCTCTGTTTGCTCAACTGCATCATCTGCTGGCAGGTAACTTAGGCTATGGTCAGTCCGCAGACTGACATACAATTGTCTTTAGTTTGCTTATGGTATCTGACCTTAGAGAATCCCATCCCTTTTGATAGCTTATTAATGAAGCCTGTGTGTGGGAGAGCCGTGAGAAAAGGCGTCTATTGGGGGTGAGGTGTACCAGGCTCCCAGGGAGGCATTGTCCCCAGACCCTGAGGGTAGGGCAGCAGTAGTGAGAGAGATCACTGTGCCTCTTCTCATCACAATTGATCCTTATGTTATTTCCTTTGCTTATCTGTTTTTATTTTTGAGGAAAATTAAATATAGTATATTATCCACCCTTGGCTAAATGATCTCAATGCCTCAGCTTCTTCATTACTGTGTTTTCTCATCTTGAAATTACATTGGCTTTAGAACTTGGGGCAAGCCACTTAACCTATCTGAAACTACATCCTACATCCCTCACAGGAGTATGCAGAAGTGTCTTCTACTGAAAATACATTTCTTTTTGCATGTGCGGGCACTGGCTAGGTTTCAAAGGATTTGAAATGGCTTCTCTTTTACAGTATCTGCTTCTGCTTTTCCTTCTCAGAGTCGAAAACATGCAAGCAAAGTCCGACTGTATTACATGCTTCACCCCAGGGATGGAGGGTGTCCTGCCAAGAGGCTCCGGTCAGAAAATGTGAGTATCTGATGCCATGTGATATCCTCAGATGATTTGTTCTGTGTACTGAGAACTTTGCAGGTGTAGGAATTGTCGTCTAGTCCAGATTTGTAGAAAAGCTGAGTAAGTAGAAATAGTTCTCATTAAATATTACAGATATTATAATATATAGAGAGTTTTTTTTTTTTTTCCTGCCAGAATGTGCCCATATAGTGTTGGAGGAGTTTCTGATGACGTGGCACTGGGACCATAAACAGTGGAAATACACAGAGGTTGCTGGGCAGAGAGCAAGGCTGGGTGAGGGAGGCAGGACCACAACACGATGAAGTATTAAGAAGACAGACCTCAGGGGCAAATCTGTCAGAAATATTAGATACTTCACTTTTTACATACTTCATTTTTCCTCTGGTGTGTAAAACAGAATGCCTTGTTTGTTAATTTATAATGAAGAGTGTGCATATCTTGCAAATAAAAATACCCAGGCTTCTTGATCCCTCTCTCTGAAGGAACATTTGCTTGGGAAGACAAATGACAATTATAAAGTCGCTTTGAGGGTGTCAAGTCAGAGCAAAGGGCTTATTTCAGCCAGGCCAAGACAAAGGCTGATGAAATAAACATTCCTTCCTCCCGGCAGGGGTTACTTTTCCTAATGAGTAGAATATTCGTATCCACCAGCTGCAGAGGCTCCTCCTGATAAACACTGCGGATTAAACACAGAAATTCCTCGCCCTTTGAGTTAAGAGGAGGCTGCAGGCGTAGAATTTATACTCCACACCATCCGTGGGCTTGTGATCTTGTTTTCTTTCTGCTGCCATGTAGATGACGCTTTTCTTTTCTCATTAAAAATTAATATATGATGGTTGAAGAAACTTTACAAAATCTTCACTTGTGTATTTTTCACAGGGGAAAAAAGGAGGGAGCAAGAGAACTGCCTGTGAGCAAAGGTTGTGAGCATCAGGGCTGGGGTTTTTAACAAATTCTAAGCATGCCTCTTGGTGTCACAAAATGAGCTGTTCATACACAGACTAATCTGGAACACTGTGGATCTGTCTTTACTGCCTTGGTGAAGCAGCCTTTAGAGCTTATTGGAAGCAAAAGATGTCATGAAAACTTTGCAAGCTGCTAAGAGCCGGAACTGAGTCTAGTTTTTTTTAGCCCTTAGCTGTAGGACCGTGGGCAAATAAATGATCTCTTGGAGCCCCGGTTTTCTCAATCAGGCAGGCCATAATCGTTATATTTTACTTTCCTCACTGGACTATGGTGAACATTAAATGAAATGGTAGATAGGAGGTGGACTGTGACTTGCCAAACATCATCTGCAAGCACTGAGGAAACAGATAAATGAGACGCAGTGTTGCCTTAAAGAAATTCATAATGTAGTATCGGAGATTGGCATTGTATAAAGAGTAGCTGTAATATCACAGCGTACGTGTTTATTAACATCTTGCACAAAGAACCATGAAGATAAAAGGCAAGTGGATCATCCCATGCTCTGGTCAGGAAAGGTGTTCCTGAAGAGCTGGCATTTGAGCTGGAGCTTGGGGGCATGAATGGATTTTACCAGATGGAGGCCGCAGGAGTGAGGGAGGAGGATACCAATTTCCTAGGCACATTCCTCTCAGAAAATCTTAAGCCACAGGACAGTTGGCCTACACCAGCTTTTATGTAACCTCGGAACCCTATGGCTACTGGAATTGTGCTTCCCATTGGGAGACTGTCTATTAGCAGAAAGAATAGAATTCTTTTTTTACTTCTTGAAATTACCCAGCAATCAGATCTGAATCCCTTCATTTAATAGCCATTTAGTGTCTTATGCTAATGGTCAGAGACAATGGGGTTCATGGCCACTTGACAATTAGCTATTTGTACACCGGTTATTTTCTGTCTGCTCACGTTGTAATAATGAATGTTGCACTTACATCTGAGCTCCTAGGGAAGGTTTACAGTGGCAAACAGAGATGACTGGACTCAAGCTAATGTTGTATTTGTAGAGACTCAAGATGGTCCTTGCCACTCTAGTCAGGCGCACAATCCCCTTTACTCAAGCTCTGGTGCTGCCAGTAGCAGCAAGGACATTTACAGTGGGGAAGGTGTTTGGATTTCAGAGCAAGAAGCATCTGTTTGCATTCTTTACCAAACGCCCTATGGAAAACTTTTTTCTCTGCTGTTTCCTGGGTTTTGAAAACCTTGATCTACCAATGATTTATTTATCAAATCATTTTTCTATAATTTATTGAGTATAATATAAAAGCAAACTAGTAAACAGAAAAAGCAATAAAATCATCACTTTTTGAAAGTGATAGTTGATGCTTTTGTTATGTGTGTACATTTATAGGTGAATATATGATTTCCACTATGCATTTTGATCTATTGGACACAGCATGGAAGTCACCCCCAGTGCTTCTCAGGGGCTTTAAGAGTGTATGTTGGTAATTACATGAATCAACTTTCTTTTGTACAGGCTCATACCTAAGAATTGGGAGATTGAATATACAAAGATGTTGTCTGGAGAATGAGAAATGGTGTCTTAATTTTGGGCATTGAAACCATTGCTGGGTCTGGGGCCAGGGACCACTGCTTTTCTGGGTGAGTGGGTGCAATAGCTCACATCTGTAAACCCGGAACTTTGGGAGGCTGGCAAGAGGAACACTTGAGGCCAGGAGTTCAAGCCCAGCTTGGGCAACATAGTGAGACCCTGTGTCTACAATTTATTTTTTTAAAATTAGCCAGGTGTGGTGGTGCATATCTACAGCCCCGCTCCTCAGGAGGCTGAGGCTGGAGGATTGCTTGAGTCTAGGAGTCAGAGGCTGCAGTGAGCTATGAATGTGCCATTGCACTCCAGTCTGGGCAACAGAGTGAGATACTGTCTCTAATAATAATAATAATAATAATATCTAATGTATAGATTTATCATGAGGCCCAACCAACATAAGTCATATTTGTTTTCAAAGCACTTTCTGTATGCATTATTATTACTGATACTCTCTCCACTAGCATCCTGTATTCTCAGAAGGATATAACACTTTTTGATGGGTTTTTTTGTTTTTTTCTTGTAAATTTGTTTGAGTTCTTTGTAGGTTCTGGATATTAGCCCTTTGTCAGATGGGTAGTTTGCAAAAGTTTTCTCCCATTCTGTAGGTTGCCTGTTCACTCTGATGGTAGTTTCTTTTTATTGCAGCACTATTCATAGTAGCAAAGACTTGGAATCAACCCAAATGTCCATCAATGACGGACTGGGTTAAGAAAATTTGGCGCACATATACACCATGGAATACTATGCAGCCATAAAAAAGGATGAGTTCATGTCCTTTGTAGGGACATGGATGCACCTGGAAGCCATCATTCTCAACAAACTGTCGCAAGAACAGAAAATCAAACACTGCATGTTCTCACTCATAGGTGGGAATTGAACAATGAGAACACTTGGACACAGGAAGGGGAGCATCACACACTGGGTCCTATTGTGGGGAGGGGGTGGGGGGAGGGATAGCATTAGGAGATATACCTAATGTAAATGACGAGTTAATGGGTGCAGCACACCAACATGGCACATGTATACATATGTAACAAACCTGCACGTTGTGCACATGTACCCTAGAACATAAAGTATAATAAAAAAAGAAAACAAAAAAAAGAAGGCTATAACACTTTATTCTGCTTGCCTCTCAGTTCCTACTCAGTTTCTCTGCTCCCAGGGGTTGTGACAGGTTTGCATCCCAGTGTTAACTGATTGAGAACATTCACATCTGTCCTGAATACCACCAGTGCTGGCTTCTGTAAACACAGAAAACTTGTTCCTGATTTCCCACACCCTGACCACATATGACCCCTGCTCCCACCCCATTCATACGAACTCAAAATTTACTTACAAATGCAGCAAAGAGCCTATTATTACTTCTAAGGTCTATTGTTGCAATTTCTACTTCAGCCCATTTGGCTTTTGCTGCTGCTGTTGTTGTTTTAAACACCCAAATTCATTTCTATCTTCTGTTTTGACATTGTCAGCTGTTTAAATGTTCTCTTCCTGTGCTTTTCTCTTTAGAATCCTTACTTGGATCTTACATTTCTTTTCCCCTGGAAGACATTTTTCCCTTGGGGCCACACAGTAAAATTAAATGAGAAATAAATTGTTGTAGTCAATTGCCTTAGAGAAATTTTCAGTAATCCCTCGAGCGTTAGAGACAGAAAGGACTTCAGTGTTCACGCAGTCTATTGAGACTCTGTTTTTCACCCTTTTATTATCTTCTCACCCATGGGTCAGATGCTTTGGGAAAAAATGATCTGTTTGGGAAATAGCACTTTTAAGTAAAAAAGGTGATTTAGTTTTACCTAGGTTTTTTTTTTTTTGATACTTTGATTTTTGCAAAATGTAAGTAACGCTGACCAAAATCGCAAGTCAGTATTAAGTAAACAGTATTTTTATGTGGAGTTAAGATAATTCCCTATAAACATAGAGAAGCTTGGCATTTGGTTAGTGTCATCAGGGTTATTACTCTTAATATATGTGCTTTCTTTTAGGTCTGAAATATTCTGTAGCTTGAGAAGCTGAATGTCACTTTCACAAGTCCCTAAATATCCTAGAGTCTAGCTGGGGAGGAATCAATCTAATCTAAACCCTTCTTATTACAAAGGTGAAAATAAAGTACCATGACTTGCCCAAAGTGGTCAGACCTGAGATTAAAATCCTGCTTCCCTAAATGCTATTCCTAGTCTTTCCCCACATATCTTGAAGTGGTATCTTATTTTTCGGCGTCGTAACCATTACTAGGTCTGGAGCCAGGGAGCATTGCTGTTCTGGGCAGGGTAAAAATAGTGGCTGGCTTTTATCAGGCACTTTCCACACATGTTCTAAATGCTTTACATATATGAGTGATCTTTCATCTTCACAAGCCCTGGAGAAGGCAGGAGTTGTCACTGTCCCTATTTAGCAGAGAAGCCAACAGACAGATTAAGTAATTGACTGTCATCACCCGGCTGGTACTTGACAGAGACATGGCTGGAAAAGTAGAAAACAAAAGGAGATTTACTCGGATACTGTAACCCGGCTCCACAACGTCCCATGTCCCATTGTAAGAAGGTAATGAGCATCTGCAAAACGCTGGGGGACATGGACACCTTCCCCAGCACAGATCAGGATCTAGTGGGGGAGTCAGATGTGTAGACCATGTATCTCGATGCAGTGTGATAAGTGCTACCATAAGCATATGCCTGGGCATGGTGAAGGGTTCGTGGCCTCTCCTGATGGGATGGGGCTGGATAAGGTTTCCTGGAGAAAGTGACACTGAACCACTTCTTAAAGGATAGATTTGGGTGAGCTAAATAAAAAAGAGTGGGATAGGGCCCTTTGGAGGGTTCAGTCAGCATCGGTAATGTCTTCAGGGAAACAGATTCAGAGGTATTTCTTGAGTATGAAGTTCTAGCACTGTTGGCTACCTAGGGCTGCTGTAACAAATTGCCACAAACTGGGTGACTTCAACAAAGAGCTTTTATTCTCTGGTGGTTCTGGTGGCTATAAGTGTGAAATTGAGGCATGGGCATGGCCTTCCTCTGGAGAGTCTGACTGAGAATCACTTCCTTGCCTCTCTCATAGATGCTGGCAGTTGCTGAATTTGTAACAGTACCACACAAACCTCTGCCTCTGTCTATCTTTTCATTTTTGCTTTTTATTTTTAGAGATGGGATCTTGCTCTGTTACCCTGGCTGGAATGCAGTGGCACAATTATAGCTCACTGCAGCCTCGAACTCCCAGGCTCAAAGGATCCTCCAGCCTTAGCCTCCCAAGTAGATGGGATTGCAGGCGTGCACCACCACACCTGGCTAATCAAAAAAAAAAAATTTGTAGAGATGGGATCTTGCTGTTTCCCAGGTTGGTCTTGAATTCCTGGCTTTGAGCGATCCTCCCACTTCAGCTTCTCAAAGTGCTGGGATTATAGGCATGAACCACTACACCTGGCCTTCTTCTCTGTGTGTATCTCTGTATGTTCTCTCTTCTTCTTATAAGGGCACCAACAATTGGATTTATGGCCCAGTATAATCCAGTATGACATTTCTTAACTACTTACATGTGTAAGACCCTATTTCCAAATAACATTGCATGTCCTAGGTTGATGCGAATTTGGAGGGGGACATTATTCACTCAGTACTATGGTAGAGGTGGGAGTCGAGGTTGGGATGGTGGGACACTGTGTGTAACATTGACATTTACTTTGTCAAATGTCCTCCTGTCTTCTCAATGGTCTGCTGCTGACTTCGTGGTCAGTTCTCAAAGAGAAATGTATTTACCAATAAGTGCTGCGTGTTTTGGCTTCCAGCTTACATAGTACCCAGCATTGAGAGTTAGAGTGGAGATTCTATCCCCGTTCTGCTATGCATGAGTTTCACAACTTTGCTTTAGACTTTCTAAAACTCAATTACCATGGTAATAATCAAGGAATAGATTTGCTGTCCTGTCTGGCTCTCAGAATTGTTAAGGGACTCAAGATAAAATCATGTTTGTGAAGGTGCATGGTAAATTGTAAAGTGTGTGTCAAGTGTTCTGTTGTGGAATTTTTTCTTCTTTCTTGTGGATTATCTCCTGATCTACAGGCCCCTTCATAATCAATTAATCAATCAGCCAATTTCTACTGAGCTTCTACTATGTACAGAGTACAGAGCCACATACTGTCAAGGACAGAGAAAAAGGTTGAAATGTGGAGTTCATCAGGTAGTTGGAGAGAAAAGTCGTACAGAAAGCAATTTAAAAACAATCAAGGGCTGATTTGTGTGGCCCTGCCTCTAATGAAGTTGATGATCAGAGAGCTGTTTTTTTGGTGGGAGCTGGAGTGCTTAACAATGGCTTCCCCAAGGCAGATGCTTTAGAAGGCTCTGGAAGATTTATTCGGTGATGGGGCGCCTGTTCTTGGCGGAGCTGCCTGCTGTGCAAAGCCTTAGAAGTAACAATGAGGAAGGCCTGTGGGAGACCTGGTTAGGCAGAGACTTACAGGGCCCCTTCAAACTGACTTTTATTCAATATTTACTTAGAAAGACCCTTTGAAAAATTAGCAATGCATATAGTTGTTTTATATGCAAAATAAGGAATCAAGTCCATAACCCAGTTATAACATTAAAACTTGTTTGGAATTGGATCTCTTGTGGATAGCTATAGTTATGCACATTTGGCTAAGATAGAGATTATGTTCGTGGATATAATTATGAAGTACTATGTGACATATGTTTAAAATTTCCCTTTATTGCCTTTTGTTATAGCAAATTATCCCCCCTCTGCCCCGCAGCCCCGGCCCGCCCTCACCTTTCTTTCTTCCTTCTTTTCTCTTCTTCAACCTCCTTTTGTTAATTTCCGAACCAGCAATTTCTTGGGAGGAAAATTAAAGGTTTGTAATGTAGGTAACACAAATCCCTCATTTTTAGGAAAACACTGCATTATCGGGTTCAGGATTGTAGCTGACTGTAACTGTCAATTCCATGTTGGCCAAGCCCCGGGTTGCTGATGAAATCTGCAGTAGCCCTGTGCAACTTGCATGTGCATGGTGCAAAAGCACAGGAGAGACACAGAGAGAGAGAGAGTGAGAGAGAGAGAGAGACCGTGACAGAGAGAGAGAGAGAGAGACCGTGACAGAGAGAGACAGAGAGAGAGAAAGAGAGAGAGAGAGAAAGAGATCTTTGTGGTCAGAATGTTCCCTCGACCATGAACCAAGTCAGCTTTGCCAGAAGCAAGAACCATTCAGAGTTAGTCAGTGGAAACTTGGCTTAACAGGCATTTTTTTTTTTTTTTTTCTGGCTTCTTTCAGTGCAGATTTTGTACCGCTTTTAGTTAGGTGACCTAAGATGCTGCTTAGCTCTCCTACCCTCTAATCTGGTTCTGGTGAGGGTGCTACGAAGCAGGGCTGGAGCCTGGGGTATGTTTGGGGAGGGATGGAGACTGGGTTGGCCAGTAGGAGGGGCTGGGTGCCTGAGGGCAGGTGGAAGATTTGCAGAAGCAAGTGTATGCCAACCTACAGATGTTTCCAAAGGGTCAAATAAAAGAAAAGAATCAGGACTTAGGTAAGGACTGATAGTATATGGAAATCTGTTGCAATAGGGGAATGTCCCAACTACTTGGAGAAGTAGAGCACAGCTAGAAGGAGCTGGGTGTTGGAGAGTCACGTGAGTAGGTGCTGTGAGTGAGCAACTAAACAGGAGTGTTTCTCTGCATATGTAGTCAGTCGATTATAGGGAAAGGCTGTTGGCAGTAGTGGTGTCTTGTCTGCATTCCCGTATACGCTCTTAGTGCTCACACAAGCATTAGAGTGGGACAAAGTTCAGGGACCGTGGGAAAGCAGAGAAGACTGACCAAAGTTTGGTCAGGCTGCATTAGTGGGCATTTTGTCCAGATTTGTTAGTGGGGACAAATAGTTCAGTTAATTATTTATAAGCTGAAGAATGGGAATTGGGAGAGTTTGTGTCTGTCCTTGTCAATAGGTAAATAAAATGATCATCCACACGTTTTATCTAAGTCTTTTGGGGGAAAGTTGGTCTTTGCAATAAGCCCTTTCCTGGAACAGAAAAGGATGGGAGATTGAAAAGAAACTATTCCTGTTTTCCAGGAGCAGGAGCTCATATTTTTCCAGGACCTCAGCTAAAGTTCAACATTGTCATGTGGGTGGAGCACAACCAAGACAGTCAACCCTTGTCTTAGTTGGCCTGTGCTGCTATAACAAAAAACCCATAGCCTAGGTGGATTAAACATTAAAAAGGTAATTCTTACAGTTCTGAGGAGTCTGAGATCAAGTTGTCAGCCGATTCAGTTTCTGGCGAGGGTTCTCATCCTGCTTTGCAGATGAACATCTTAATGCAGTTCATGTGGCATATGGGATAGCAACAGAGCTCACCTCTCTGTGTCTCTTTTTACAAGGGTGCTAATCCCATTCACAAGGGCTCCACTCCAATGACCTAGTCATATCTCAAAGGTAATACTATCTTATGACCTTTACATACGATCGTACTGGGCATTGGGTCTTCAATATATGAATTTAGTAACCATAGATTCTAGACTGGCTTTTCTCCTAAAGCTGGAGTGCAGTGGCCCAATCTTGGCTCACTGCAACCTCCACCTCCCGGGTTCAAGTGATTCTCCTGCCTCAGCCTCCTGAGTAGCTGGGATTACAGGCACGCACTGCCATGCCAAGCTAATTTTTGTAATTTTAGTAGAGTCGGGGTTTCACGATGTTGGTCAGGCTGGTCTTGAACTCCTGACCTCATGATCCACCCACTCTGGCCTCCCAAAGGGCTGGGATTATAGGCGTGATCCACTGCACCTGGCCTAGACTGGCTTTTCTCAGATACCATTCCAAAAGTCTGATGTAATACAATTATGATTGCAATAGCGTTATGCATGTTTCTTTTCTCCAGTAGATGATTAGAAAACATTACTTATTCTCTGTTTCATTTTCTTTGAATGTCTAGCATCCTTTGCATTGTTCTGTCTTTAACCAGTGGAGACAGTGCTCTCAGCAAGTCTGTGTCTCTGCTTTGCTGTGCACTTATGCTAGGGAGCACCATCACCACCCAACTCTCAAGGGTCAAAATCCTATTTATTCCCAAGCTCCATTTTTCTTTGCTTCCTTCTAGAGACCACCAGGTATTTAGATTTTCTTGTTCTTTCTATTTAGTATTTTTTTTATAATAAGTATTTTTTTTCTGATATTCACACAAATGGAAAAGACCAGACAGAATTTTAAAATAGACATTGCCACTTACAGAAAATCTATATTCAGGGAAGGAATGGTTGGGGGCCCTTAGTAACTGAAATCTGGTGATGACCACACCATAGTTCTTTAATACATCAACACAGGAATTGTTGCTCTGTTTATTTTTTGAAAGGGATGGTGATAACATACATTTGAAAGGAGTCATGGTGACTAATGGGAAAACATTACAGATTGTCATTTCACTGAGTCTACCAGCTTTCTCTTACAACTGATGTGGAGTGGTGACTGTGGAGGGACTGGCTTCATGACAAGAAGAGAAAGGGAATACAATGAAGTCTTCCTCCCATTTCTGTCCTTCAGTTGTTCAGAGGAGTGTTAGGGTTCTCTAGAAGGATGGAACTAATAGGATAGATGTATATAGAAACAGGAGCTTATTAAGGAATATTGACTCACACGATCACAAGGTGAGATCGAACAATAGACCACCTGCAAGCTGAGGGACAAAGAAGTCAGTCTGAGTTCTGAGACCTCAAAAGTAGAGAAGCCGACAGTGCAGCCTTCAGTCTGTAGTCAAAGGTCCAGCAGTCCCAAAGCTGAAGAACTTGGAGTCTGATGTTCTAGGGCAGCAAGGATCGAGCATGGGAGAAAGATGTAGGCTGGGAGACTCAGCCAGTCTGGTCTTCTCACTTTCTTCTGTCTGCTTTTATTCTGGCCACACTGGCAGCTGATTAGATGGTACCCACTGGGCCTGCCTCTCCCAGTTCACTGACTCAAATGTTAACCTCCTTTGGAAACACCCTCACAGACACACCCAGGAACAATACTTTGCATCCTTCAATCTGATCAAGTTGACACCCAATATTAACCATCGCAAGAGGTAATTCATTGCCCTTCCAAGGATATTTGATGGATACGTAAATAAATATATTATTTTCTTATATTTTACATAAAGTATGGTACAGTATATGTACCATTTTACCTTTTCTTTTTTTCTTTTCTTTTTTTTTCTTTTGAGATGGAATCTTGCTCTGTTGCCCAGGCTGGAGTACAGTAGTGCAGTCTTGGATCACTGCAACCTCCCCCCACACCGGTTCAAGCGATTCTACTGCCTCAGCCTCCTGAGTAGCCGGGACTACCGGCACCCGCCATCATGGCTGGCTAATTTTTTGTATTTTTACACATCATGGAGGTTATTTGGCATGAGGAAAAAAGTGTTGTGTGCATGTGTGTGCGTATGTATATACGGTGGATGCTCATTATTTATGGATTCCATATGTGCAGATTCGCCTACTCATTGAACTTTATTTGTAACCTCCTGTCAGTACTGGCACACGTTTGTAGTCATTCACAGCCATGGGCAGAGTAGTGAAAAGCATGAGTCTCCCAAAGTGCATGTTTCCAGCTGAGGTCAAACCAGGTAAGTCTGCCTTCCTGCTTCAGCTTCCATACTGTGAACAAGTGTCCTCCTCACAGTCTGTTTAGAGCCATGCTTGTTACCTTTTTGTGCTTTTTGTTGTCAATTTCACTGTTTAAAATGGCCTCCAAATGCAATGCTGAAGTGCTGCACTGCGTTCTGGAACACAAGAGGGCTGTGAGGTGCTTCAGGGAGAAAAGACATGCATTAAATAAGCTTCCTTCAGGCAGAGTGACAGTGCTGCTGGCCGTGAGCTCAGTGTTAACAATCAGCAATATATATTAAATAATGTGTCTCTTAATAGAAACATACATAAAATGAGGTTACATATTGATCAGTTGAAAATGTTGTAAACAGAGGCTCACAGGAAGCTAATCTTGTATTTTCTTTAGGAGCAATGGTTCAGTATTTGCTAATTCAGTGTTCATAGCAACTTTATAGAACAGAACTACCACAAATAATAAGAATCGGGTACACACACACACACACACACACACACACACACACACACATAAACATAAACCCTAACAGATGTTGAGTATTTCATTGTATGGGTATCCCATAATTTATGTAGTCTCCTACTTATGGACGTTTGGGTTTTTCCTACACTTAATATTACAAAGAATGCCATGATGAATAAATGTGTGTATCTCTTTTTCAGGTATACAAGTATACATATATAAGAATGTTTCCTAGATGTGAAATTGCTGGGTGAAAACATGTGAGCATTTGTAATTTTGATAGGTATTGCTCTGTTTCTCCATGGAGGCTGTATTCATCTACACTGTCTGGGGCTGCCAGCACCCACTGTCTCCTGGAGCACCTTTCTCCACAAACCTGGTGGAAGAACGGAATACAGACTTTGGACTTTTCTTTGTGTTTTTTAAGACAAATACACAGAACTTGATGTTTGAGAGTCTGCTCTGTATGCCAGAGGCATGAGAGTAACTTTAAGCATCCAGATACTTTTTATCTTTCCCTACTCAAAGTACTCCTGGTGAGAGGAGAGTGAAGCAATAATGTTTAAGGTCCCAAGGAGAGGATCGATGTGTATGTGTATGGGTTCCCTTCATTTGGGTCTCTTCAGGGTAATTTGCAACTTCTGTAGTCCAGTTATGGACAGGCCTGCTGTTCCCACCTGGAAGACCTGAAGAGCAATTAGAAAATCAATAGACGTGATTTAGTATTTACTCATGTGCCTCACTGGCTCAAGTCAGGAGTCAGAAAATAACCACTGGCCAAATTCAGCCACTGCCTGTTTTTGTGTGGTCTGTAAGCTAGGAATAATTTTAAAATTTTTTAATGTTTGAAAAAAAATCAAAAGAAGAAGGGTATATCACGACACATAAAAATTACATGAAATTCAGGCTGGGTACAGTGTTTCACACCTGTAATTCCAGCACTTTGGGAGGCCATGGCAGGCAGATCACTTGAGTCCAGGTGTTTGAGACCGGCCTGGACAACATGGAGAAACCCTGTCTCTACAAAAAAATTCAAAAATTAGGCAGGCATGGTGGTGCATGCCTGTAGTCCCAGCTTCCCGGGAGGTTGAGGTGGGAGGATCACTTGAACCCAGGAGGCGGAGGTTGCAGTGAACCAAGATGGTGCCATTGCACTCCAGCCTGGGTGACAGAGTGGGACCTTGTCTCAAAAAAAAAATCACAAGAAATTCAAATATTAATATTCATAAATAGAAAGTCTTATTGGAACACAGCCACACTCATCCCTTTATGTATTATCCACAGCTGCTTTCATGCCACAAGGGGAGAATTGAGTAGTTACAACAGAGATGATATATCCCAGAAGGCCTAAGATATTTACTGTGGCCCTTTACAGAAGATGTTTGCTGTCTGTTGAAACTCTAAAGGTGCCTTTTCTTCTGTCCCTTATCAGACTTTCAGTTCGTGGCTGTTAGGTTGAAGGTTCCGCCTAAGAGAGAAGCACCATTTCAAACCCCCGAGTTGCCATTTGCATTGTGGCTATTTGGCTTTGTTTCTTTTCATACAGAAAGTTGGAAATTTGTGAACCTATGATGTGGAAACAATGAGGACAGCTTGTTTCTGTTTCTTTCTTTTTTTATTTTCTCTCTCTTTCCTTCTTTACTTTTCTTTCTTTTCCTCCTTTCAAGATAGGGTCACTCTCTGTTGCCCAGGCTGGATGGAGTACAGTAGCATAATCATAGCTCATGATCTCAAGTGATCCTCCCACCTGAGTCTCCAAAATAGCCAGACCACAGGCATGTATCATCCAGCTAATTTTAAAATTTTTAAAAAAATTTTAGCTGAGACAAGGTCTCACTATGTCGCCCAGGCTGGTCTTGAACCTCTGACCTCAAACGATTCTCCTTGGCTTGGTCTCTGAAAGTGCTGGGATTACAGGCAACGGTCAGCCCACCTGGTCATTTTATGCCATCTGTCCTCTGAGCCAAATTATGGTAACCCAAATTCCTGAGTTTTCTAGGACAGCCCAGATTTAATATGTTCTTTCTTGTCAATACAAATCACCTCACCAAACTATACCCCCAGGTGGAATAAAAATTTTTTGTTATACAGGTACAAATACACAAATAATAATTTAGATGAAAAAAAATGGTAAAACTCATCACTGATGGAAACATATGGCATATTGCTTCAGACACACATGATTTTCTCGGCCTGAGACCAATTCTCTAGCTTGGGACTCTGCTTCTGAAACTCATTTATACTGAGATATATATCATAGTTATTACTTTTGCCTGGAATCTGATACAGAGAAGAGGAAAGAAGGATTCCTTGAAAAGACAGCTGTAGAAATAATTGTTTTCCCTGGTGGAGATAGTGCCATGGGTCTTTGATCATTGGAAAGCCTGGTAGCCCCCTCCTGTACTCTAACTCCATTGTTTTGTTGTTAACATATCATTGCATATACTCTCTTGTACTCTCTTGCTTGTTTGCACGCTACTTGTTAAGCCTTTTTTTTTTTTTTTTTTAATGGAGTCTTGCTCTGTTGCCAGGCTGGAGAGCAGTGGCGTGATCTCGGCTCACTGCAACTTCTGCCTCCTGGGTTCAAGCAATTCTCCTTCCTCAGCCTCTCGAGTAGCTGAGACTACAGGTGTGCGCCACCATGTCTAGCTAATTTTTGTATTTGTAGTAGAGACAGAGTTTCACCATGTTGACCAGGATGGTCTCTATCTCTTCACCTCGTGATCTGCCCACCTCAGTCTCCCGAAACACTGGGATTATAGGCATGAGCCACCGTGCCCAGCCTAAACCTTCTAATGTGTCACACCCTATGCTAAACATTTGATAGAAATTTCATTTGAACTTTATAAATATGAGTAAGAATCTTCATCACCTCTGTTGAAAAACATGTGGAGGGAGCTTAAGTCAAGAATCTTATACAAAGTTACACACCTTTGTAGGCAATACAGCCAAGATTCAAACTCAATACTGTTTGGCTCTAGAACCTGAGGTCTGTATTATCATGTGATCTTCAGTCATTGATTTTTTCATTTAGAAAATATTAATTACTTGCCTACCAAGAGTCAGGCAGTGTGCTGATTGCTGGGAATTTCATGGTGAATGAAACAGATGCAGTTTCTGTTTACAGAACTTACAAGGATAGTGGTGGGGGGGAATGGATGTTAATTTTTAAAAATGATACAAATATTTAAATAAAGAAATGTAATGGAAAAGTTTAGAATAAAGAAATCCACAAAGTCTTTGGAATCAGGGAAGGGCTTTCCTGAATGTGTGATGCTTGAGCTGTGTCTGGAAGTTGATTACTGATTAAGCAGAGAGGTGTATGTTTGGTGGTGATAGTGGGGAAGGGTGCGGTGTGATAATTCCAGGTAGAATAAATAGCATGTGCAAAGGCCCTAAGGTCTGAGAGAACATGGTCTTTGGAAGGAGTAAGAAGCAAGTCATAAAAAAGAATGAGTTCATGTCCTTTACAAGGACATGGATGAAGCTGGAAACCATCATTCTCAGCAAACTAACACAGGAACAGAAAAACAAACACTGCATGTTCTCACTCATAATTGGGAGTTGAACAATGAGAACACATGGACAGAGTGGGGAGAACATCACACACCGGGGCCTGTTGGGGGGTGGGGGCAAGGGGAGGGAGAGCATTAGGACAAATACCTAATGCATGTGGGGCTTAAAACCTCGATGATAGGTTGATAGGTGCAGCAAACCACTATGGCACATTTTTACCTATGTAACAAACCTGAACATTCTGCACATGTATTCCAGAACTTGAAGTAAAATTAAAAAAAAAAAGAAGACAGCCAGCATGAGCATAGCTGGTATCTGGAGACAGAAGCAGGTAGTGATGAGATATGCAGAGTGGACTCGGAAGAAGAGCTGAGGGGAGCTGTTGAGTATCAGCCTTGCGAGAGTCCACTGAATCAGTGTGGTCTTGGGTGAGGCTGATGGCAGAAGTGAAAAATGAGATACTGATAGATTTGGAGGATACCTGAGTAGATAAAAATGGATGAATGGGACAATTAGTGTGAGAGCAAAGGAGGTTTCCAGATGACTTCCAGGCTGAGAACTGGAAGGTTGTTGTCCCGTCCTGCAGTCACAGGGATGCTGATCTTTAAGGCCCTGACTGCAGAGAGTGGGAAGACCTGAGAAGCAGGGAGGATGTGAGGAAAAACCTGTTCTCCAGGTTATTCCAGGTTCTTCAGGTGGAACAGGAGTGAAGTTACATGAAGGTGCAGTTTGCTTACAGTCAAGGGAGTAGTGGGCAGCCTGGTTGAAGCGACTGGGCAAACTTGTGTTCTCAGAGCTTCTTTTCAGCCAAATCTTTCTCCTTCTCTGATGACAAGAGGAGTAGGGGGAAGGAGGAGAAGTCAGGGCAAGCCCAGTTGCAGAGGGACACAGGGACACAGGCTAGAGGCACCCTGCAGGTGTGCTGATGCCCAAAGCCAGGAGAGTGGGCTGGGTTCCAGGTAGGTGCCAAGTGAGAGGGCACCCTGGTGTCACAAAGTAGGGCAGCAGAAGGTTGCCTGGAGGGCTTCCAGGGGGAATGCGGATGTCAGCAGTGATTTGATATGTGCTTCTAGTAGGAGGACTGGGGTTACTTAAACAGCTGGTAGAACTCAGGTGTGGTCTTGGGATCTCAGTCCCAGTAACTCCTGGAAGGTCCATGCTGTTCTTCCTTAAATTTAAAAGGCAGAGATGGGAAGACCCAGAGAGCACAGTGTTAGACTTTAGGAGGACAGGGGTCTTTCCTTATGCATCTTTGCATCCTCAGCATTTTGCATAGAAGGGATTGATGTCCATATTTTCATAATACTTCCCTGTTTTTTTTCTTTGAGACAATTATAATTTAAAAAATTTTTTAAATTAAAACCTGTCATTTGTATAGAAAGTCTTACAGAGCAACAGAATTGCATCTGGTTTTCATTATACACCTATCGAAGTCGTCCTCATCTTCTGTAACCGCCCTCTTACTGGCTGTCTCTGTTGGTCATCACTGCCCTAAGCTTGACCTTATTTCACATCAGGCCCATTAGTGCAGGGGTTGATGTTACAGTTTGGATATTTGCCCCACCCAAATCTCACACTGAAATGTAATTCCCAGTGTTGGAAGTGGGACCTGGTGCGAGGTGATTGGATCATGGGGATGGATTTCTTGTGGGTGGTTTAGAACGGTTTATCTAATTACTGGTTTATCATGAGGACTGTACCATCCCCTTGGTGCTTTCCTCATGAGAGTGAGTGAGTTCTTATGAGATCTGATTGTTAAGTGTGTGGCACCTTCTCCCCACATGTCTTGCTCCCACTCCTGCCATGTGAGACACCTACTTCCCCTTCTGCCATGATTGGAAGCTTCCCAAGGCCTCACCAGAAGCAGATGCTGGCACCATGCTTCCTGTACAGCCTGCAGAACCATGACCCAATTAAATCTCTTTTCTTGTAAATTACCCAATCTCAAGTATTTATTTATAGCAAGGCAAGAGTGGCTTAATAAAGTTGATTTGCAGCTAGCAGAGGTACATGTCCTTCCCAGATTCAATCCATATGTCAGCCATAAGAGAGAAGGAGTGTATTCCTCAGGAAGTTCTTCTCTGAAGGACATTGTGGCCGTGCCTCGGGGGTGAAAGGATTGATCATACATATTGCATGACCCTTTGTCATGGAAGAGTGTAAGGCACATCCTTTAGCGGTGTGTTTCCCTTCATACACTAAATGGGCCCTTGAAAATGAGCCCAAATCTATTTTTATTTAGGTTAGTTTGAATAAAAGAAATCTGGTGGCAACAGACTGCAAAAGAGAGCGATTATTTTATACCACAATCATTCTCTAACTTCAGTTCCGCAACGTTAATTTTCCATGCTGGAAATGTATTTGTCTTTGGGGGCCCTGCTGGGGTGCACAGGAATCTCCAAATATGGTCTGATGGCCCACCTGGGTGTGGCAGCTGGGTTCTTCTTTCCTTTCCGCTCTGTTTCTTTTTTTCAGGTGTCTGATTCTCCAGTATATCTTTCCTGACCCCATTTTTCCCCTGATAGATGGATTTCTTTGGTTAACATGCTAGAATACCACAAAACATAAGTTTATTTTTCTCATAAATCTCAACTCTTTCCTGAAAATTTGTATCATTCGCTTTTAATAAAATTCCTTTCCTTCTATGTCTGGGTCCATTTGTCTTCATCTCTTGCTGGGGTACAGGGAGGGGTCTGGGAGGATCTTGCCTCTTTGCCTTCCTTTGTCCTACATAGCACCGTGAGTCTTCACTCTCATATGGCTCTCATCAATCATGCTTGCTGTCTTCCCATTAAGTGACCCCCTGTGACCATTCTGTTTCTCTTTAATAACCTCTAGGCATTCCTCATGCCCAGAATATTATTCTTGCAGAACGAAGAAGTCTGTTTCCTTCACTATATTGTGGCTTGTGACTGTTTGGTTTTGTTTAGGTGGATGTGTTCTTTTAGGAACATATACATTTTTTTCTTTTTGCCTTAGAATCAGCCAAGGGTTGTGACATTAAAATACAAGATACATTTATAACTTCATGTGACCTGGATTTGGTGCAGGTCATGCTGAGACAATGATGAATGTCTCCTGATCAACACCAGAAAACCTTGCAGAAAATACATTTAAAAATAGGAGTGATGTACTGAGTTCTACTAATTTGCAGTAAATTATCTTTTTGGACCTAGGTCTGGCAAACCCCTCCCGTGCACCTGCCCTGTGTCACAGGTTGCACTGGGAACTCTGCATATGTTATCTTACATAATTTTCTGAAAATTCTATCATGTAAGCATTACCGTGTGCATTTTGCAAATGATCTAAGGAAGGGGCAGAGGGCAGTGGAAGTAGAGATCAGATCAAAACTTAGGTCATCTAAATCTAGCACCTTCTTCATCTTGTCACCTCCCTGTGGCCGCCTTTGATGCATAGCATTTCTTTATTTTTAAGAACATAACTTTCACTCACTCCTGATGCAATGATTTCATTTATAAGTGACCTTAGTAGTCCCAGGGTCCTGTAGAACATTTTTTTATGAGAGTAGCTCAAGGAATTCTTCCCCTCAAAGCCTGCGGTGGGTGGAGCAGTGTTCACAGGGTCATCCCAACTTTGTTCTTTTTTTCCCAGATGCCTGCTGAGAGTTGGTGGCTTGCAGACTTGTTGAAAATCTGAGGGGTCAGATAATGTGATGTCACTAATTTGGCATCATGTAAAGGAGAGGGCATAGGCTTTGAAAACTCCCCTGGGATCAAATCAGGCCTCCAGTTCCTGCTAGCTGTATGACCTCAGTCAATTTCCTTAATTTTTATTAGGTTTAGTTTCTTCATCTAAAAATTTTAAAGAATAAATATTATAATCTAAGCTTAAAGCAGGGAGTACAAGACGTTGTGAGAAACAGGTGCTCATTAACTATTACCTCTTTCTCCTTTCCAATGGACCATACGATGCTGAACCTCTTTCTGATTGGATGTTTGATAGTGTATTAGTCCGTTCTCATGCTGCTAATAAAGACATACCTGAGACTGGGTAATTTATAAAGGGAAGAGGTTTAATGGACTCACAGATCCACATGGCTGGGGAGGCCTCACAATCATGGCAGAAGATGAAGGGCATGTCTTACATGGTGGCAGACAAGAGACAATGAGAATCAAGTGAAAAGGGTTATCCCTTATAAAACCATCAGGTCTCATGAGACTTAATGCACTATCACGAGAACAGCATTGGGGGAACTGCCCCATAATTCGATTCTCTTCCACTAGGTCCCTCCCATAATGTGCGGGAATTATGGGAGCGACCATTCAAGTTGAGATTTAGGTGAAAACACAGCCAAACCATATCTGATAGGGAGTAACTGAAACCAACAACAAAAGACTGATTAGAATGAGCTAGTGGGTCTGTATTCCAAGATCAAATGCTGCTTAGAGATGCATTTCTTAAAAAAAAGTAAAAGCCCTAAGTAATTGTCAAGGAATTAGAAAAACAGAGAGAAAATATTACTGTGTTCAACACCATTCTTGTTTTAAAGAAGCTAAACGAATACAAAGAGTAAAAAAATATGGTGTTGGCATTTGCACATTGGGGCTTTGCTTGGAGGAATACATCTTGTCATTACTTGGCCGTGATCCAGCCCCAATATTTAAGTCTAGCCAGAAGAGAGTTAAGATATTTTGAACAGCTCTAGATGACAGCACACACAGCCCTGAGCTGTGCGCATGGAGCAGCTGGTTGTGTTCCCCTCCCTTATGCTCATGGGTGGTGTTATTCAGTCATGGCAGAGTGACTTTAATAGATATTAAAAATGCGGCTATTTGAGCATGTCATTCTCAAAGCCCCATTGAAACACTATACGGCAGCATATGTGACTGAACATGGTACAAGGCCATTACCTGCCTGCAACAGGAAACATTCCTTTTGATCTGTGACTCTGTATAGCAAAATAGTTTTGTAATCATGTATAATTTGTCTATTAGCTTTGTCTTTATGCCAAGCATAGTTAGAATAAAAATCGTGTGGAAAAGATTATTTTTATTGTGAATTCCTGATGGAAAAAGGCATTTTCTTTCAAAGTTATTATCTTGGTTTTACAGCTGACCTTTAAAAGAGTGTTTATGACTTTAAATACTCCAGAGCTCAGCAAATATTATCCTCCATATAATTTAAATAGTCATTATAGCTTTGTCTATAAACACTGAGTATGTATCATAAGATGCAATGTTGGTCGTTTAAAATTTTTGATATTTTATTGTAAAAGAAAAAAATCTTGTTTCATTGGTGCATTGAGTGATGGTTGACCTTTTCTTATTAAATTTCCTCTTCTCATTTCATCTGTATGTAATCCTAGAAGGTCACTGGCTGGCATTAGCAACTCCAGAAATGAATGGTCATGATGTCACTTCCTAGAATTGACAAATTAGTTTGTTTTGTCTCTCATTATCCATTATATCCCTTACTGTAATGGGGGATGAAAAAGTTCAAGATGGAATTGTGGCCTGCAATGTGTTGAACACCAAGAATTAGGGGTCTTTAGTGTGTCTCTCCTCCCACCTCTCTTACCATACGTACTTTGCATTTTTATGTGTGTTTTTTTTTTTGTATGCTTTATGACATATTCCTGGGCATGAGTTTTCTGCTATCATGGCTGATGATGCAAAAAAAAAAAAAAAAAAAAAAAAAAAGGGAGGGGGGAAGAGAAACAAGGGAGGGAGAAAGGGGAAGAAATAAGAAATAGAGGGCGTCAAAGGAAAAGTAAAACTGAATCATAACCAAAGAATATCTGAGCCTGGAAGGGTTCATATGGCTTCTCAATGAAGTCTTGCCACCTATAAATAAAACATAAATAAATAAAACAGAAAATCTACAGTCCTGTGTGCATTTCACTTGGACTTCCAGAAAGGCTGGGAGATTGTGGGCGAGTCATGTAACTTCCCTGCATTATTTCCTCCTCTGCAATAAATAATCAATTGTTCCTTTCCAATTTTAATAGCATGTGATTTAAAAGCTCCTTGGAAACCAATACTATGATTTATAAACAAAAGGGATCAGTGGATTGTTGATAATTTCAAGTAATTATTTTATTTTATCATGAAATCATTATCCATTTCTATAAACCATTAAGCCGAGTTTTGTGTGTATTCTGGCATAGCATAAGAAGTTAGCACAGCCGGGAAGGGTCCCTGCCCTCCACTGAAAGTGGCAGCTCTCATAAGTGCTACGGATGAAGCGGCACAGTCCCTGGGAGAGCACGTGGGGAGAAGTCATCAACCTCGGAATGAGGGAAGGTTTCTGCAGCAGTGATTCTGAGTGGCATCTGAAGGGTGCACAGGCTTTTGCTGGGTAAGGAGGTAAAGGAAGCGCATTCCAGGAAGAGGCACAGCATTACGAAAGTTTGGGGAGAAACAGAAAGAAGGCAAGTGAGGCTGGGGCAGGACCAAGCAGGGTGTCATGGTAGAAAAGGCTAGCATGACCAATATGATAGGAGCCAGACCATGTGCGGTTTTTAGGGAAGGAGTGACGATATTATTTATCATCCAAACATGACACTTCCGAAAGTGAAAGGGCACTACTAATAGTAAAACTGGGCTGGGCGTGGTAGCTCATGCCTGTAATACCAGCACTTTGAGAGGCTGAGGTGGGCAGAGGTCAGGAGTTTGAGACCAGTCTGGCCAACATGGTGAAACCTGTCTCTACTAAAAATACAAAAATTATCCAGGCATGGTGGCACATGCCTGTAATCCCAGCTACTTGGGAGGCTGAAGCAGGAGAATCACTTGAGCCCGGGAGGCGGAGGTTGCAGTGAGCCAAGATTGCACCACTGCACTCTAGCCTGGGCAACAGAGTGAGACTGCATCTCAGAAAAAAAAAAAAAAATTAATACTGGAATGACAGATCTAATGTCTATGATCAATACCCTATTTAAAAGCCTTTAAAGAAGTTTTTGTCTTTAAGCGTGATGAGAGGACATTAAATTTTTTGTTTGTTTGTTTGTTTGAGAGAGAGGCTCGCTCTGTCACCAAGTTGGAGTGCAGTGGCTCGATCTCTACTCACTGCAACCTCCGCCTCCCGGGACTGTAGTTATGCACCATCACGCCCAACTGATTTTTTTTTATTTTTAGTAGAGATGGGGTTTCACCATGTTGGCCAAGATGGTCTCGATCTCTTGACCTCATGATCCACCCACCTTGGCCTCCCAAAGTGCTGGGATTACAGGAATGAGCCACCACGTCCGACTGACATTAAAATATTTGGCTTTGGAAAGGCATGCTGTTGCAATGTGGAGACAAGATTGAAGGAGGTCCCAGAGGTAGAGCGGACGGATCTGTTCAAAGCCTATTTGTAGAGCTCCAGGGAGGCATGACTGGAGCTTGGACAAGACTGGAAGAGGTGGAGATTAGGAGAAGGGGACAGATAAAAGAGGATTTAAAGTCATCATTTTCAGTGATGGGCCACTGATTGCACATGCCCTTAATTCTTTCTATTGGAAGTAGGCGTAAGCCACTGTGCCCAGTCATCCCAGCACTTTGGGAGGCCGAGATGGGCAGATCGCAAGGTCAGGAGTTCGAGACCAGCCAGGCCAAATGGTGAAACCCCGTCTCTACTAAAAAATACAAAAATTAGCTGGTTGTAGTGGCGGGCACCTGTAATCCCAGCTACTCAGGAGGCTGAGGCAGGAGAATCTCTTGAACCTGGGAGGTGGAGGTTGCAGTGAGCCAAGATCACGACACTGCACTCCAGAGTAGGTGACAGAGTGAGACTTCATCTCAAAAAAAAAAATAAATGAATAAATAAATAAATATATATATAAAAAATAAAAGCAATTGCAAAAACTGCAGTTACTTTTGCACCAACCTAATACTTCCTTATATCCACATACTTTGGTATTATTCTCCCAACCTGACTCAGGGCTTCACCAGGGAATGTGCTTGGCCAGTAGAGGAGACGTGAAAACTGTGTGCATTGTGCTTTGACTCCTACTGCTTTGGACTCTGTCCACCAATCTGGGTCCATCTCCTGGAGGAGGAGAGAACATGTGGAAAGAGGCATGGGCATCCAAGTTGGAGGTCACCATAAACTTCAAAACCAGCCAGTGCCAGCCAACCAAACAGCAGCAAGCACAGAGGGCCGCGGAGCCTGGTTCAGACCAGAAGACTCACTCAGCTGCCCCCTGCCTGAATCATAGACTAGAAACCATTAAGGTTTGGTTGAATTTGTTGCACGGCAATAGATACAGAAGATGTTCATGAGAGAAAACTCTAGAAGAATATCAGGTTTAGGCTAAACTAGCTTAGTTCAGACATATTGACTTTGAGAAGTGGTTAGGACATTTGAGAAAGAGGTGATGTGGCCAGGCGTCGTGGCTCACACCTGTGATCCCAGCACTTCAGGAGGCTGAGGTGGGTGGATACTGACTTGAGGTCAGGAGTTTGAGACCAACCCGGCCAACACAGTGAAACTTTGTCTCTACTAAAAATACAAAATTAACTAGGTGTGGTGATATGCGCCTACTTGGGAGACTGAGGCAGGAGAATTGCTTGAACCCAGGAGGCAGAGGTTAGAGTGAGCCGAGATTGTGCCATTGCACTTGAGCCTGGGCAAGAGAGTGAGACTCTGTCAAAAAAAAAGAAAGCGAGAAAAGAAAGAAATGAAAAGAAGGAAAGAAGGAAGGAAGGAAGGAAGGAAGGAAGGAAGGAAGGAAGGAAGGAAGGAAGGAAGGGAGGAACAAAAGAAGGAAAGAAGGAAGGAAGAAAGGAAGAAAGAAAGAGGTGTTAACCATGAGTGGCAGTTCCTCTGTGGTGCTCAGAGGAGAGATTTGGGTGGAAGAGTTAAATTTGTGTGTGAGCTCTGCAGTTGAGAATATCCACCAAGAAAGCTTGAGGAGAGAAGAAAAGTGAGCCAGGAAACCTACTGACTGTGAAGATGGTGAGACCACCAAGGAGACCTGGGAGAAACAGGCAGGTAGGAGGAAAACTAGGAGTGTGTTGTGTCAGGGAGCTAAGGGACCCTTAGCTGAGTACTAACAAATTAGTGCTAGAGGATGAAATAAAAATCATGTGCATTTTATTACTGTATGTTCAATAACATATACCTTGAGTGGACCATTTTTGTCTCCTCAAGAGGGGAATTGAGTGATGAGCAATGTAGAACACCAAATGTCCCTATTTTCTTACCTTCGCAGTGATTTTGATGATCTTAGAGATAGGCATAGGAGAAACCCATCCTCTGGCTGGAAATGGGGGAGTATTGCCTGGCAGATCTGGCTCTGAACATTGTCCTAAGGTAAGGAATGTGCCATCTGCAGTCCTCTTTCTGCACTTATTCTCTCTCAGAGCCACCAAGCTTGAATTTCTAACAGCATCTTCACCCTATTTCCAGATTCTTGGCTTGAGAAAGGATCTTGCAAATTCATTTACACTAAGGTGTAAAGGATTGATAAGCCTAACTCTTTTGTTTTGCTCAGAGAACTACACCTGAAACAACAAGAAAGCTGTCTCTACTCTGGAAAATGCAGTTCTCTGAGTGTGGGGAGGTTGTTCTGAACCTGCTTCTTTTACTTGAATTACTTCCTTGTACTTTGCTTTTAAATACCTTTGAAATGAAACCCTAGGGTCACACAATTGTAGACTTTGGGGTGCTTTCAGTCTAGAGTAATCACACCTCCGAGGACTTATCTTTCCTTTCTCTCCAAACCTGCTTCCTCTTTTAAATTTCCTTTTAGAATTTGATTAATAACACCAACTTCTTCCCCTCTTCCTTTCACCCAGGCTAGAAATGATTGAATTATATTTGACCTGCTCGCTCACCACATCCGGATGCTGTGATTCTGCCCTGCCTGCCACTGCTGGCTTCATCTCTGTCCCTTCCTGCAGTTTCAGAATGAGATCACGCTTTTATCAACTCCCCCTTGGCTCCATGTCTCTGCCTCCTGACCCTTGTTCCAAGTCTGTTTTCTTCTATTCACCATAGAAATTGTGCTAACGGAATTGTCTTTCTTATGTAAGGATGTGAACTTGGGCCCATCCTCTCTATACATCTTTGCTGGTGCATTTTCTCCTAAAGCCTAAACTTCTTCTCAAAGCACCTATTGTCCCTTCTAAGGGATGCTGAACTAGAGCTTTCCTGCCTTACTTATTATTTTTGGTTGAAATTAGTTGAGAATTGCAGGATAGCAAGAGACCAGCTAAAACATTTTACTCTTTCTTCATTCCCAGGTGAAGGTGGGAGTCTATCATTTTATGCCCCTTTGTGAAGATGCAAGCCTCAAACTACCCAAAAGAATGTAACATCTGCGGTGGGTGTTGCTTAATCATTCAGTGCGGAGGAACTCTGTGGGTTACGGCTGAGCAGCTCCAGGAGGCTGCAGTGAGGAGGGTGCTGGAAGTGGGGCAAAGGCTTCGACTTGATGTATTCTTTTGCTTAGGACAGAAATGGTGAGCCCTTGGGTAATCTCACCACATTTCTCTTCCCTTATTTGGGACACTGAAGAGCAGGGTGTTCCTAATATTTTATAGAAATATAAAAGGAAGCCAGCATGATGACTAAGCCAGCTGGACACCTGCAGATGCGTCTTGCCACCTGGCCTCGGCTCTATCTCCCTACCCCATCTTCACCCCGAGCTGGAGCAGACTGGCCTTCGACCTCTGCTGGCTAGGGACACCGACTCCCCGGATTCATCTGGATTAAGAACCCAAGACAGTAGTCACAATCTGTGAATCAGTCTCTTCTGCTTCCCACGAGGAAGAAATATCTTAACAGGTAGGATTGGAGAATCCAAGGTCCCCTGGAGGGGATTTTTCATAAGGAGGCCCTTCACAGGCGTGTATTATCTTATTCTGGTCTCAATCTTTCTGGGCTCAGTGCTGGGCATTCACCCAGGCGAACCATAATCATGTCAAACCCGATAGGCCTTGCTCCTGGGAGCATTCATCCTAGCCAGATTTTTCAAAGCTGTTCACCCTTCCAGAAATGGACATCTGCTCTCCTCTTCCTTTTTCTGGAGAAGCCCATTCCTCACTCACGGATTTGCTTAAACAGCACCTGCGCCAGGAAGCCCACCATGATCAGTGGCTTCACAGCCAGAATCGGCAGCTCCTTCCCCATGCCCCTGCCCCATTACCACCATGATCTGTGGCTCCAGAATGGGCTGCTCCCTCCCCGTGCCCCAGTCCCCCATTATCACCATGATCTGTGGCTTCACAGCCAGAATCAGCCGCTCCCTCCCAGTGCCCCATCCCCATTCTGTTTTGCGGTGTGTGTGTGTTTCCTGTGTACCCTGGGCTTCCAACTCTCTGTGAGGAGCCAGGACCGATGGGATTCTATTAGTCCGCTGTGATCCTCCTGCGGCACTCAGGCGTCAAGTCCTTGTGCGTTGTAGGCACTCAGTGAGTGTAGGATGAATAAATGAAAGACTGAATGAGAGAACAGCCCCTGGGTTTTAGCCAGACCTCTGTCAGTGCAGCAGGTTCCTTGTGAAACTGACTTCCTGGCACTGGGGAAGTGTTTGGTGGGCAACTCAGGCAGGAGAACCTCCAGTCCGCTGTCTGGGGCTCCTCCCGATTTCTTGAGTCCTTTAGAGAATAATCAGGAAGGAAGCTCCCTGTTCAGCTGTCATCCCAGGTCACTGCTCTCAGGTGTTCACTGAAACTATGCAATCAAATAAATGTTTTAAAGCCCTAAATTCTTGCTGAGTAGGGAAAGATCTCAATTATTCAAAGGTTCCTTTCGGAGAGGTCAACCTTTGGCTAACACAGAAAATAAATATTTATTTTCTTTTCTGATTATACAATGATGTACAACGATTATTTTTAAAATATTGTAGCTGGGATTATAGGTGCCTGGATAATTTTTATATATCCACGCCCAGATAATTTTTGTATTTTTTTAGTAGAGACGGGGTTTCGCCATGTTGGCCAGACTGGTCTTGAACTCCTGACCTCAGGTGATCCACTTGCTTCAGCCTCCCAAAGTGCTAGGATTACAGGCATTAGCCACCGTGCCAAGCCCATGTCTTTTTTAAGCCTTCACAACCTTTTCCAAATTTTCCACTATTATTTCTTCTTAATTATTGACTTTTACATTTTCTTCTTTGTGTTTTTCCCCCAGTTTGTGAAATTGTCTTCTAACTTTGAGATGGCTGCGTGTATGTGTGTGTGTGTGTGTGTGCAAGCGCGCACATTTATCAAAGGTTAGTGCTGTTTACATGAATTTTTGCTAAAGGAGATAACAGCCACTGAAATAGATTCTTCAAGAATGTATAAAGTAGATTAGAGGGAGGAAATGAAAATTGGAGGGAGCACCTTTGAATCTGAGGTCCTTATAAAATCAGTTTGCACATTTCTGCTGCAGCATCTCAGTCCTTCAACATTGGCCCCCAATTATTATTTTTTAAATATTGTTTATTTATTTTAGTTGAAAATTAAAATACCACCCCTAAGACATATCACTGTTAACAGTGGGGTATAGATTGATCCTTTCAGATTTCTTTAGTTTTATATATCTGCAAATATATATACACACACATATATATATTTATACACATATATTTATATACAAGCGATATTTATATTTATATATATAAACCACATATATAAGCTGTATTTCTATATTTTATATATATATATATGGTTTTTGAAGCAGAATTAAGGTTACATTATCAGTGATGTTCTGTATTCTGCTTTTTTTTTTTTTTTTTTTTTTGAGAGAGGGTCTCACTCTATCACCCAGGCTGGAATGCAGTGGCGCGATCATGGCTCACTGTAACCTTGACCTCCTGATCTCAGGTGGTCCTCCCACCTTAGCCTCCTAAGTAGCTGGGACTACAAGCAGGTGCCATCACACCCAGCTTGTTTTGTTGTTTGTTTGTTTGTTTATTTATTTATTTATTTATTGTATTTTTAGTAAAGACAAAGTTTTGCCATGTTGTCCAAGCCGGTCTCAAACTCCTGGCCTCAAGTGATCTGCCCGCCTCGGCCTCTCAAAGCACTGGGATTACAGGCGTGAGCCACCACACCTGGGTATTCTACTTTTTATGTACTAAAATAGTTTAGTTAGATTTCTATTTCAATACATATGTTTTATTTTTAATGCTTTATTGTTTAGTGTTATATTGATGGATATTTTGTAATATATTTAACCAATCTCTTACAATTGAAAATTTACGTTGTTTCCAACTTTTCACAATTATTTCTGTCCACTAATACAGGTACTTACTTAGAGACAGTCTGACACTTGGCATTGCCACAATTCAATGCATGCACATTTCACAGCCTTTGAGCCATGTAGCCAGGCTGCCCTTGCTGCCCTGCAGAAAGATGGGACTCATTGATATTCCCAACACTGATATATGGAAGTCTCCACTTTACCTCATCTTCACAAACGATACTATTAATATAATAATACTGGAGATTTACTAATCTTTTTAATCTTTATAAATTTGATAGGCAAAAATACAATTTCTTTCATTAATAGAGATTTAATTACTAGCAAGATCATCATTTCCTGTATTTACATCTTTTTTTTTTTTTTTTTTTTTTTTTTTTGAGACAGAGTTCTGCTCTTTCAGCCAGGCTGGAGTGAAGTGGCACAATGTAGGCTCACCACAACCTCCACCCAGCCGGGTTCAAGTGATTCTCCTACCTCAGCCTCCCTAGTAGCTTGGATTACAGGTGGGCACCACCACGCCTAGCTAATCTTTGCCTTTTTTTAGTAGAGATGGGGCTTCGCCATGATGGCAGGGCTGGTCTTGGACTCCTGACCTCAGGTGATCCACCTGCCTTGGCCTCCCAAAGTGCTAGGATTACAGATATGAGCCACCGTGCCCGGCCAATGTCTTTTTAAAACCTTCACAACCTTTTCCAAATATTCCATTATTATTTCTCTTTAATTATTGACTTTTACATTTTATTATTTGTGTTTTTTCCCAAGTCTGTGAAATTGTCTTCTAACTTTGAGACAGCTGTGTGTGTGTGTGTGTGTGTGTGTGTGTCATTTATCAAAGGTTAGTGCTGTTCAAATGAATTTTTGCTAAAGGACATAACACCCACTGAAATAGATTTTTAAAGAATGTATAAAGTAGATTAGAGAGAGGAAATGAAAATTGGAGGGAGCACCTTTGAATTTGAGGCCCCTATAAAATCAGTTCACACATTTCTGCTGCAGCATCTCAGTCCTTCAACACTGGCCCCCAGTTTGTTTGTTTTATGTGTAAGGAGTTAGAGCACACAGATTTTTCACAAGGCTCCATAAACTGCTGTGTGCACAGTCCTAGAGGTCTGTGAACTTAGATGGGAAAAAATTGCATCTTTATGTGCACAAATCTCTTGAAAGTTAGTATTTCTTTCAATTATAAATGTAACAACTAACAGTAATACTAGCAGTTTCTGACACCAATGAAAACCAATATTTTAAAATCACATTACTGCTCTTGAAGATATCTTGAAATATCACTACTATGAATTGAAACTAGATTTTGTTATTTTATAAAGAAGCGTATTGTTATTGTATCTTTTATCACACAAGCATTACATATTTTGTTGACTGCATTTCAATAGATCGTTATCCTGTGCATTTTGCTTTATGCATTTAAAATATTATTTTGTGCAAATCAAAACCACAATGAGATACCATCTCAGGTCAGTTAGAATGGCGATCATTAAAAAGGCAGGAAACAACAGATGCTGGAGATGATATGGAGAAATAGGAACGCTTTCATTATGTTGGTGGGAGTGTAAATTAGTTCAACCATTGTGGAAGATGGTGTGGCAATTCCTCAAGAAATACCAGATATACCATTTGACCCAGCAATGCCATTACTGAGTGTATACCCAAAGGATTATAAATCATTCTACTATAAAGACACATGCACATGGATATTTATTGCAGCACTATTTGCAATAGCAAAGACGTGGAACCAACCCAAATGCTCATCAATAGTAGACTGGATAAAGAAACTAACACAGGAAGAGAAAACCAAGCACCACAAGTTCTCATTCATAAGTGGGAGTTAAACAATGAGAACACATGGACACAGGGAGGGGAACATCACACACGGGCCTGTTGGTGGGTGGGAGGCAAAGGGAGGGAGAGCATTAGGACAAACACCTAATGCATGCTGGGCTTAAAACCTAGATAACAGGTTGATGGGTGAAGCAAACCACCATGGCACATGTATACCTTTGTAACAAACCTGCACATTCTGCACATATGTCCCAGAACTTAAAGTAAAACAAACAAACAAACCCTGATAGGTAAAGGGGTTAAGTGGGCACATAGTGAGTAAGTAGCTCATGTCACCTCTTTTCTTCCTATGTCAGTTGTACTGCTGGAACTCAAATAGATAACTGTATTACCTTTTACAATCCCAAATTAAAGAATTTCCAGAATCAAGTTTGTCGTCTACTATCAATGTCTTATACACTTTAATATTATCTTCTCTCAGGAGGGGGAGATTTCAAAAAAAATGTTATATTGAAAAGGGGTCTTTAGGCTTCAACAGGCTGCAAAGGACATCCAAGGCATCCACAGGTTAAGAATCCCTCAGCTGGAGACAGTGTTAAAGTTACAAGAAGGTTCTAATTTGCTCCTTGATGAGAAGCTAAGGTTTCTTCTGTTGCTGGGACTCCTTTTGGGTATTCTTTCTCCTTAGTTCTACCCATGTGACTGAGTTAAGAGCTTTTCGGAGGCTCCTGGAAGCTTCTCAAATGCTGTATCAAATGTATTAACATCCACCCACATTCCACATTAAATACATTTTCATTATAAAAACTTGAAAAAATTATTCTAATTTTGTTTTTTAAATCCTTGGTTTTGAGAAACTAATTTAATTTACAACTGAATGCAATTTCTTGACAACCAGTGTGCTTACTCAGGGGTTCTAGTAAAGTGGGAAAATCTAACATACAAATTGTTTTCTAAATGTAATGAAATTTTTATGAGCACTAAATTTCACAATTAATGATGTTGATACATGATACGTTTTGTGTACATTTAATTAAACATTTAGCAATAGCAATTTTTGTGATTTTCTTTTCATATTTTGGGGCCATTTTTTTAAAGTCTGTTTCACAGGTTCTGGAAAGCACCTTAGACGCTTGTGTCCATGTCTAAAGGATTAAATGTCGACAGGGTCCACAGCCTTTTATACTCAACCTTTTCAAAGAGTGCATCCTCCACGTCCTCTCCGTAACTGAACACTTGGTTCCCTCTCCTCACACAAGGACTTTCCTGCCGCCATCTGTAGGAGTGGAAGCTACTGGCTGCCCTTTGCTGTGGGGACTCCAGGCAGTGTTAGCACATTCCTACATCTTCCTTGCTTCTTGAATGGTTTTACTCAGTGCAAAACCATCCCCTGTACCCCTGTACTCCGAGATTCATTTTATCCACAGATATCATCCTGATAGTTCTCCTTTTGCTGTAATCTGTGGTTTTAGCCTTTATGCTCTTTGATCCCTGAGTTAATAGCCTTCCTGCTGTCCAGCCACCGCCTTGCACAACTTTCACCTCCCATGGGGACAAGCTATCCTGCCTTCTAACCTCAGAGCTCTGTGGCAGAGTCTGAACTTTGTTCAAGGCATGTCTCCAGCTTCCCAAACAAAGCAGAGTCATTTTCTCAGGAAATATTTGTTTCTTAATAATGCATGAATTCTCTTTTCTCCATTGTAATCCAACTCCCCAGTTCCAGAGTCTTATTCCTTTGTTAACACCTGGTACCTCTTCTGTATTAATATGCAATATATAAACTTCTAATCACAACCTCCTACTCATCTAATTCTCTAACTCCTGATTCTTGGGACTCGTTCTCTTTACCTCATCCATATCTCCCATTCCTTCCTGCTTTTCTTTCCAAACCATCCAATACTGACCTCTTTGCTTCTCTTTTTGCTGCTCTCCTTTAGACCAGTCTTTTGCCAGCATCCTCAATGTCTTAGCTGTAACAGGAGCAATGGCAGTCATATTAATCACTAACATGACCAAGTGCCTGCAGTGGACCAGACACTAGGCTCAATGCTTCCCATGCATTGCTTCATGGAACTCTTCGATGTAGGTACTATTATTCTCTTCATTAAAAAAAATAAGCAAAGGATAAGACAGATTAAATAACTTGCCTCATATGGTTTGAAAATTCAGATCTGATATTTTATGCCATTTTCCACTATATGTATACATAATTAGACCTCCTCTCAACTCCACTTCCTCTCCTTGAGCAAGTTTATGCAGGCTTCTAATCTCATTTACCTCCTGCTCCCATAGCTATGGGCACCTCTGAAACATTGGCCAAGGTTACTGATGACTTACTAATGACCTTGCCAACAGGCCGTTTTAGTTCTTTTCTCACCTGCTCTGAGCATACGATACCAACAACTATTCATGTATTATTTTAAAAAACACTTAATTTTTTTCCTCTTGGATTCGATGACTTTTCTTCTTCCTCCTTTTCCTTCTATTTCTGACCACTTCATTCTCTGTGGCTGGCTTGCCTTCCATTGTTCTTTGAAATTCTGATCCACCTAGAGATCTCATCCTTGCCTCCCATCCCTCCTCTCCTTAAATCGGGGGTGTCCAATCTTTTGATTTCCTTGGGTCACACTGGAAGAAGAAGAATTGTCTTGGACCACACATAAAATACACTAACACTAAAGATAGCTGATGAGATTTTTAAAAATCGCAAAAAAAAAAAAATCTCATAGTGTTTTAAGAAAGTTTACAAATTTGTGTTGGGCCACATTCAAAGCTGTCCTGGGCCACGGGTTGGACAAACCTGCTCTAAATGCGCTCTCTGTGTTGTTTTATTTGCTGCAGTGGCTTCAATCACTACCCTGCCTGTTGACCTTCAGACTTCCTGCTTACTTCTAGACCTCTGTGCCCAAATGCTTTATAGATCTTTCCATCTGGAAGTTGCTTAGGCACTGCTTATGTCCAGTCAGAGCTACCTCTATTCCCTATATTTCTGATCTTGATCAATGAGCCTGCCCAGCCAGGTAGGTAGGAGTCATTCCCATTTTTACTCCTATTTTCAGTCCATGAGTACCTCCTCTCTGTTGTTAGCTGCTTAGCCCGTCATCTCTGTTTCCTCCACCCACCCCTCACTCATTTTCCTGTCCTGCTTTGCTTCACTCCTGCCCATCCACACAGACTGCCGGAGGACTGTTCTCAATTGCAAAACCCATTACTTCACGAGCCTTCCTCTGCTCATACTATTACCTCCAGTCACTCCCTATTCTTGTGGACTGCCTCCCTTAACTCCTTTTGTTATGTACTCGTACCATGCTTCCAACAATTTTGGTGACTGTTTTTTCTGCTTTCTTTACTTTGGCTCTGCGTGCCTCCTGGGCAGCCATGATGCCTCTTCATTTTGTACCTCCAAGTACTTATACGGTACTTTTCTTATAGTGGATGTTCTGTAAATATTCACTGAATGAATGAGGATCATGAGATGCCACTTGAGACTGTCGGCTAGACCTTACTGCTGAAAGATATAAAAATAGCATTCCAGGAAAGCAAGGGTTCTGGGTAATATCCGCCATTGCCTAACTGACGTTTACTCCTTGATATTGGTAGAATGTGGCCAACAGGGTCCCTCCTCCACCTCCTGTGCATTTTCCTGGTGAGCTGTTTGCAGCAGTCAGGAAAGGTTAGAGGAGTTGTGGTCATTTTTACCAGCTTGATGTGTTTGCCTGGACTCAGGCCCCCAGTCAACAAAATGGATTCTTTTGGTGGTTTTCCTTCTCTGTGCTCCTGAGGCCATTGTGGTTGAAATATTCCTAGGAGATCAGGTGAGGTTGGGCAGAGTCTTCCTGATCCCTGCTGATGGGCTGTAGGTCTGAATGGCATCGGTGGACTTTATACAGTGTTTCTCCTGCTCTGCACTGTGGCATTACTACATCTACTGAGACGTTTACTTGTCTTATCTGTGTTCCTAAGTAATCCATCTTGGATTCTTAGCTTCTAAGAAGACTGAATTTGAAAGATCTAATTTCCAGCTTCATCTCAGCTATCAATTTACTGTGTGCCCTGGGACAAGTCACTCCCACTCCCCATGCCTGTTTCTTTCTCTGGAAAAGGAAGATGCTTCCCAAGTGGCCATCCAGACATGCTGTTCTGGGACTCTGAGTGTTGTGTTGGGTCCTGCAGTTAAACGTCCATATGTGTTTGTTTACAGTGTCTTAATAGTGAGACTCTGAACTCACTGCTTTACAGAAACTATCGAAAACACTGAACACCATGCTTAGCAAATTGTGATTGCCGGCTATAAGAATGTCCCTTCTGGGAGGAGAGTTGAAAAAGTGGCTATAACACAAAACCAATTTCCTCAGGCTTTACGATGGGTTAAATTCCTGAAACCAGCTCTCAAATATTTTTTACATCCAGTTTCTAACTTGTATCCTTTATTTTAGTAATGCTTTTTAAAAAATCTGGCACTGTCTGAAAATGGACTATTCTAAATAAGTATATGTTTCACATAACTGGCTATGACTCTATGAGCACAAAAACCGAATAGTGCTCATTTTATAAGGATGGAAATCCTTACAAAACATACAGAATGTTATCTTGTCCTATAAAGAGAAAATATTGAGTATAATATAATTTAAATTTCCTATGTGACTAAAGTCATGTTATTTATTCCTTTATTCAACAAATACTTATTAAACTCCAAATATATGCTAAGCACTGTGCTTAAATGGTGGATATCTCATGTCTTAATTTGCAGATTTATTGCCACCAAAGATTCCTCCTTATCGCTTCATTTATACAAGTTGACTGTTTTGATTTTATGTGTTATATATATATTTTATAAATTTATATATTAAATTTGGAGTTCTGAGCAAAGATAAGGCAGAGTTGCTGCCTACAGCATCAGATTTGGTGGGCAATTCAACCTGTCACATGCTCAGTCAGTAAACAGCTGAGTCAGCTGTGTCTCACAGCAGCCATTTTAGTCATCTAGACATAGGCGTTCCCCCAACAAAGAGTTTGAAATAGCAAACATCAAACTCAACAGTAATCTTTTGGTCTCAGTAGATTCTAATTTTATTATATTTCAAGCAAGAGGGCATTATTGCAAAATATTTAATTTCTACATTAATGTCTTTAGAGATTTTTTAAATTTTGAACAATTCCAATAATATAATTTTTTTGTTAGGAGATTTTCAAGGTTGGCCTCCAGTAACCTTGAAAACAGCCTGAAGTTATATTATGGGATGGTGGTGTTCTGGAATAGTTGCTGTTAAATGTAAGGTGACTCCTACTTTCCCTTTGACATTCATTTTAAACCTGGGGATGGTTTCTATAGAGAGCTGGGAGAACAGACTGGTGAATGTTTTCTAATGAGAGACGGGGTGATTACCAGGGACTTCCAGAATGTTACTACTACTACTCTCTCTGTCCCTGCTATGTCATATTTTTCCATCTCCAGAATCTTTCACCTGGGACACAGAGCACTCTCTTCACAAGGAAATCGTCTAAGTTTACACCTAAATCTTCCAGACTTTGTTTTCTTTTATTTTGTAGAGTCTCACAAAGTCGATTGTGGTTCACACGCAGATGCCAGTAATACATTACACATTTCACACACTGCATCTTAAAACTAGGGCTAGTAACTCCTCTTCGGGCCATTTAAGAATGTGCCAGGGTGTTTTTTATTGTTGCAGTGGGGCGTTACAGGTACTTAGCAGGAGAGGCCAGCCATGCCAAATGTCCTGCAATTTGCAGAGCAATACTTCATAACTAACACTAGTCCCATCTAAAATGCCAAACGTCTGCCTATTGAGAAATAACTTTGCCATGTCCAGTGCATGCCTTGTAGCTTGCTGTCCTCATTCTTTTAAGCATTGTTCATCTTTCCTACTTGCAACCACTAATGGCTAAAATCCTGCTATCTTTGAGTCTCACTTAGGAACTACTTTTCTTGTGGAACTCTCCTTGAATTTCTTGCTGGAAATAGTGTTTCCATCATTTTAGTGTTCATAGTATTTTGTTTTTACAGATCACCTCTGGATGTAGCTAATTATTAATATCTACCTCCAAGGTGTCAGCTCCTTCAGGGCAAGATGTGTCTTACTCAGAGTATTCCTGGAATACTGTGGAGATTCATGGCGAGGCTCAGGAAACATTTGTTGAATGAATAAACGAGAGTTGTTGAGTAAATAGAAAACTCTTTATTCCTGCTAATTTAGACCTGTTCTAAGGCTGCCTTTCACAACTAATATTTCTTAAACAGGAGCCCACCTGTAATAGTTATCTGGAATCCCTGTATATGTCATTCTTAATGAAATCTGAAAGCAGTGCCTAAGGCTCCACCAAGAACAGCGATTCTCGGTGGCCTGTCCCTGAAATTGTCTTGACACAACTTGTAATAGGTTATGACTGCTCAACAAATCCAAAAGCTTCTGCATTTCAGCAACTTGTTAACAGGCCCCCAAACAGCTCTAGTTAATTCTGTAGAATAGACAAGATTCACTTTGAAGTATATAATAATATTAACACGAGTCCTGTGAATTAACATTGTGACTAGGCATGCATTGCAAATTAGATGCAGTTACCCTCTCTCTGACTTTTTAAAATGTAGAACATAATAGAGTTTCAAGGCATTTTAAGCTTGGAAATGAAATATACCAGAGTTTTGATTTTTGCAAAGACAATGACAAACATAATGAAAGACCAAGAATGGGTCTATTCTACCCACTGAATCCCCTGCTATAATTGTCTGCCTGCTAAGATGAATTCGGGGCTCTTAAAAAAGGATGTCAACTCCCTTTAACTATGCTCAGATTTTTAAGTTAAAAGTACAGAGGTCAGCCAAGCATGTTGGGTTTTGCTTGTAAGCCCAGCTACTCAGGAGGCAGGATTGCTTGAGGCCAGGAGTTCAAGACCAACCTGGGCAACATAGCAAGGCCTCTACGAAAATGAAAATAAAAAATTAGCTTGGTGTGGTGGCGTGTGCCTGTCATCCCAGCTACTTGGCAGGGTGAGGTGAGAGGATCACTTGAGCTCAGGAGTTTGAAGATGTAGTAAGCTATGATCATGCCACTGCATTCCAGCCTGAGCAACAGTGCTAGACTCCCAACTCAAAAAAAAAAAAAAAAAAAAAAAAAAAATGGAGGTCTTGCTTAGCCCAAGTCTGCCAGATGTCCCTGGTTTCCAGTGTCTGTCTTCTTCTTCTTCCCACAGCCGAGGCCACTGGGGCATCCAGGCCTCAGGGCCTTTTTGGGAAGAGATGATGAAGGCCTACCCCGTAACACTGGACACCAGTATCAGTCATGCTTGCTCCAAAGCTTACCCTGCCCTCGTGGACCTGTGGATATTTTGGATAGCTATAGACTGTCCTTCTTCCTCTACCCCTGTGGCATCTTGGCAATTTAGCTGCCACTCTGGAGCAGGTGCTTGTTCCTGCCAGGGAGAAGAGTCCTGGATATGAATCCAGCCCAATGGCTTGGGCCCTGCTCCCTGCTGCCCAACTGTACAGATGCCAGATGCCTCTTTTCTGCTCGGGCTCCTAAGGCTGTGGGCCCTGGGGCCTCATTATACCGGCTCCAGCTCTGTCTGGTGCCAAGTGTGTGCCTGGGCTGGCATCTTTTGCTTGTTGGAGCTGGCTGCCTCCCAGTACCTGCTGCAGGTCTGACCTTCTTGTTGTAGGCACTCTTCTAAGATCCCTTTGTCTTTTTTCTTTTTTTCCTCATTTTTAAAAATTGAGCTAAAATATGTATACATAAAATTTACCATCTTAGGCATTTGAAGCATACAGTTCATTGGTAGTAAATACATTCACAGCGTTGTGCAAACATCACCACTGTCCGTCTCTAGAACTCTCTCCATCTTGTAAAACTGAAACTCTATACCCACTAAACAATAACTCCCTGATTCCCCTTCTCCCAGCCCCTGGCAATTACCATTCTACTTCCTGCCTCTGACTCCCATAGGTACCTCATATAAGTGGAATCACACAGTATTTGCCTTTTCATGAGTGACTTGTTTCACTTAGCATAATGTCCACAAGTTTCATCCATGTTGCAGCATTTGTCAGAGTTTTCTTCTTTTTAAAGACCAAATAATATTCCATTTTATGTATACATCACATTTTGTTTATCCAATCGTCCATCCATGGACACTGAATTGCTTCCACCCGTTAGCTGTTGTGAGTAAAGCTGCTGTGAATGTGTGTGTACAAATATCTCCAATCCTTATTGTTATTTCAACTTTATTCATAAATAATTTTCTTGAACTTTTCCGTGTCTTCCCTGGAGTCTCTGATCGTCTTTAAGACAGCTGTTTTCAAGTGTTTGTCTCGTAGATTTGCCATCAGGTGCTCTTCAGGGGCAGTTTCTGCTGATTTACTGTTTTTCCTTTCAATGGAATGTATTTCTCTGTTTCTTTGTTTGTCTTGTGATTTTTTTTTTCTTTTTGTTGATAATTTGAGTCTAATAATGTAGTAACTCTGGAAATGATTCTCCTTTTTCCCTTGGGTTTGCTGTTTCTTGTTATTGTTTCTCTCTCTCTCTCTCTCTCTCTCATCATTGTAGACTGTCTCTGTGCCGAGTATCAACCTGAAGTATGAATTTAAAGTCTTCTCAGGTCTTTTCTGAGCCTGTGCCTTTTACTGGGCATGTGCAGTCATTTTCTAATTTCCCCCCCATATGCAGTTACTTTGGAATGTTCCAGTCTTTCCTGTCTGGCTCCCAAAAGAGAAAAATAAAGGGGAAAGGAATGGGTACCAGTCCTATAAATCCACTGGAACTCACTCCAGCCAGGGGAGGTGGGGCTTGCAACAAATGGGGAGGTGCAACAATAGTGTCTCCCCAGCTCTTTGCACCTCTGTGATCAGAAGCAGTGATCAGTGATTAGGGTGCAGATCCCTGATATTTGAAGGCCAGGATTCTTTTTGCCCACCCTGGCTCCTGCAACTATGTGTACGTTACTCCAGGAACCCATACACAACAGCCTGCTATGGGGCTGTGGCTGGGAGACGAGTAGCTGCTACTGTACAAGGAGCTGAAATGGACTGAAATTCACTGCAATTTACTGTTCAAGCCTTCCCTTGGAAGTTGCAAGCATACAATGGACTCCAGAGTTTCAAAACAGTTACATTAGATAGAGTTTATGAGTGTGACTGCTATCTAGATGGGGAAACATTCCCGGAATTTCCTACTTCCATGATCTTCCCAGAATCCTTTCTTGGATTCTTTTTCTTTGAGTCAGATTTATTTGCACTTCTTTGAGGGGGGTTGTTTCCCTAGGGTTTCCTTAGAGTCTTCTGAGATCCCCACCAGGCTGTGTCAATCCCACTCAGACACACACTTAGGTCTGAATCCTTCGGGGGAACACAGGTTGGGAACACTCTTAAGAACCCACATACACAGAATATAGAATGAGTACAAATTAAGTATTTTAGAGGAATAAAGTATTGTGAATGTGTTAGATTAGGCAAAAAAAGGATCATCATATGATGGCACATTCATGCACATTTATAAATAACATTTCTATTTTTATATGTTGGAATCCCAACAGACATGCTCATATTTCCAAATGAGGGATAGATTTAAATCAATTCATCTTCAATCACAGTTTTCCTGTTATGTATTTGTATTGTGTTCTTATATATGTGAAATCATTAGTAAAAGTAAAGCAAAGAATGCTAGTCTCTTTCATCTTTCAGCATTATTCAAGCAAGAAAGATAACTGTTTTCACAATGTGTTTTTAGGGAGCCAACCATTTAAAGGGACTGGGAAAAATTTTACTGTAAAAATATTCATGAATTCATGACTATGGGCTTCCATTCATGGATAATTGTGATAAATGTTTCATTTACATTTCTATTATTATGGATTATCTGTTTTCTTTTTAGTTTAGATTAAAACATAATGTACTCACATATGAAATCCAAACGAAGCCTTCTGTGAATCACAGGTCTGCAGATTTTAAACATAATTATGGTTACTCAGACATATTGTTTATACCTGATCAACTATGTTTTAATCAATGCCAAATAATTTGTTTTTTTAAATACTGAGGCTTCAAGAAAGAAACATATGGTCATGTGGGGTGGCTCACGCCTATAATCCCAGCACTTTGGGAGGCCAAGGCAGGCGGGAGATCGACAAGGTCAAGAGATTGAGACCATCTTGGCCAACAAGGTGAAACCCCGTCTCTACTAAAAATACAAAAATTAGCTGAGTGTGGTGGTGCATGCCTGTAGTCCCAGCTACTCCCAAGGCTGAGGCAGGAGATTCATTTACTTGGATCCAGGAGGCAGAGATTGCAGTGAGCCGAGATTGCGCCACTGCACTCCAGCCTGGCAACAAGGTGAGATTCCCTCCCCAGGCTCCCTCCCTCAAAAAAATATATATATTTATATATACAAAGAAAGCACTAATATGCACTAACTAAAAAGTATTTGTTGCTTTGGATATTGGTTGATTATTTAGTATCTACTTAGAACATGTGGATAACTACTTGAAATATGATTTTTGCTTTGCTATTTAACATGGTTAACAGTGAAATGTGTAAATGAATAATAATGCTTTAGACTGGATTTCAAAATGTACTATATATGTAACATGAATAGAACAATACACAGACCTTTCATTTGGATACTTGATATGACAGAGATAATTAACTGTCCTCCAAAAGATTTGTACCCTACCTCCTAGAGTACAGAATTGTTGCTGACAAGTGTCTTCCCTATTAAAGACATCATTTCCTAGCCCTCCTTACAATTAGATGGGCCATGATACTGGTCTCACCCGTGGAATGTGAACAGAAGTGAAATGCATCGCTTTTAGGTCAGACTGTTTAAAAAGAAAATATAAAACAGTTGAACAAAGAAACAAATTCATAGTGTATTCACGCATTAGAATACTGTTCAATAGGAAGGAAAGAACTACTGATTCAGGCAAAACATGGATAAGTTTCAAAGCATTGTGTGCTAGAAGCCAAACACAAAAGAGCGCATATTGTATAATTCCATTTGTTTGGAGTCCAGTAATAGACAAAACTAGTCTATGGTGAGAAAAATAAGGAAGTAGTTGCCTGCGGGGAATGGTGGGTTGACTACACATGAGCACTAGGCAACATTTTAGGTAAAAAAAAAAAAAAAAAGGTTGGCATCTTGTTCTGAATGGTTATTACACAGGTGTAACAATTGTCAAAGCTCATTGAACTCAACACTTAAGATCCAAGCATTTGTGTGTGCGTGTGTAAATTACATTTTAATGAAACCAGATGTGCCTTCTCGACTCTTTCTTTCCCCATCCTCTAACTCAGCGGTTCTCAACCAGAGGCAATTTTGTCTCCCAGGAGACATTTGGCAGTAGTAGGAGCATTTTTGATTGTTGTGCTTCTAGTGTCTACTTAGTAGTGGTTAGTGATGCTTCTCAACAACCTACAATGGCACACAATGGCCCTCCACAACAAAGCATCATGTGTTCTGAAATACCAGTGATGCTCAGGTTGGGAAACTGTTGTAGCTGACTGTGGTATGGACCCGCAAGATGGAAACAGTTTGCCACCAGCACAGGATGCTACATGAACAAGAAAAAATTTATACTGTGTTAAGGTACTGAAGTATTAAAGTTTATTTATTTCAGTAGTTAGCATCACTTTAACTAATATATCAGACTTTAAAACCTTGATGCTAGGAATAATATTTATGAGGAAATGCGAGTGAAATTTATCTCAAGTTTTAATATCAACCAAAGCTATGCTTCCTCTAAACAGTTATTGTAATTTTGTCTTAAGGACATTGTCAGTTTTCTAACTTAATGTGTTTCTCTCCTTGTTTCATATCACAGAGAGTAATTCTTAGGCAGCTCTTAACTCTCCAGAAACATATGATTTGCGTTTCTGCATGCTCCCCTTGTCTTTAATATTTTTCTATCCTTATTTTCCTAGCACTAATCCCATAACTACCTATTTTTACTTTTGGCATTTTGTTATTTTTAAAAGGCTAGCTCATATTCTTTGCATAAAAATTCAGCTTATAAAAAATAAATAAAATATTATTCAAATACTTAACATTCCTTTATTTTAGGTTTTGAATTAATAATGGTTTTTGTATCTCAGACCTTGAAGGAATTTTTATCTTGTCTTAACCTCTTAAGATCGAGAGAGAGAAAATGTTCATAGTGATAGTTCATGAAATGGTTTCATTTATAAAATAGAAGGTGTTCTCTACTGTATATGAAAGTTCTATACTTTATACATGGATTATAACTTGTTCATCACTAATTGGACACACCTTTTGAATTATTCTTCTGATAAGGAAATGGGATTCATGCCACTCTATGGCAGACATTCTTGGTTGCCTACTCAATATCCACCCTCTTCTCCTTTTTCCTTCTGGCAGATCTCCAATTTTTTTCAAGTATCCACTCATTTCAGCTAATCTATAAGCTTCACAGGAGAAATACATCCACTTAGCCCTACGGGTGGCATTGTGGTTGGATTAAGCTGTGGCCTTTGCCTCCTTGTCAGTCACTGGTTTAATCCGTGGATCAGTGGTGCTATTCTGGCTACTGAAATGCAGAAGTCAACTGAGGTGGGGAGTGGGAGTTCCAGGAATGATTTTCCTCAACCTTAAAAATAGACACGAGGAAAGATGATTGTTCAGTTGCTTGTGGACACTGTTGTATCTGCCTGAGATGACGAGAACTCTGGCAGCCATCACAGGGTTATATGGAAAGTTAGCCAGAAGCACAAACCAGGCAGGCCAAAGGTAGCAGCCAAAGAGGTAAAAAAGAACCTGAGTGTTTGTTAGATTTCCAAACCACTAACAAAAAGGACTCTGGAGCTAAACTCCCTCTTTGTTGTGTGAGAAAATAATTTCCTCACGCCAGTTGATTTAGGGTTTTCTTGTTCTTGTACTTGAAAGTATCCTTCCAAAATATCTTCTTGTACATCTCTGATGACTTAGGGTGGTTTTAACATTTACAATGTTCCTATATGTGGCCAGTATGAAATCCAGGCTTATGAACTAGAGGATGTGAGACCTTTAGCTCAGTCAAACTATGCTCTAAGAAGTGGAACACATTAGCCAAAGCCCCCAAGACAGTTGGTGAAGTTCTTCTGTGAAGAGCCAGAAAGTATTTTAGACTCTGCCGCCCATATTGTTTCTGTTGCCACTCCTCAACTCTGCTGTTATAGTACAAAAGCAGCCATTGAGAATACATAAGTGAGTGAGCATGGCTGTGTGCCAATAAAACTATATTGACAAAAAGCAGGCAGTGGGCCAGGTTTGGGTTGTGGGTTTGCTGACTATGGTTTGGTGGTGTGGTTTGCTAACTTCTGACCTAAATTACATTCAATCCAACTATAGATAATCAAGTTTGATGGGAACGCGGAACAGCTAACTATGAGATCACTTAACTGGCTCCATTTCCGCTCCTTTTTCTTGAATTATCTGCTCTCTGGTACAATAACCACTTTGCAGTAAGGTGGTGGAAAGGCCAAAATCAGGAGAGAGAAAATTGAGAACAAGAGATTTACATCATAGATATTCTACTTAATCAGTTACTGAATAACCAGTGGTTGGCTACACTCCTTTGAAACTATTTGTCTAGAAAAGCCCATGATCTTGATGCCACCAAATGAATGAGAAAAATGCATTTGAACTAGGTTTACTCCAATCTGTCTGTTTTAACACAAAGTATCTTTGACCGAATAAAAAGGCAACATGTTTGGCCTTCAGAGTTTGCGTAAAGGCAGGTGCATCTGGGCAGTCTGTGCAAGGATGCTGTTCTAATTAGGGAAATGGAATAGTCTTTATTTCTGAAAGTGCCAGCCTGTCACATTTAGCCAGCATACTCTGAGATCTAATGAACCTCTGTCAAAAACAACATGGGGTAATGGAAATCAGGTAAGATTGATTTAGGAAAATGCCAGTAATGAGTATCTGTTGAGAAATAAGTAAGATAGGAAAAGCAGAATGGAAATTGGAGTATCCTGGCTTAGCTGGTCCGATGATAAAAATTATGCAAATGTGCACAGCACATGTTTAGAATACTATTATTAATTTTACAAAGCCCATCTCTTACTTCTCATTCCCCTATTTCTTTAAATGCAGTGCTGTCTCTGAAAGCAGGCTGGCATGAAATCATGACTGTTTGTTTCTTTTTTTTCTTTTTTTTGAGGCAGAGTCTCACTCTGTCACCAGGCTGGAGTGCAGTGGCACGATCTCGGCTCATTGCAACCTCTGCCTCCCAGGTTCAAGTGATTCTCCTGCCTTAGCCTCCTGGAAATGATGACTTTAAAGGAGATCTTTAGTGTACATAAGCCCCAGAGTGAAAGCATCCCAGCGAATCACTTGATTCCTCTGTGCCAGCTGCTGAGGATCCGCAAAGTGTGTGCATCTTAGACTAAGTATTTTGTTTTCAAGCAACCACTCTTTGAAGCCCATTCTAAATAGAAGTATCCATGTTTCACACGAATATATGCCATCTCGAGACATTTCTACCCTGCATTTTAGTGGACTCTGATTAATACCAACACATACGAAAATGAAATAGAACAAAAGAAATCACCCCCGAGGAAGGCCCCTCAGGAAAGACGTTACATTAGCTTTGTTTCTAATTAGCTCCTTTCTGCCTTTTGGGGAATGGAGGAGACCTGAAACTCTCTAACTCTTTCATCTAGTCACTCCCCACAGCCTGACTGCCACTTTCACTTTACAGTGAATTGAAAAACCTCTGCTTTTAAGTTGATGTCAGATGACTTAGCAGGAATAAACACACTTACAGGTGTCTCAGGAAGCACAACTCTAATGCCCAGGAATTCTTGATGACTTCCCTCCTGATGGCACTTCCCGCAGTTTGCAACTAACTAGGCAGGCGTTCCATAGCAAAGTGGTTTACTTGCAAGTCATGTAGTGATGGAAAAGGAGTAATTTTAGCACTATTAGTGGGAAATACAGACAGGTTAAATGAGAAGTATCATACTGAGTTCTAATCCTTCAGTTAGTAAAAATATTCTGTAGGGAGCGTGGGAAGCTAAAGGTATCATCCCAGCTAGGTCTGGAACCTTCTTTTAGCCTGGATCCCGCCTCCCTGTCCACTTCATCTCCTGCTCTGCATTTCTTTCCCTTTTCCAGATGGTGCCATCTCCTTTCTCATCTCCACATCTTACATAGGCTTGGTCAAGTCCTACGCATCCTTCAAGACTCAGTTCAAATCCTTCTTCCTCTGTGAAGGCCCCAGTGCTCTTAGGGAAAGTTATTGTCTCTTCTGCACTTCCCCTTGTCTACTATAGATCCCATCACAGTGTACTGAGGTTGACTGACCTAGTGATGTGTCATTCTCTTTCTTTCACCACAAGCTTCTGAAGATCAGAATTATTCATCATTGTCTCCTCAATGCCTGGCATATAGTAGATGATCAATACATATCTCTAAGTATGAGTAAGACCACTGAAAGGCTAGATGTCATCTTCAGACATTGTCCAATGATGTACTTATCTATAAAACAGGTTGAAACAAAATCAAACGTTCTTTGCAAGGCTATCAGAGCACACTACTGAGCAAAAGCCAATAAGCTCCAAATCTGACAGCTTAGAGAATGATTTCACATCTGGACTTCCTATGTGACTGCGGTCCACCATAGAGACCACATCTGGCTTATCCAATGGTGTTGCCATCCCTTTCTCCCCATCCGATTTGGATTTTATTACCAAGTAAAGTCCCAGAATTAGGTCCACCTACCCCTTGTGGTTCTTATCCCAGGGCTGCTTTGCTGGGCAGAGAACTGAAAACAATGAGAACATTGGGGAATGGCTTTTGTGCAGAGAAATCTAAGTGCAGAGGAAAGAGCAAGCCCAAATGACAAGAAACAAAACAAAACAAAACAAAACAAAAAACACAAAACCTAACATATTAAGCAGAGTTGCTTACCTGGATCTTTGGGGAAGAGCCTTAACTGGGAGCAAATGAAGGGATGTGTACCAGGAAGACTTGGGGAGGCAATTTTGCACATAGGAACTCAGGAGGGTGGAACCAGGAGGCATTTTCACATGTGGCGTTTTCAGGAAGTGGCAGCTCTCTGCCGGCTCGCACTACCCACACAGGGGCGGGGCCACAGTCCCGCTCTCCACCAGCAGCACCTTTCTCCAAGACAAAGGGCAAAAATCTATCCCCTGGCCCTCCTCATTAGTCACCAAAGGACAAATGTATTGTGTTCCAATGGTTGATTTATAAATATGTTACCTAGAGTATGAAACACTTTTCCCCCACAGGAATAATATAAAATCTGGTTAGATTCCTAACTGATCCACCAATCTTCCTTATTTTAGAATTAATTTAGAGAATTAAAAGAAACTTTTGGCTTTCTTTTAATTTAATTTTTTTTTCTTTTTTGAGACGTAATCTTGCTCTGTCACCCAGGCTGGAGTGCAGTGATGCGATCTCAGCTCACCGCAACCTCTGTGTCCTGATTCTCCTGCCTCAGCTTCCCCAGCAGCTGGGATTACAGGTGCCTGCCGACATGCCCAGCTAATTTTTGTATTTTTGATAGAGGTGGGGTTTCACCATGTTGGCCAGGCTGCTGCCAAACTCCTGACCTCAGGTGATCTGGCTACCTCGGCCTCCCAAAGTGCTGGGATTACAGGCGAGAGCCACCGTGCCCAGCCCTACCCAATCTTTATAGCATGATTTCTATTAGAAGGCATATTTTGGGCTCTAAATGTGGATGCTCATTCTCCTGTCCCTCTCTGGCTTGCCTGAGGAGACTTCTAGGTTCTTGGTATTCACAATGCTCTGGGGTTTACAGTTCTAAGCATTAGTTAGTTTCTCACTTTTAAAACAAGTGACACCTGTGTTACTGCATTGAGAAGACATTTTCACATCCTGTCTTCTCCCCAGGTGAAGATGCAATTCCGGTTACAATCAGGTGGGAAGAAATGTCATGGTCCCTGAGGGACGGGGCCTCACATGCTTTGGAAAACCTTTTCTTGTACATGAGCCATTCTTGTGATGAGAATTGGTATGTTGGTGATGCTGAGGACTAACTTCTGAGTATGTGTGTGGACGCTCACAGGTGGAGATGTAAGTGAGCACTTATCACCCGGTGTCTGATTCCACCTCTGTCTCCTTCCGCCGGTAGAGTTGGTAGAGTCACACCATTCCGGAGGTGCTTCGTGCAGCCTACTATAATCCCCGCAGGTTCCTCCTCCTGCCTGTGAGCAGGGAGGGTGTTTGTTGGTGGTGTATGTGCAGATTTTTCCTTTGGGATTTCATTAGTTTTATTTTTATGCATCAAAGAAAAAAGAGCAGGAATATTAGACTTTTTGAGTAATGTGAATGTGACTTTATCATATTTGATGGCAATTTACTTAAGGACACACTTAGGGCTCTTTATAAAGAAATGCAGAGTCTACAAAAAAATCATTGCAAGCATAATAAAGCTGGGGAAGTGGCTTCAAGATGTGTGTGATCCAGTTGTATACAGTACTTATCTGGTTATAAATACAAATTCCCTCCCTACTAAGATGCTTCTAGCTAATCACTCTAAATTACAGTCACATGGCCTGGCTTCAAGACAAAGCTAAAAGGTGTCGGCAACCTCCACCCTCAGTGTCACCTTAAGGCTTAAAAATAGCTTTCTCATGACATTGACTACTCTGCCTCTGAGCCTCTGTTTCCTCCGCTTCCCTCCCTCCCACCTTACTCAGATTGTGCTAAAAGGAAACAGGGACTTCTAAAAGAGCCTACTGGGCTGGGCATGGTGGCTCATGCCTGTAATCCCAGCACTTTGGGAGGCTGAGGTGGGCAGATTACTTGAGGTCAGGAGTTCAAGACCAGCCTGGCTAACGTGGTGAAACCCCGTCTCTAGAGAAATACAAAAATTAGCCATTCATGGTGATGGGCACCTGTAATCTCAGCCACTTTGGAGGCTGAGGCAGGAGAATTGCTTGAATCCAGAAGGCAGAGGTTGCAATGAGCCGAGATCATGCCATTGCACTCCAGCCTGGATGACAGAGCAAGACTCCATATCAAAAAAAAAAAAAAAAAAAAAAAAAAGATTCTACCCAGGCATGCTGATATTTTATCTGGCCTGTGATCTAGCTGGGCATTGATGCCACACTTCCTGTCTGCTTTGTCCTGTAACTCAAATGGACAGTTACAGCAAGGAGGAGGGCATAATGCAAGTCCTTCTGACCACAGACTAATACCTGTATTCATCCAGAGCCACCATAAAGAGTTCTAGAAAACTAAGTGTAGATTTTATTAAGTTGGGAACACTTACTCTGAATGGTCTGCTAATTCCCTTTACATTCATACTCAATAACAGTGCTGATTAATAAGATCTATAGTGACAACAATCACTTGAATGTAATTGCTTTTATTTAGATCATGAATCATGACCATGTTGATGTTTTCAAACAAATTTCTGAGACTACATAACATGCCCCAAAAGTTGATAGGAATGTTCAGCTGCAGACATTCATTATTACTTTACAATTAGGGAGAAGCAAGCCCATTGTTGACCTAGGTTCATGGGAGGCAGAGAATTATGTAGATGATCACTAGGTCCTACTGCAGAGAGCACGGTGGAATTGTCTACAGATCTTAACATCCAGACAGAACTCACCTTGGGGAAGCATGGGCTGCTGAGGAGTGTGGGGTCTGTGCCCTTTGCCTCCAGGGAGAGCAAGCACATTAAATGGCCTTGAGTGGGCCAGGCACGATGGCTCACGCCTGTAATCCCAGCACTTTGGGAGGCTGAGGCGGGCAGATCACCTGAGGTGAGGTCAGGAGTTGAAGACCAGCCTGTCCAACATGGTGAAACCCCATCTCTACTAAAAAAATACAAAAATTAGCAGGGTGTAGTGGTGGACACCTGTAGCCCCTGCTGCTCTGTAGCCTGAGGCACGAGAATTGCTTGAACCCAGGAGGCAGAGGTTGCAGTGTGTTGAGATTGCACCACTGCACTCCATCCTGGGTGGCAGAGTGAGACTGTCTCAAAAAAAAGGAAAAAAAAAAAAAGGGCCTTGAGTGCCTTCTCCATGAACTTGCTGCCTATCAGTCACGGTTGTTGAGTACTTCCCCCTGCTTTCTCTAACTTGCTTTCATTAAAGTCTTTTATTTTATTTATTTATTTATTTATTTATTTATTGAGACAGAATCTCGCTGTGCACTGTGTCACCGGGGCTGGAGTACAGTGGCGTGATCTTGGCTCACTGCTACCTCTGACTCCAAGGTTCAAGCAATTATCTTGCCTCAGCCCCCCAAGTAGCTGGGACTACAGACGCCTGCCACCATGCCTGGGTAATTTTTTTTGTATTTTTGGTAGAGACAGGGTTTCACTATGTTGGCCAGGCTGGTCTTGAACTCCTGACCTCGTGATTCGCCCGCCTTGGCCTCCCAAAGTGCTGAGGTTATAGGCATGAGCCATCATACCTGGCCTCAAAGTCTTAACAACTCATATGTCAACTTGCTAATTACCAAAAGAGTGAGAAGAAAACATCAGTTTGTGGTAATGCATTTAGAGAGAGCCCTCAGGCTGATTTCTAGGCCCCACCCGGTTCTCCTCTGAGTGAGCAGTATTTTGAAGTTGCCTCCAAGAGTTGGACTTGATCATTTAGTTTCCTCTCATTTCTAAGAATTCCTGAGATTCCAGGTCAGTGCCACAGGGGAACCTTGGCAAGTGTATGTATGTCAGAAATTTAGAGGAAGAATGTCATCAGAAATTGGAACTTGAATCCACAAGAGTATGAGAGATAATTGCTTCCACTTCAGAAGTCATTATCTTGTGCCCCCAGAAGCCATGTCTGTAGAGCTGGCATGAGAACTATGGTTTAGATGGGCTGTTTGCACATTTTACTTTGTGCTACAAATTTTTTGCTTGCTTTTCTCTCTGTGGGTGTCTCTGTGTCACTGTCATGGAGAGGAACTGGATGAGGGAAGGAAGAAGGAGGCTGGGTGTGCAGGTAATTGTGCAGTAGCTGTTCTCCAGAGAATCCTACCCAACGGTCATGGGGTGATTTCTGTTTTTCCTCCACCTTTGCCCAGACTATCTTTCTACTGTTGCCTTTGGATAGACTGGAACTTAAAAAAAAAAAAATCTTAACTGCGGTTTCCTAAATCATTTGACACTCCAGTCATCCTGCAAGTATTGTTATAAGGAGTTTCCCCCAGAACAAACTGGCTTACTTTTATCTTCAAGAATGGGATCAGTAAGCTTGGCTGGATTGTCCAGTTCGTTTGGGCCCAAAGTAGATTTCTTCCTCTAACCCAGGCCCACCTAAGAGGTTGCTGGGGTCTGAGTAGGGCCAGCCTAACCTCCACGGCAGGCTGGTGATACCGCTGGCGCAGACTGGTCACTGCCCTGTGGATTGCTTTATTTCTAGGGCAGAATTGCTCCCAGTTATGAAGTGCAGGATGCTGTGTTAGTTAATTAACAGCTATTTATAAGTGGCTATCTATATGAGGTTCTAATCCAGAAGTTGGCAGGAAGGAGTAAATGAGGACTGAAAAACAAAATGCTAAATGCAGTGTGGTATCCTGGATTGGATCCTAGAACAGAAAAAGAACATTAGTGGAAAACCTAGTGAAATCTGTGTAAAGTCTGGAGTTTTGGTAATAGTAAGGCATTAATGTTAATTTCTCAGTTTTGATGACTGTATCATAGTTATGTAAGATGTTAACAGGAGGGGAAACAGAGAACAGTATATGGGAGCTTACTGTACTTTCTGTAAACTTAAAATTATTCATAATTAAAAATTTATTAAAAATAAAAAGAAACACCATCCAGAGTCACAATAACTTTAGTAAAGTAAGTCCCTATTGACAGATTCTTTGAAGTTTTAAGTTTTTACTGAATGCTTTATTTTGTTTTTATTTAGTTATGATTTTAAATTAATTTTGTTGTTTTTTTAGAGACAGAGTCTTGCTCTGTCATCCAGGCTAGAGTGCAGTGGTACAATTATAGCTCACTGCAACATTGAACTCCTGGGTTCAAGGGATCCTCTCACCTCAGCCTACCCAGTAGCTGGAACTACAGGCATGCACCACCACACCCGGCAAATTATTTTTTATTTTTATTTTGTGGAGATGGAGTATCACTGTGTTGCCAAGGTTGGTCTCAAACTCCTGGCCTCGAGCAATCATCCTGCCTGGACCTCCCAAAGTGCTGGGATTACAGGCGTGAGTCACTGTACCCTGCCTGAATGCTTTATTTTGAATATTTTGTATTAGAAGATATTTCTTGGTGGAACTAACACAGAAAAGCTAATAAATATGTGATTTGTTTTGAACTTTTTGTACAATCTATATCAGAGACCAGCTACTTATTAAATGGTGAGTGGGAATCTCAGAATACCTTCCGTCTGGGTCCTTCAAATTGGGACTTAAGGGCCTTCAGTGTGTGCAAGGTTTAATAAGCGAAAGGATGATTTCACCCTACTGGGAAAAGATGGTATTACTGAGCAATCAAAGATAAAATTACAGGATTATAGATGAGATACAACATGTTACAGCTCTTCTCCTTGTTAAAATCAAGTGCTCAGAACTTTTCACAGGAGGACAGAGTTTTATATCCAGAGAGATTAAGTTTTTCCCGTGACACAATTTCACAGTGATAGGTATGCTAGCAGTCCAGGGAATAGGAGCAGAAAAGGCAGGTCCACGTGATCCCCACGGGCTTCCTGAAGAAATTGCTAATGACAAAGCTCCAGCTCAGTCTGACCAGCTAGCAAAATAAAAGGGCCTAGGTCAGTGTTGATATCTCAAGGAAACTTGCTTTTAGAAACCTCCATGGAGCACAGAGTAGTAATGAAGATCTCCTGCTAGAGGGCGAGACATTTGGACCCTAACCCAACGGACTCTCTCTTATTTATTTTTATTTATTTTTGAGACAGTCTCATTCTGTTGCCCAGGCCAGCGTGCAGTGAGTGGCGTGAATTCAGTTCACCACAACCTCTGCTTCCCGGGTTCAAGCGATTCTCCTGCCTCAGCCTCCCAAGTAGCTGGGATTACAGGCATGCACCATCACACCCAGCTAATTTTTGTATTTTTAGTAGAGACAGGGTTTCACCATCTTGGCCAGGCTGGTCTCACTTGTACTCCTGACCTCAGGTGATCTGCCTGCCTCGGCCTCCCAAAGTGTTGGGATTACAGGCATGAGCCACTGCGCCTGGCCCAAACTGACTACCTTAAGTAAAGGGAGGAAGAGTCCAAGGAAACACCTCTTGCAGTGGATTTTGTGGCATTCTTTAACATGGGGCCAACTCTCTTGGAGGGCTTGATCCCCTCCCCATATTTCTGTTGCAGCAGGTCTGGCAAGGGGCCCTGGGCATTTGCATTTCCAGCAAGCTCTCAGTTGACGCTGATGCTGCAGATCCGGGTACCACATTTTGAGAATCCAGACTTTCTTTTCTGAGTATCATGAATGCAATTGAGATTTGAAATCTTTTTCCCCTTTAAAGCTCTCCATTAAATTTATATCTTTTCTTAAGGTCCAATCCTTTTCTTTTCCTCCACGCTGTAGTGATAAAGATAGAAGTGGAAACTGGAGGACAAGTGTCTGTCTCTGATTGGCTTCTCTGCAGAACTGAGGACCTGAGGTAGCACTTGGGGTGATAAAGATATAAAACTACAGGCGCTTCTAGGCTTGGGCAGAAAACATTCATCTTGATGCCTTAGCAGTGTTTTTCCGTGACTTGGAGGGCCCGGCTGTTGTCAGAGTTGCAGCTTGTTTGGAAGTCCACATGGCATGTAAGTGGACCCACAGGGGAACCTGCTGAACAAAGGGACCCAGATTAGTGAGGTGGGTCACACTGGTGGCAGTGCCAGCTAGAGTCATCTCTCTGGATCTGCCCCATGCATGGCTGGGCTTCCTCCCAAAGAGCAAAAGGGGATCTTATCTCATAAAGCACACACTCTCCCCTTTTATCTGTTAACCCTATAAAACTGTGGGATGAGGGGTTTACTTTTCTGAATAATTATTTTTCAAAACTTGATTTCTTTTTTAAAAGTAAAAAAGTATCACTTACTGTGGAATGTTTAGACAATTCATAAAGGACAAAGAAAAAAATTGCATAATCAGATGTATATATATCACCGTTTTAATATTTAGAGGTTTGCCTTTCAGGTTTTGTTTTTACTCTTGCTCTTGCTCTTTCACACATGTGCAAATCTTCTTTCTGGGTATTATGTAGATCATGGCTGTTGTTGCCTCTGTATGGCTTTGCCTCTCACTCTGGGTACCAGCTATGTCTTTATAATCAGCTACAAGGCCCTGTTTGATAGTCATTATTTCCCTATCACTGCCTAAGCTCATCGCCTCTTACTCCCTCTGCTCCCGTTTGGCCGGTTTCCTTTGCTAATCTGTGCACACGCTGCTCACCTCATGCTCAAGGCCTCTCTACTCACTGTTCCTTCTACTTGGAATGCTGTTCCCCAGTTCCTCACTTCTTTCTGGTCTTTATTCAAAAGTCCCTTCCATAGGGAGACCTTCTTGGACCCCTTTAACATTTAACATACTTTTTATTTATTCATTTTTTTGAGACGGAGTCTCCCTCTGTTGCCAGGCTGGAGTGCAGTGGAGCGATCTCGGCTCACTGCAACCTCCGCCTCCTGAGTTCAAGCGATTCTCCTGCCTCAGCCTCCCAAGTAGCTGGGATTACAGGTGCACGCAACCACGCCTGGCTCATTTTTGTATTTTTAGTAGAGATGGGGTTTCACCATGTTGGCCAGAATGGTCTCGATATCCTGACCTCATGATCACCCACCTTGGCCCCCCATAGTGCTGGGATTACAGGCGTGAGCCACTGCGCCCCGCCTATTTCACACACTTCTTCCCGTAAACTTCTTTCATTTCTTTCCTCCTTAGAAAGCATGACTAACTAACATAATATGTATTCTACATTTTACTTACTTGTCTTAACTATGGTCAGCTTCTCCAGCTAGAATATAAACTCCATGACAAAGGGCATCACTGGGTTGCTTTCTGCACTGTCCCCAGGCCAGTGCCTGATGCAGGGTTGACAACCCATAAAAAGCTGCTTTAAGATGTCAAATGAATGAGCTTAACTATACATCATAAATTATATTCCATATTCCATGACATATTTTTCTATATCAAGATTTTTAATAGTATCAATTTTTCCCATTGTATCAATATATGACTATACCACAGTTAATTAAACATGAATTTAATAATGAATATACCACAACTTGTTCAAATGTTATCCTCTATTAACTTCAGTATTGTAAGTTTTTGCTCATTTTGCTGTTATAATCGGCACCTTAGCAATCAACCTTGTATGTATTTGCTCAAATCCTGATAATTTCCTAGAATAAATTTTCAGAAATTAACCTTCTGGGTCAAGTAGAATATATCTTTAAGGTGTTTGATCTACATTCTCAAATCACTATCCAAAAGGCTGTTTCTCTAAGCAGGGATTTCTAATGCTGATTTCTTTGCACCTTTGACAATACTAGACATTATTTTTCAAAAATATTCCAATTTTTATGAGTAAAAAGTGGTAACTCATTAAATAATTTTATGTTCCTTAGGTTACTGGTAAGATTGATCTTTTTTATATTTTTTAAAATTGGATACGTGTACTTCTTTTCTTTTCTTTTTTTGTTTTTTGTTTTTGAGATGGAGTTTCGCTTTTGTTGCCCAGGCTGGAGTGCAGTGGTGGGATCTTGACTCACTGCAGCCTCTACTTCCTGGGTTCAAGTGATTCTCCTGCCTCAACCTCTCAAGTAGCTGGGATTACAGACTCCTGCCACCACACCTGGCAAATTTTTGTTTTTAGTAGATGCTGGGTTTCACCATTGGTGTCAGGCTGATCTTGAACTCCTGACTGCAAGTGACCCACCTGCCTCCGCCTCCCAAAGTACTGGGATTACAGGCATGAGCCACTGCGCCTGGCCTGGATATGTATATTTCTTTTTATCCATTCTTAGTTTATGTCCTTTGCTTAACTGGTGGGGAGTTAATTAGCTTTCTTTTAATGCTTTGCAAGTGTCCTTTATATAGATAAGAATTTAAAAACGTGTATGGTTAATATTCTTTGCCATTTGCTTTTAAATACCTTCATGTTGTTTTTTTTCCTACCATTACCTTGATCTCGACTTTGTGTTGTTTCCTGATATACAGAACATTTATATGGAATAGGATATGCATATATTTTATGTTTTGAAGTGTTTTCAATGTAACGCTTAAAAAGTTTAACTCATCCTAAGACCGTATGAGCATTTCTATTTATTTCTCCTGGTTACATTATGGTTTCATTATTTTCCCCAAATTGTTATTCAGTCCTCCAATTCCACTTATTGAATAATGTCCTTTTCCTCCCTGACTTGACATTTCCTTTATTACATACTAATTTGAATGTGTTATTTCGTTGTTTTGGCTCTGACTATTTTATTAACCTGTGCCTTTCTGTAGGAAAAACCTACTTTAAAAATTATTAGAGTTTTATAATGTGTTTTTCATATTTCAGACTAAAAACTGCTTCTCATTTTTGATTTCCAAAATTATCTTAATTATTTAGTATCCGTATTTTTCTTGAAGAAGAAATTCAGAATCATTTTTTTCCAACCTCCAGTGTTTAAACTTGCATCAGTTTCGCAAATACATTTGGGAAGAAATTACTGCTGTTGGCTAATTCAATTAGCAAATTATATAGTCCCTTTCTTTAGTGCCATTATGAGATATGATTTGATATGCACTGCTCCTGGGACAATTCCCAGTTTCTGGAAGCTCTTCATCTAGCAAAGCTCTGTTCCTCCAGGTGCCGTCTTTTCCTGCTCCTTGCTACCTCATTTCCAAACATTAGGAGACAGGGTCTTCGATGAAAACCATGATTTCAGGATATGGCGCTATTGGAGCTTCCCTGTCTGCCCATGAAGCCTGTCTGTTTGTGGGTAAGGAGGGGAGTTGCATTCACCAGCATGCAATGTACTGACTGCCTTTCCCATCCTGACTGCTAAGTAGGCATGGATGTCACAGAATGGATGTAGAACGATGGCGAAACAATGTGTGTTTTATTATTGATGTGATAGCATGTGCTAAAGAAAGAACGGAAACAATGGAAGCCCATGGTACAGGATAACGGGTCAGCGATTTTATTGGCACAAATCTGAGTCTGGGGGACACAGTGAAGATATCCTCAGAGTCTTATCTTTGTTTCAGAGGTTTCCCTTTTATGAGACACAACCCTGGGTCGGTTGGTTTTTAACAAAAACAGTAGTTAATTCTTATAGATAGTTTTTGCTTTCTAGGTTAAGCATCATTCTAAGTACTTTCCACATATAAACTCATTTAATTCTCACGACTGTCTTATGTGAGAAATCCTATTATGATTCAGGTTTATTGCTTATCTCAGTTGAACTCCTTATGCCTTACAGCAGGCAGAAATTCACTTTAGATTTTGGCATCAGGTGGTCTATCAAATTAATTTTTAGTGTGCGCTTCATCCTTTTCTATCTTCGTTAATATTTAAAAGTTATAGTTAGGGAGACACCTATGGCTGCTAACCAGGTACATTTTAAACTCGAATTCATCTTTTATAAACCTTTTATTAGAAAATAAAACCCATACACAAAATTTAGAAAGCAGATGTATCACTTAATGAGTCCTAAGGCAAACACTATTATAACCACTACCCACGTTGTGAAATAGATCTTTGCCAATCATTTCAGAAGCTTTTCCCATTGTCTCCTCCCAAGGTTGGCCCTCTCTTTTCCACCGAAGTAACCACTATCCTGACTTTTCCAGAATCACTTCCTTGAGTTTTTGTATAATTTTGTTACTAATGTATCCCTCTAATGACTATAGTTTAATCTTGCCCAATTTTTAAAATCTTGACATAGTTTTTACATCTATTTTAGTCTGCAGGTTTCTTCTCCATCTCTTATTCTTTACAATTTACCTATAAAAGAGCCTGGGGTCCCTTGACCTAAAGAGTTTTCTAAAGTATAGGTTTTGCTGACTGTGTACTTGTGATCCCCATTCAACACTTTCCTCTGTCCTTTCCATTCTCTGAAAATTGGCAGATAGATCCAGAGACTTGATTGGATTTGGGGTTGATACATTTGGCAAGACTATAAATGGTGCTGCGTTCTTTCATTAAGAGGCACATGATATCTGGTTGTCTCTCTTTTTATGATGTTAGCAGCTGTTGATGCCCAATGCCTAGATCCATTAATTCATTGGAGGTTGCAAAACTGTTTTCTTCTACTTTTTTCATTGGTTAATTGGAATAATTTTAGAACAAGCTGTTTTCCTCATTTATTGTTTGACACTCTGTGCTACAATTCTTTTAGGAAAAGCCGAAAAGATGCTTCATTCTTTTCTTTTATCAAGTGTCTAATTAAAGAACTGGTTGCCTATCATTCTACAAAGGTGAACAAACAGGTTTTTAGGAAATATTACTATGAATTCATGTATTTGGAGCTATTTGAAAAGTCTTTTCTGGGCACAGTGGCTCATGCCTGGAATCCCAGTACTTTGGGAGGCCAAGGTGGGTGGATCACGAGGTCAAGAGATCGAGACCATCCTAGCCAACACGGTGAAACCCCGTCTCTACTAAAAATACACAAAAAATCATCTGGGCATGGTGGCACATGCCCGTAATCCCAGCTACTCAGGAGGCTGAGGCAGGAGAATCACTTGAACCTGGGAGGTGGAGGTTGCAGCGAGCTGAGATCACGCCACTGCACTCCAGCCTGGCAGCAGAGTGAGACTCCATCTCAAAACAAGAGAAAAGTCTTGATCCTTTTAAAGATCCAATTGTCTCATTTGCTTCAAGGTTGCCTTTGAGTCCTTGTGTCGTGACTGTAGTAGTCATTCCTAGCTTTCTTGTTGTCTAGCATGGCAAGATATTCCAGGATCATGTGGCACCCTTCCTAGAATTAGTATTTTTTTTTTTCCCCCACAAAAAGCTGTGTTTCTTTTTGTGGCAATGGCACTTCAAGATTGCTACGGTTTTTGAGGGCTAGGGAGGTTTTGTAGACTTTGTCGTTGTTTTTTAAGGCCTCTTTACTGGTTAGAATTAAGAAATATATATGTTTATATGATATCTCAAGGGTTTCTACTAACACTTCCAATTCAAATCACAGTTACAGGATTTGATACTCACCTGTATTCCAACTGCTCACTCTTTTTCTACATTGACTATGTTGGTTCACAAAGACGCAGGAAACGATGAATTAGAATATTCTGTAATTATTGACATACTTTATCCAATAATATTGCACATATCCTGTGAATAACAATATTGATGCTACAGCACCAGTATAATTAACTGAGAAATTAAATCTTTTTATTGCAGCACATGCTCTCCCCAGTGTCTCCCCATCTTTAAATATGCTATATCTATAGTATCTGAGTTTACAGCCATTATACATACATTGTACTTTATCCCTATTGGTTCTATTTATCTTAAATATATCTATTTATATATCTATGTGTATATATCTCAGACTATCACCTTTTTTTTTTTTTTTTTTTTTTTTTGAGACTGAGTCTCACACTGTCACCCAGGCTGGAGTGCAATGGCACGAGCTCGACTCACTGCAGACTCCACCTCTGGGGTTCACATGGCTCTCCTGCCTCAGCCTTCCCAGTAGCTGGGATTACAGGCAGGCACCACCACACCCAGGTAATTTTTTGTATTTTTAGTAGAGACAGAGCTTCACTGTGTTGGCCAGACTGGTCTCAACTCCTGACTTCATGATCCGCCAGCTTCAGCCTCCCAGACTGCTGGGATTACAGGCGTGAGCCACCACGCCCGGCCCAACTACCACCAATTCTTTTTTTTTTTTTTGAGATGGAGTCTCACTCTGTCGCCCAGGCTGGAGTGCAGCAGTGTGATCTCCGCTCACTGCAAGCTCCACCCCCCGGGTTCATGTCATTCTCCTGCCTCAGGCTCCCGAGTGCTACAGGCTCCCGCCACCACGCCCAGCTAATTTTTTTGTATTTTTAGTAGAGACAGGGTTTCACCGTGTTTGCCAAGATGGTCTCGATCTCCTGACCTCATTGTCTGCCCACCTCGGCCTCCCAAAGTGCTGGGATTACAGGCATGAGCCACCACGCCCGGCTGCCACCAATTCTTATATCAATGTCTCTATAGTCATTTTGGTTATTAAAATCAATCTTACATTCTAGTAGGCACATCCAAGACAGCTCATGAGAATAAGCTTCCCTGAGTTCTTGCCTGTTTTCTCACTGGGCCCTGTATACTTAAATGTCAGCTTTGCTGGATATACAAAATTTGTCATTATTATACATTATTTTACAAATCCAAAATATGTTACATCATTTGTTTTTGAAATGAAACATTGCAGTTGAAATGTCTGATGATAATCTAATTTTGTTTTCCTTCCATCTTTTTCTTAAAGGCTCAGGTAATTTAAAAATATCTTTCTATAAGGTTTAGTAATTTTACTGGAAAATTTTTTGTGTGTTGGTTGTTTTGGGTTGACATTTAGGGGTATACATGAGGCTCTTTCAATACAGTTGGAGCTCCACATTCATGGGCTCCACATCCATGGATTCAACCAACTGCAGGTCAAAAATATTTGATAAAATGAAATAAAAATAACAATACAACAGTAAAAATAATATAAATAAAAGATACAGTATAACTATTAGCAGAGCATTTATATTCTTTAGGTACTATAAGTAATGCAGGGATGATTTAAAGTCTACAGGAGGATGGGTGTAGGTTATATGCAAACACTGACATTTTCTTTCAAAGACTTGAGCATTTGCAGACTTTGACAACTGTAGGGGGTCCTGGAAACAATTTCCCATGGATACTGAAGGATGACTGCATACACTTCCTTTAATTTTAATTGTAGGAGAGTTTTCTCAATTTATAGTTTGTTTTGTTTTGGTTTGTTTGCTGGGATTATGCCTGTAATCCCAGCACTTTGGGAGGCTGAGGTGGGTGGATCACCTGAGGTTGAGAGCTCGAGATCGGCCTGGCCAACATGGTGAAAACCCATCTCTGCTAAAAGTACAAAAATTAGTTGACATGGTGGTGGGCATCTGTGATCCCAGCTACTTGGGTGGCTGAGGCAGAAGAATCACTTGAACCTGGGTGGCAGAGGTTGCAGTGAGCCAAGATCATGCCACTCATTGCCCTCCAGAATGAGTGACAGAGCAAGATTCACTCTCTCAAAAACAAAACAAAAATCAAGATTGCTTTCCTAACTTAATAGAGCTTCTTTGAGAGAGAGAGAGGGAGACAGAGTGTGTGTATGTGTGTGTGTAGTATAGTGTAGTGTTTAAGAAGAGAATGATTTGTTTACTGAAGTGTATTAACTCCACTCTCCCCCACATTTGTCTGAACCTTCTCTTTGCTTTGTCTCCTTCTTTTTTGTGCTCAGTTTTAATTCTACTCTCAGCAGTTTCTCCTCAGTATGAAGCCGTGGCCTGAAAAAAGTTCTGGTGGGTTGTATGGAAAATTTGCAGGTCTAGGCTGTGTCTGCCCCTCCAGGCTCTCCATAGACCTCTCTTACAATCTGCTGTGGGGATGGGACAAGTACTCCTGATGCCAGCTGCTGTTCTCACACAGGGCCCCAGGCTTTCTGTGGATACCTCCTGCTATTGAGTGTTCCTCTGGCTCCAGGTCCAGCAGAGTTCTCATTGCTCACTCTATTTCCCTGCACAGATGCTGATAGCATGCAGATTTTGTGCTATTACTGGTTTATTTCCATTCGCTTATGTTTTGAGGTTGATGAGAACAACCTTGTCACCTAGTTTTGTAATAAATATTGTCTGTGGGTTTTTTATTTGCCATTCTAGTTCTATTTTTATTTGGGAATTTAGAGAGATTAAAAAAAGATACCACTGCTGCCAACATTTTCCGAGAACTCTCATTTTATTTTGTATGTACGTAGTTTTCATCAATCAACAGATATTTATTAAATGGTCTATGGCAAGTCCTATTATAGACACCAACGATATAGCTATGAACAAAACAGAATTTCTACCCTCAAGACATATAATAGGAAAATAATGGTATTGAACATATACACCACTAAATAAATGAGAAAACATCAAATATAAGTAAATTTCAAGAAGTAAATGAAAGGACATAATATGTATCTATTCTTTTAAACCATTTGATTACATATATACACACACACACTATATACACGCATATACATATTTTATATATATGTATATATACACACATATATACATACACACAAAGATATTTGACTTACATACAAATATTTTTGAATAGTATTTTCTGGATTACAAAGCGTGTTTCCATATAATGCATTCTTTTATCTTTTTATGAATAGGCAGATAAGGTAGATTTTACTTCCCATGTGACAGAGGAGGAATCTCATGTTTAATAATTGTAAGTGACATCCAATACACTTATAGCCAAAGCTTCATCAAGTGTATTTTGAATCTGAATCTGCTTTTTTAAAAGTTAATATTCTATTTTTTAATACCACATTACATAAAACACTGTGCTGGGGGTTAGAGATGACACCTTTTCGGCCCAAATAATGAAGTTTCAATTAGAGACAGTAAGAGATATGCTTAGTGCTGTCAGGTGCAGGGAGTGGCGGGGCAGGCCTGAATGAAGTTCCTGAGGAAGCATCGGCTGTCTTCGTGGTGGGATGTCCCGGGGAAGCCTAATGAAGGAGATTGTATCTGAGTGGCCCGTGCATATAGAGAGACGGGGCATTTCTAGTTGGAATGAACCAAGTGAACAAAGACAGGTAGGCATATCCTTAACGTAGCTGGAGGAGAGTGGGAGTTCAATCGACTGTTCAGTTTTTCTTCATACACTCATCATTCAACGAGTTTTTAAGTTACTATGTGCCAGGGCAGAGATAGAAAGATAGATAGGGAAGGAGGTTAGTCTAGTGGGGGAGACGTGTGCTCCCCACCTGATTGGAAAGTGAGATCTTTCCGTGGGACTGAATCTTCACTCACCTGCAGCATGGGACAGAAACAGGCAGCCGGGGGAGGAGGAGCAGAGGATTTTAGTGCCGGGATTCTGAGCCATTTTCTTGGCAGCCTGCTTGGTGTTCCTAACCTTGAAAAAAATCAATTTGCTTGGAGCATATTATGTCTGAAAAGCACCCGTGGGGGAAAAGACTAGAAAAGAGTGTTGAGCGTTAGATGTTAGCGGAATTGAAATGTCATGATAAGGAATTTATTTTGGGGTAGTAAAGCATGGTTGAGAGTTTTTGACAACACTGACCTAAGATGCCAGCACATCCATGAATTTGGCCAAAAGTTCAAAAATCAGTTCCACCACTTTCTGAAAAGATGACTGACATATTGAAGAATTTATTTAAACCCCTGAGCTTCATTTTCTTGATCTGTTAAAAATGGGAATTTATGTATTTATTTTGTATTTGTATTATGTATTTATTTTATTATGTATTTATCCACTGACACCTCATTTATTCATTCATTTTTAAGGTTAACTGATATTTAATAATTACTCAGCTCTGGTCGAGCTCCGTGGCTCAAGCCTGTAATCCCAGCACTTTGGGAGGCCGAGGTGGTGGATCACGGGGTCAGGAGATCGAGACCATCCTGCCTAACACAGTGAAACCCCGTCTTGACTAAAAAATACAAAAAATTAGTCAGACACGGTGGCACACGCCTGTAGTCCCAGCTACTTGGGAGGCTGAGGCAGGAGAATGGCGTGAACCCAGGAGGCGGAGGTTGCAGTGAGCCGAGATCACACCACTGTCGCCTGGGCAACAGAGCGAGACTCTGTCTCAAAAAAACTCAACAATAAATAAATAAATAAAAATACTCAGTTCTGGAGCTATATGGTCAAATGTAGTAGCCACTCACTCAAAGGAGCTATTGAACAATTGTAATGCAGATAGTCTGAATTGAGATGTACTATCAGTGTGAAATATACACTTGATTTGGAAGTCTTAGTATGAGAAAAAGAATATAAAATACCTCATTAATAATTTTTATGTTGAATACATCCTGAAAGGAAAGAAGAAATAAGTTTAAGAGAGCTATTGTACAGCATGGTGACTGTAGTTAATGGTGATACGTTATATTATTGAAAAATTCCAAGACAGTTGGTGTTAAGTGCTCTTGCCACAAAAATTATAGCTATGTAAGGCAATACATATGTTAATTAGCTAGATTTAACTATTCCACAATGTATATGTGCCTCAAATGCATAGAATTTTATCTTTCAATTAAAAAATAAATTTGAAAAAATGTTTTTTGAAATTAATTTCGTGGTTCTCTTTTTCAAAAATATGTCATTTAGAATATTTAAATGTAGCCTCTTTTACAGCTTGTACTGTATTTCTATTGGACGATGCTGCTCTAGATACTGGGTGTACAATATTGAATAGTGGTCAGAGACAAATAGTAAATAAGCACATTTAAATATCAAAGTCATCTAATTCTAGACTGTGAAATAAGTGCTGTGATCTTCCCAACTGCTTCTCATCCCACCTTTGCTCTCTCCGGCCCCTCTATTCATTTGCGGCATTTTCCTAGCCACTTCTCTTGGTTAGTGGGGCTTCTCTAACTTACACAGTTGTCCTCTCTCAGGAACTCTGGCTAATTTTTCCCTTTTGGGGTCTTGCAACTACTGTGACCATCTGTTTAAATATTTCTTCAGTGACTAAAAAAACAAACTAAAGCCATCCAAATTCCAAAGGCAAACAGAATTCTTCATCCCTCTTTAGTAGAAATCTTCATTCTCTCTTTCCTTTATTGTCAAAATGACCATTTCCTCCAATACTATGGAAATTGGGAGTTTTCATCCACAGAGTGGGTGGTTTGTATCCAAATAGCAGGGCATATGTCTGTCTAGTTCATGCCAGCCTTCCTGTAGACACTACAGCTTCCCCATGGGACTCGGAATATTACTCACCTTCTAGCCATAGGACACACCCTTTGTATGTGGACAAACTCACACAATAACATGTCATTCCCATTATATCCATTTCAGTACAGTGTATGAATGACACTTTATGCCAGTTGGCCTTTTCCTGAGACAAAGCAATCATATTGGTAAGAAAGCAAGGGAGATATTACATTAGGTGGAAAACAGAGTTAAGTGACCAAGTTAGAAATGGTTAATGAATGGCTGTATCAAGTCGTTCAACTATTTAGTTCATGTTTATCAAGTCTGTTTTATAAATCCAGACCTGTGTCAGGCACTGGCTATGATGGGAGGATAATTTCTAAAGTTCTTATAAATTTGCTGCCTAATTTCTAAAGTTCTTGTAAATTTGCTGCCTTTAAGATGTTTATAGAAAGATAATTCTAAAACATAAACAAAACACTAATAAAGCAATTAAAGGACAGGACCAAATCAAAATGTATGGCAAGCATGTTAAGGACTGGGAGAGGTCAGGAAAGAAGATGTGGATGAAATTTGCAGACATCTTGAAAAAACTCTTGGAGAAAATGGACCTTGATATCTGGATGTGACTTAAACAGGTCAGGAGGAGAGAGAACAGCTTGACCCAAATGGAGTGGAACGGGATGCATGAGAGAAAACAGTAGGAGACAATGTTGCCCAGGACCCTATAGTCAATCAGGAAATGTGACTTCCAGGCCTTTTGATCCCAGTAAAGTGGGAGAGAAGAGACATCATTTTCTGCATTTTGGTTTTCTCCAAAGTTAAATACCAGAATATAAGCAACAACATGCATAACACTGGAAATAGTTGCACTTATTGGACATTCTATCTTACTACAGGGTATGTGCTGAGAGGTGCAGTTATTTCTGCATCTTGCAGAAGGTATCATGTGACTATTGCCTTCAGGTGTAGCTTAGTAGCAACTGCAAGTGGAGTTTCATTATAGCCACAGAAGGTCTTTTGCCAAAATGAACACCAGTTATCAGGATCGTAGAATGTCTAGCCAGTGCTCAAAGAAATTCATTCCATATACTACACAGGAGCCAACATGAACAAAATACTCCTCATTATTATTCACTTCCTGAATGAGTTTCACCTCCAAGCAGAAGATGCCCAGAAAAGAAAAAACAAACAACTTAAGCTTCAAATTTCAACATATCTTTGGGCTTTTGAAATCATTTAAATGAATCTTTTAGGCTTTTTCTCTAGAACAGATTGATTAAGATATAATTCATATGTCACAAAACTCACCTATTTAAAGTATAAAATTCAAGGGTTTTAGGTATATTCACAGAGCCGTGTGACTGCCAGATCTACAGTAACCTTGGAAACTCTTTACCCATTAGCAATCACTCCTCATTTCCCCTCCCATCTCCCTCCTCCCTGCTCCCCGACTGCCCCCTGATTTCTAGACAATCACTAATTCACTCTCTGTGTTTATAGATTTTCCTATTCTGGAAATATCATGTAAACAGAGTCATACATTATGTGGTCTTTTGTGATGGATTGGCTTCTTTTATTTAGCGTAATGTTTTCAAGATTCCTCCATGTTGTAGCCTCTATTAGTATTTTATTCTTTTGGCTGCAAATATCATGCCATTGTATGGACATACCACATTTTATTTACTCCCTCTGCAGTTGGCAGACATTTGGGCTGTTTCCACTTTGGGGCTATTATGAATGATGTGGCTATAAAAACTCATGTAAAAGTTTTTATGTGGACATATATTTTTATTTCTCCTGAATGAAATACATTTAATTCTCATTTTCCACAGGAGTTATGTTCTATAAAGTTGTCATCATCACTGAATTAGCAAATACTGAGCCACTGCTCCTAGGTAAAATATAGGATTAGGTCTGGGAGACTGCTGGTCACAATATTTTTGTCAATCCATCCATATGTAACCTTGTTTTGTGTGTTTCTGTTTAGAGATACTTTACTGAAAAAATATATATATATAGTAAATTTCCTTGCTTTATAACCTCACAACAATGCTATCCACTATGCCTTTTTATCGATTGCTATCTCTGGAATTCATAAATTTAGACAACTTTTTTCCATCACTCCATTACTCTCTATGCATGTTTCTTTAGCATTTTCTGGAGTGGTCTCACATACAGATCAGTGAATTTCCTCTCTCTCCTTCTGGATGTAAGTATTAGTGCTTGATTAACATTGAACTCAAGGCCAGCAGCACTATGATGCATGCCTGAGTGAAGCTTACCTAGCACGTGTGTTTTCTCCATAAGGAGTTTCACCGAACTCCTCACTCTGCCATTCTGAAAGTGCGTGTCTCCCTCTTAGGCTTTTTATCTTCACCTAAAGCAAAAGAGAATGAAGACAATCATCTGAATTAACTTAGAGAAATCTTTATAACAGAAGAGAAAGGTGTTTGGGGATTAGATTTCTAGCCAGAGTCAGTGAGGTTTTCCATCCTGATTGAATTCTTCTGAAAACTTTTTAATGTTGCAAAATGCTTTGACTGAGCAGCCTTAGGTTACTCCACAAGCATTCTTTTTATTTCTTTCAGCAATATGGATGGTACATTTAAAAAGTCTGACTGAATTTTTGCCTCCAGTTTGAAACTCGTATTTTAAAGATAATCTTAAAGCCAGAAATTTTAAATATATTCATTGAGGTCAATTCATCAAACTTTATGGAGTTTCTACCCTGGTTCATATATCAACCTTGCTCTGGATGCAGCAAGACACTCTAGTGAAAGTGATATCTTAGTTCTTTTTGTGCTACTATAACAGAGCACCACAGCCTGAGTAATTCATGGTGAACATAAATGTATTCAGCTTATGGTTCTGGAGGCTGGGAAGTCCAAGACAGAGGGGTTGCATCTGGTGAGGGTTTTCTTGCTGTGTCATAACACGGTGAAGGGCATTATATGGTGACCGAGAGGAAGTGAGGGTTGAACAGCAATCCCACTCTCTTGATAACAAACCCACTCTCTCCATAACAGCATGAATCCATTCACGATGGCTCAGACCTCTTAACGGTCCCACCGCTCAACACTGTTGTGTGAGGGATTAAGTTTCCAACACATTCAAACCATAGCAGATGATATAATCTAGAGTTGCAAAGAGCCATTAATTTGGGATTTTGGTAGCTAAGAATATGCAATTAAAATTCTGCATGGTTGGCTGGGCGTTGGTGGCTCATATCTGTAATCCCAGCACTTTGGGAGGCCAAGGTGGGCAGATAACTTCAGGTCAGGAGTTTGAGACCAGCCTGGCCAATATGGTGGCCATCTCTACTAAAAATACGAAAAATTAGCCAGGCATAGGGTGTATGTCTGTAATCTCAGCTACTCAGGAGGCTGAGGTGGAAGAATCACTGGAATCCAGGAGGCGGAGGTTGCAGTAAGCCGAGACTGCACCACTGCACTCCAGCCTGGGAGACAGAGTGAGACTCCATCTCAAAAAAAAGGAAAAAAAATTCTGCATAGTTGTGTATCCATCAGTGTCATTAGAGCAGTTAGTGTTAGTGGCACTTAAAATTGCACTATGTGAATAACTGGCCCCTTTTATAAAGTATCTCACTAAGTGTGTACTGTTGGCATGAAAGGCTGCCTAACTTTTCAGGGCCTCGCAGCCCCTCTATTATCAGGTACCTAAAATTGCCTGGTCCCTCTCGTGCAACTATGGTATAACTATATCCCATGATACACTATTATATAACAATTGGTTTTCCTCTTCTATTATTTTTTATTTTTCTATATGATAATGAGATTGTCCAGGAAAGCAGAAGTCTAGGAATATATATATTAAAACTACCATTGCGAAACTAACATATTTCCCTACTGAACTCTCAAGTTAGTGTATAAATTGTTGTCATCTCTGGTTCTTTACCTGGACGTCTTTCTGTCAGTTGGAAAAATGTTGGGTTGCCATAGGCCTCCCTGTGTTACCTGTCTCCTCTTTTGACTTTTATGTCACACAAGTTACTAATCCCACAAACGAACCCTCTGCTGCATGCATTCAGTACACATTTGAAGGTCCTCCAGTGTGGTAATGTGGTGCTAGGTGCTGACTCCTCACTACCAATGAGACAATTTCCTAGACTTTAAAGAAGTTTTGCCCTCTCATGAGGCGGACTAATATGAAAACAAGTAAGTACAGTAATTCCATGTTCTGTAAAAGAATGTACAAGGCACCCAGGAGACCCAAAGACTGGTTCTCACTTATCCCAGACAGTAGAGGGAGCCAGAAGTGGTTTCAGGCTGGTGCAGTGGCTCACTCCTGCAATCCCGGCACTTCGGGAGGCCAAGGCAGGAGCATTGCTTGAGCCTAGGAGTTCAAGGCCAGCCTGGTAAACAGGTTGTAGACATTATTTCTCTGCAAACAATAAAAAAGTATTATCCAGGTGTGGTGGCATGTGTCTGTGATCCTGGCTACTCTGGAGGTTGACGTGAAAAGATTGCTTGAACCCAGGGAGTTCCAGGCTGCAGTGAGCTATGATGGCACCACTGCACTCCAGCCTGAGTGACAGAGCAGGACCCTGTAGCAAAAAAAAAAAAAAAAAAAAAAAAAAGAAAAAAAAATCAAAAAAAAAAAAGCAGCAGCAGCAGCTTCACCTCAAGGAAGTGATGAGACGAGCCAGGAAGAAAGATTCTAGTACAACTTATTTAGACATGGAGTGATTCAGAAGGGCATTCCAGCATTTCCTTTAAGAAAGGCTTAAAGATGAAAACCCATACAGACAGTCCTGATTTACATTATTTTTTTTTTATCTTACAATTAGGAGAATGTGAGTCCAATATAAGACTCTAGTTCTTTGATTATAATACTTCCCCTTATTTTCTGTCTGCTTCTCCAATTCTCCTGGTGCCAGCCTCCTTGATAACAGGGCATGGAGTCATATTCATCTACCACAGCATCTAACACAATTAGTAGGTCCTTAAAAATGTGTTGGGTAAATGAATACCATAAATCCATTTTTCATTCATTAAGGGCAACTCTTTGCCCTGGAAACTAGTTCTCAGTCATTTTGTGTGGTGATGCTGGCCTCTGTCTCTGGGCCCCTAGATTTTCTTTAGACATTTCTAGCTGTTAGAGCTTCAGGGAGAAATGCCAGGCATGGCTGGAGTTTTCATTGGAAGTGGCGAAACAGATGCACAGATTCTAAAGAGAATGCACAGATGAACAGATACACAGGTTCTAAGGCTGAGAATTAAGCTCTGGCTTATGAACTTGTTTCTAATTTTAAAAAATTACACTCTTTGACCTATGTCATGCATAAGTAGGTAGAAAAAGTGGTATAATTCAAGCACCCACTGTCACCCTGATAATGTTCCTTTTTAAAAAAGGGTGAGATTTGATTTCATTCTTTTTTATGACTGAGTAGTATTCCATGGTGTGTGTGTGTGTGTGTGTGTGTGTGTGTGTGTGTACTTACATTTTCTTTTTTTTTTTTTTTTTTTTTTTGAGACGGAGTCTCGCTCTGTCGCCCAGGCTGGAGTGCAGTGGCGCGATCCCGGCTCACTGCAAGCTCCGCCTCCCGGGTTCACGCCATTCTCCTGCCTCAGCCTCCCAAGTAGCTGGGACTACAGGCGCCCGCCACCTCGCCCGGCTAGTTTTTTTGTATTTTTCCAATCATCTATTGATGGTAACTTACGTTGATTCAGTATCTTTGCTATTATGAATAGTGCTGCAATAAACATAAGAGTGAAGTTATCTTTTTAACACAATGATTTTTTTTCCTTTGGGTAGATACCCATTAGTGGGATTTCTGGATCAAATGGTAGTTCCATTTTTAGTTCTTTGTTACGCTAATAGCCCAGACTTCACTGCTCTGCAATATATCCGTGTCACAAAGCTGCACTTGTACCCCTCAAATGTATACAAATTTTAAAAAGTGAGACTAATATATATCCTCTAGCATGTAGTAAAGAGACACCAAGTTTGGTCTTTCATTCCTCTTGCATGATCTACTCCTCATTTAATGGGCTGGAACCGTTCAGGAACTCCCTGATTTACCTCTTCCTGGTGATCCTGGTCTATGCCATCTCCCTGGCTTTTGTGCCATCTCCTAGGCTTGACAGGGGAGGTAGGTAGCTCAGGGGCCCAGGAAGCCAACCCTGCCCCTTTCCTCCAGGTCCATTTCATCTCCATAGTATTCCACACAGATGTAAAAGTATTCATACTTTTTTGGTTTTTTTTTCTCTATGGAGAAAACTTAAAGCACTTTGGCTTTAAACTCTTAGCAAGAGTATTGCCAAAGGGCACAACCTCAGGGCTACTAGATTTCCTAGCAGGAGAGGACCCACTGGGAAAGCTCCTCTTCTCTCCAGTGGTCCTTTTCCACTCACTGACCGCCTCCATCCCAGCACCAATGTTTGGAGTCCCTCCCTGAACTTCAGGTCAGCCTCCTGCTCCTGGGACACACACACCCCTCTTCCTTCCAAGGATGAAATGCTAATTCGCAGAGATATTACGGACTAATGCCTTAAGGAGGAAGGAGTTTATTTCCAAACTACCACATAATTTGTAAGGCAACACTCTCTCTAGCAGTCTGGACATCTTATTACTCCGCAGATAAACTGTGTAATTCCCTTCTTCCAGCCAGTGCCACCTCATCCTCCTCACCATCCAATTGTAAATTGTATTCTCTGGGCTCACTAGGAATAAGAGAAGGGGCCATTGTGGGGCCATATACTCATTGCAGCTGGCTCTTTAGCAAAGAGATGCTTGGCTATTGCTGCACCCTTAAGGAACAGATTAACTTCTTATCTAAAAGTCTGTTCTGCCCTCCGTTTCTAACTAAGCAGGAGGGGAAGCAATGGATTACTCTTCCCCTTCATAAGTATAGGTAATTGATGACCTGCGCGCACAATAGCGGGTCACAGGCTCTGACCAAGATTTTATTTTTTTCTGAATTATGGTTCATTTTCATTAAGCCTTACAAAGGAATAAAATTCCAGCTGAATTTAAGCATTTTGTGCAGCATTTAATGAATCACCTTTCCTGAAGAAAAGGAAAATTACACAAACTCTCCCAGAAAATCCAGCCAGCATAGTCATCATAGCTTTATGATACAGAATCGAGTTAATTACGAAAAACACTCAATTCCTTAAAGAAATCTTTAAAAATCTTGAACATCGTGGCCATGTATCCTGGTGAGGCTAAAATTGGTCAAAAGCAGAACAGAATAATAAATGATAATTTCTGCTAAATAATTCAGGCTATCTGAACTCTGATGTTTTACTGACTTTAATGAGTATAATGGGTCCAGTTAGAGACTGCTTTCCTTTACTGTGCCAGACTCAATATGCTCTCTCTTAATTGTGGGCTCCGTTTTTATTTGGATAACTCATCTCCACAAATTTGTCCTGAAATCCCAGTATCTGGCGTCAATAGCTACTAACTAACTGTATGTCAAAGTCAGTCACTGAGTAAGTTTTGATCATGATTATCATGAAGAAAAAGAGATTGTACTGGGGCCTGTCAGTGGGTGGGGGGCTAGAGGAGGGATAGCATTAGGAGAAATACCTAATGTAGATGATGGGTTGATGGGTGCAGCAAACCACCATGGCACATGTATACCTATGTAACAAACCTGCACATTCTGCACACCTATCCCAGAACTTAAAGTATAAAAAAAAAAAAAAAAAAAAAATTAAAAAGAAGATGAGTAGAAAGCAAGGCAAAAAAAGAGAGAGAGAGAGAGATTGCAGAACAAAAACTAGATGTATCAATACACTAGTTCATCTGGGATAAGCCTCATTTGTAAAAGAATGGAATGGGTCTCTCTCAAACGTGGCCTTTCTTTCTCCCCGCGCAGGGAAGTGATGCCGACATGGTGGATAAGAACAAGTGCTGCACACTCTGCAACATGTCATTCACTTCAGCGGTGGTGGCCGATTCCCATTATCAAGGCAAAATCCACGCCAAGAGGTTAAAACTCTTGCTAGGAGAGAAGACCCCATTAAAGACCACAGGTACGTGCAGGAACAGTGATCGCGGGGAGACCCTGAAAACCAAGGGCTGGCCTGTCATGCGGATCATGCTCCTCCTTCACAGGCAGTTGTCAGAACCAGAGCCTAATGGTAGATATCACTCAAAGCCTTTAGGGTGGCTGAGCTCAGCAGACCTGGCTGTCGTAAGACCCCTAAATACCATCTCAGGTGCTCATTCTATCATCCTGGCTCCTTCTGATGAAGTATTGCAGCAGCTTGCATCCGCTGAAGAGCTGTGTGTGTTCTGCAAGATGTTGTCTATCATGCCTACTGTGTATTATATAAGATGTGATATATATTCTGTTTTCTAGATTCCGTCTGCAATTAGAGTGGATCATGCATGCTGTGTTATGTGTAATAGAGAGCTCCCCTACCCATGTCTGTATAATGCAGGACATCATCCCTTTTTTACCTTGGCAGGGGAGGGTGGGAGGAAAAGAAAGGAAAACTGTAATCTTTAAAACTACTTTAGTGTGCCAAGAACTGATTTTTTTTTTTTTTTTTTTTTTTTTTTTTTTTTTTTTTCCTGAGATTACATTCTCACCATCTTTGCAGGGGACCCTGTGATTCATCTTGCAGGCGATCCTGTGATTCAAGCCTATTAACTTTCACAAGTAAAACCTTAAATATTGAAAACTGATGATTTGACCTTCTAGTTGCTTAACTAAAATAAATTCTTCGGCAGTCTATCACATCATGAAATTAAAATACTCTTATAATGTAATCAAGATAAACTATTTGGACAAGATTTATGTTGTGGCAGAAACGTGACCGAACAGGTTATAATCCAGAGAAGTTGGGGGCATATTTCGTGGTGCCTACTCTTTCCACGCAATTAAAATTTAGCAGTACATTTTATCTGCTGTCTAATGAATCATGCATAAACTGTAGGTGTAATTATTTTGTAAATGGTGTTTTGGAAACCGGAGACAGTCTGAAACAATGCTTGGCTTTTATTCTTACCACTGTTTTTCTTAAGAAAAATGTATTCTTTTACCTAGAGAATCGCAAGGAATCATTTTACTATATTTTTCTGGTTAGTTTAAACAACATTGTTTTTTTAAAGGTGGCTGTGACATTCAGGCATAGGATGAGGTTGCAAAACACATGAAATCTGGAGACAAACTCTGTATGTTTGGGGGCACAGGTTGTGTATCAACCTTTGACAAGCAGCCAGTCAGTTGAAACTCCTGATTCTTGCTCCCTTAAAGGTTGCATATTCATCTTGTAACCTACTCCCCGTCAAATCTCTTAAAAAAGACATCTTAAAAAAAAGTCACTGGAAAATTTTTACCTGTTTTCCATGAATTAATAACCAGCCCATTTGTTTTCTCTGCTGAAGCAGAATATTTCTGTTAACTTAAATTTTGGAGGTAATGATGGAAGAGGAGAAGGTGTGTGTTTGCTTATCACATCAATTAGCAAATGGGAGAGTTATTCTTTCTGCAAAAAAGAAGAAAAAAAAGTCACCACATGGTAAAACTAGTTCTTCATGAATTTAAATACAGTTTCAAGACAACAGAGCATCCAGTTGTTTTCCTGAATTCAAACACCCTCAGACCTGGGTAATGGAGCTTGAGGGTAATTTGTTAGCCGTCATCAATATATTCCACAGGAAAAGGAAAAAACAAAGTGCAGCCTTTACTTGATGGCTTAGTCTTGGCTGTTCATGGGACTGGCTCAGCCCTCCCTGTTGCAGAAACCAGGTTACTGGATAGGCAAGAAGGGAATGAATAGGGTGTGGTGCACCGAAAGCTCTGGCTCAGGTTGGTCCTGCCTTGTGCCAGTACCCCCTTCACACCCAGCTCATACCCCCTTCTGCAGTATGCCCTCCCATCCATTCCACTCTGAAGCTGCTTTGAGCAGAAAGGATCTTGGAAAGTGGCAGCACCAGACAGATCGGAAGGCCTAGGAAGCTAAACTGGCTCCAGGCTTGGGTTGGTGTCAACCCAACTGTTGGCAGGGAGCAGAGAAAGCAAGGCCTCCTACTAGAGGGAGCAAGTAGTCAGACATGAGGCAGATTGGTTAATAGGAGAAAAGACATGCAAATGTATGCAATATGTATACATGACAGCCTTCAGAATGAAGACCCAAATGCAGTAGAAATTGGCCATTTTTATGGTTACTTCAGCAAAGTAAGGGCAGCCATGTAGAAATATGATAGCACAAAAAGGGAATGATCTAACGCTGTTGGACAGAGTAGGGATACCCAGCAAGGCCTGTCTATCAAGAGTTTTTTTGGTCTCTCTGATCAGCACTCCTTCCTTCTGGGTGTGGGGCAGGACCCTCTCGGGAAAGGGGGTCTAATGTCCTACTCTCCAACAAAGTTGGTCAGATAATTTCTTTATGGTCAGTTTTTACACAGAAAGGTGAGGGGAGTGAGGGGAAATTAGAGTAATAGTTTTTAGGATTTTATGGCTGGTTTTGGGGAATAGGGGGTTATGGTTTCTATGACCTGCCTTGGAGAAGCAGGTTTCCAGGCTAGCCTTGGGGGAGAATGGAACAGGGAGACAGGAGGGTAGGAGAATGTCAGAGAAAAACTTCACTTCTGAAGCTGTTGCTCAGGCCTTCATTTTGAGATATTGTTTTCTGCGTCCCAACAGCAGGAGTAGTCTTTGTGGGGGTGTCCCAGGTTAAGGGTTGAAAGCCCGATAGGAAGATGGCACCAGCATCAGAGGCTCTGGGCCCAGGGAGCATGCAGATGAACCGACAGTGTGCTGGTGTTGGGAGAGCCTGGCAGATGGTAGCAAAGCCTGCTGCAGTCCTGGGTTCTAGGAAAGGATAGGCTGTGAAGACCGTGGCAGGACACCACCCTTTAATGCAAGCATGCTGGGCTGGAGACCACGCATAGGGAACGAAACAGCAACCTGAATTCTAGCCTTAGAGTATGAGGTAGAGGCTTCATCTCAAGTTACTGCAAGTACAGGAGAAAGACCAGGAGGCAGTGGAAAAGCAAACCCACACTATGGCCTCCTGAACTATCAAGTACAGCTCCCTGAATGCAGTTCGGATGGCCATCCTCCCTTACTGCCTGCAGCCACACCCAGCAGCAGCTTCTGCAGGGCTTCACCTTCCACGTGGTGGCTGCCTCTAAGAAATGCTCTGCCTAATTAACCAAGTTGGCTTGAAATTACTTCTATAATAAAAACAAAAGGGAAAGAAAAAGAAGATAGAAAATCCAATCAACTGAATCAAGATGCAAGAGAACCCTTCTGCTCAGGTATGCTGCCCCCACCCCTGTGAATACCATGCTCTTGAACTGGAGTGATTTCTGTGTTGGAATAATAGAACTACAGCTCATTGCTTCTGCCAGCTACTTCTTCTGATGAGGGTGAGCAGCTGGGATCTGTGAATCCCTACCTTTCCACCCACTCAAGCTGCACTTTGATCAAGCATCTTCTGGGTCTCCTGCAGAATGAGTTGCAGCTTGAGTTGCCTTCTCCAGATGGGTGCATGTTTACTAGAATTTCTGAAATGCTTGGCAGAGCCGCTGGAATAACACTCATTCATTTGCATACTGTCTGTGGCTGCTTTTATGCTCCAATGGCAGAATTGAGTCGTTACAACAGGGATGATCCAGGCCACAAAGCCTAAAATATTTGCTCTGTGGTTCTTTACGTAAAAAGTTTGCTGACTCCTGATCTAGATACTGGATGATCTTGAGGAACATGCAACAAGGGGGCAATGGGTTTTTTATACAGAAACTCACAACAGGTGCTAGTGTGAGTTTCTGTATAAAATGGAAGCAGTCTTCCAGGCTGTGCACCAGTCGGGACCTGGGGAGGTGCCTGGGATAGGGACTGAAGAAAAGGATGTGACTGAGAGCAGGCTCATACCTGTAATTCCAACACTCTGGGAGGCTGAGGCTGGAGGACTGCTTGAGCCCAGGAATTTGATACCAGCCTGGGCAACGCAGTGAGACTCTTTCTCTACAAAAAATTAAAAATTAGCCAGGCATAATGGCACATGCCTTTAGTCCAAGCTCCTTGGGAGGCTGAGGTGGGAGGATCCATTTAGCCTGGGAGGTTGATGCTGCAGTGAGCTGAGGTTGCACCACTGCACTCCATCCTGGGTGACAGAGTGAAACCCTGTCTTAGGGAAAACAAGAAAAAACACCCTAGTCACTGGGCTTAGGGCACACTTTAATCCAGTATGATCTCATTTTAGCTTAACTAGTTATAGTTGCAAAAAAAACCTATTTCCAAAAAAATGACATTCTGAGATTCTAGGGGGATGTGAATTTGAGGGGACACTAACCCAGTATACGAGCAAACTCCAGTTAACTGATGGCAACCGGCAAAGATCACAGACCCTGATTCTGTGCCTGCCAGCTCGTGATTCTCCTCCCCCAACCTCTTTTTTTTAATGATAAATTCGTATCAGCAAGATCTCATTCAAAATCCTGAAGAAAACATCATTTAACTGTTCTCTTTAGAAACTTACTTTTGAAGAAAATATGAATGAGAGAAAATCTGACGTACGGAAAAGAATCCTTAAACTATAGTTATTCTCCATTTTCCACCATTCATCAAAGTGATTTTTAAGATTATGCATAATCGGAATGGTTAGGTTCTATCCAGCATTAATAAGAATATTCATCTGCATCTATAGCAGAGACTTTGCTTATCAGACACCCATTTGCTTTTTATCTTCCCCAGACTTGGAATTGATTGTGTGTTAAGACCTGGCTACAAGATGGAAGAGAGCCATTCAACTGCATTAGATTTTGCATGAACAAGAAATAAGCCTTTATTGTAATACTTTGTGGTTGTATGGTATTACAGGAGAGTCCTATCCTGGTGGCTACATTATCCCTTAAAGTTATTGTTTCAGTTATAAGCTTTCATGAACACATCTATCATTCACAGTAAAAATGGATATGAGTACAATCTTTCATATAGTTCCCAGACATCATTAGTTTAACAGGTAATGACATCAAATTTAGCAATAACCTTTCTTTCATTTTTGACCCTTCAGAGTTTGAAGTGGCCCTAGGGTTATGTGTGTCTTCACTAACAAGGCTGGATGGATAGAGAACCATTCTGAGGTGTGCTCTGCAGGGACCACAGTTATTACCACCTTTATTCATGACTGCACTTCTGGGCACATAGTAGGCATTTAATTAATAATACTTGTTGGATGTGTAAAAATTGGAAGCATATATTAGAATAACGACAGGCAGTTAAGTGTCTATAGTTTTATTTTCAAATTTAGTTACCTTGGTTATTTAAATTTTAGTCAAATATGATGGTAAAAAATAGTGGTTTTCCAGTTTAACCAGAAGTTGTCATCCCTATCCACTTGCTTGATCTTACAAAACTCTTTTCTTTGTAAAATAGGTGCTACACAGAATACCAGAGGCCACAAACAGAGGCTATGAAGTCAGACCCAGTTTTAAATTCTGCTTATATCCATGGGAACGTTCACAGGTGGTTTTAACTCTACAGCCCTCAATTTGTTATAAGTAAAGTGACAGAAACACATTACAGAATTATTATAGTAACGCAGAAGATATAAGTAAAATACTATAGTGCCTGCTACACAATTGAGTGTGGAATAGATATATTTTTGTATGTAAATACATGCAAGTGTATGCATACACACAACTGATCCTCATTGTTTGAGGATTCTGTATTTATGAATCCACTATGATTTATTTGTAACTCCAAATTAATTCTCCTGGCACTTTTGGGGTTATTCCCAGACATGTGTGGAATTGTGAAAAATGTGAGTCATGCCAAGTACACATTCCCAACTGAGGTTAAACATGGTGACATTCTGGCTTCATGTTTCAGCTGTCATTCTGTAAAGAAGTCTCTCTCTCTCTCTCTCTTTTTGCAGTCTATGTAGTGTCACGTGTTTTGCACATTTTGTGCCTTTTGTTGGTGACTTTGCCATTTAAAATGTCCCCCAAGGGTAGTGCTGAAGTGCTAGCTAATGTTCCTAAGTACAAGAAGGCTGTGATGAACCTTACTGAGAAAATAAGCTTTGCTCAGACATGAGTTACAGTGCCATTGGTGGTGTGTTTAAAGTTAATGAACCAAACATTTATATTAAATCAGACATATTTAAGCAGAAACACACAAACATCAAGGTTGTATCCTGACTGATCAAAATCTTGTAACCACAAGTTCCTAGGAACCTAACCCCAAATTTCTCCGGAGCAAATGTTCAGTATTTGCTATTTCAGTGTCCCTGGTAACTTTGTAAAACATAACTATCATGAATAACAAGAATAGGCAACATTCATAGCAAAAGTACTTTCTATTCATTACATTTATATAAAATAAGTTTCAAAATGTCTGTTTATTTCTCAACAATTAAATAAGAATATATAATATTTGAAAGATTCTGGGTGTGGTAAAACTATACATAGTTGAATAGACTGAACCTAGCTTAATAATGGAATCAGTAATTATAACTGATAATTGTAATTGTAAAGATGTTATACAGATACACCACATGCATTGTTTGATTTAATCTTCATAAAAAGCATGATGTTTACAGTATTACTGTATCCGATTTACTGAGGAGGAAACTGAGACCCTGCAGGCTGAGTAACTTGCCTGATGTTATATTGTAAGATACAGAATTGCAAGTCAAACTGACCTGTTTTTCATTTCCAGCAATACATAATGTTTCATAAAGTGATTTACTGATATTTGCTCATCTACTGAATAGAATATTTCAAAATCCAAGACTCTCACTAAGTGGATTGGTAGCAACAAAGACAGATATTTATACACTTTAAATCAAGTATTTCTTATTTGCAGGAACAGTAAACAATGTAAGAAAAGGAACAGATAAGCAATGATCTCATTCATTGCATATGTCGTAAGTGTGTTTATTGTATATTCCTCTTCTAAAATCTTGTTGGTTCTCTTCTTTTTTTCCTTATTTCTTGTTGAAAATTAGAGAGACAGAGCTTCAGAACTTTTACGTAAATTTCCATGCCAGACACAGAATTGCTTATTTAAGTTCTCTGTTGAATAAGTAAAGATCAGGGTATTCTAGATCTGCTTGAAAGTTACATAAATTCAAATTTTGAATAATATATTCACTCTAGGTTCAATCAGCACCTCATATCTACATATAAGATTTTATACACCATAGCAGTTCTTTCATCTGAATCAGGTTATTTGGTTTGTGTGGCATAATCTGTCTGGATGCTTGTTTTAATAGATGCAAAGAATAGTTTGTCAAACAGGCAGATCTTAATAGTGGTGCATCTTCTTTTAAATTAGGAAAGCTGGCATATTCTGAGGCATCATCTCTAGATCAGTGCATTTGTTCCAGTGATGTTTTTGGCTTTTCTAAGTTTATAAATGTAAGTAATAGATTCACAGAATTGCAGAGCTGGAAGGGGCTTAGTGATCATTATTTTAGCCATCTCAGATACCTTGTGAGAAAACTAAAGCCCAGAGGGGTGAAATCATTTACCCAAGGTGATACAAGTGGCTGACAGCAAAGACACTGCTCTTGCAGTAATGCTTCCCTAGTGGCACTGACAGGAGAAACCTTGCCAGTTAGTCCATGCCTATCCTACAGTGAGTAAGATTTAAATCCATTAGCAATGTGAGGTAAGCTGAATTCTTTTGGCCATAATTTTTCTGCACTGGGTCATAGCAAGCTTGAGGCAATGATTAGATCAAGACTGCTGCGGTTTTTGTTTTATAGTTGATGGCTAATGAAACAAGAGATCAATGATTGGATAAAACTGAAGATTTTAACAAGGAGCCTACTGCCTAGGTGATTTTCACAAATCCTTTTCAATACCATAAACTCGCTCTTCTCTTTTGAGTGATCACATACTGATATAAGACAGCTGATTATCTCGGCAGCTTTTATGATATGGTTATACCTTTATTTCAGAAAATATTCTCTGATGTACTTTTATAAAGGAAAATAGTAGAGCAATAAAATAATCAATTTCCTGTGTGTACTCTGAATCTGTCAACAGCAGACATGGTCAGGACTTGAAATTCATACACAAAATGCATTACTATTCAGAAAAAACTACAAGCGAAAGATTTTCTGGCAACAACTCCTGAATCATCTATTAAAGATAAGAACCCTAAAAGTGTCTAGTCTATGAAATTGAGAAGACACTCATAAAGTAAGCATCACACCTGAAATAATGGATAGTAAATGTCCCAAACTGTATTCTCATTCTTTGAAATATCCCTACATTTTAAACATCAGCCTCAAAATTCTTGCTTAATGCTCAGTTTGGTTTCTTTAAGAATCAGATGTGATGGATGGAAATTACTGCATGGCATTTGAGTGCGATTAATATAACATTTTAAAATATTTTCTAAATTCATGTAAATTACTTCTGTTCTCTGACCCTGAAGGTTGGTAAGAAGACCAGCCCCAGCCATTCACTGGGGTACCCTCTCCCTCTTTAGCGCTACTCAAAGGGCTCAGAGAGGTCTCGACCTATGGACTCTGGCTACTTTATGATCTCACCCAGGATACTGTTGTGTTCTCAGCCTCCACAGGCTGGAGATCCAGCCCTGGGGCTCCCTCAGAAGTGTATTTTAATCATCTGTTTTCTTCACGGGCCAAGTCTCCTCTGTTCCAACCTAGGCCACAGAAGAGAAGACCAAGGCCCCGTGGGAGGATTCCTAGGGAGGTCCCACCGCCGTGGACACACTGTTTTTAAGCTGCTCAGATCTCTATCAACAGTTACAACTCCCTTTTTTTCCTAGTCCCCAAGAAGTCGATTACTTTCCTGACACCAGGCATACTCTTCTCTGGCATTCAGATCCCTTTGCCTCTCAGACAACTCAACACAAATCCATTTGCTCATTCTCTCCCAGAGGTGGGGAAAACCAGACTTCAGGGCCTAGCTACCATTTTGGAATGGAATGCAAAAATTCCTCTCATTTTAATGAAGTGAGCCCATAAGAAAATAATTTCTAATTTCTCAATAGGTTACTCTGTTATGTAAATTGTCACATGACACAGACACCTAGCATGTTCACTTACTGAAAACAGAAATATGAAATTTAATGTATTTTCCTCACTTTGCCAGCCTTCAGAGAAGTTGTTTGTTTTGTGCAGGATTTCCTGCTAAGTGATTTTCTTCAATTGTTTGTTGAGCACTCAGTAGTTTATGGTTCTAATTGTAAATCCACCTAAGGTTTATAAGTATATTTTGGCCATCTCGAGGTACCATGAATTGCAAATGGGAGATTAAAGAGGCCCAACCAAGTTTATTTTATTTTATTTCATTTCATTTTTATTTTTATTTTTATTTTTATCTTTTTGAGACAGAGTCTTGCTCTGTCACCCAGTCTGGAGTGCAGTGGTGCAATCTCAGTTCACTGCAACCTCCGCTTCCCAGGTTCAAGCAATTCTCCTGCCTCAACCTCCCGAGCAGCTGGGATTACCAGGTGTGTGCCAATACATCCAGCTATTTTTTGTATTTTTAGTAGAGATGGGGTTTCACCATGTTGGCCAGGCTGGTCTTGAACTCCTGACCTTGTGATCCACCTGCTTTGGCCTCCCAAAGTGCTGGGATTACAGGCATGAGCCACCACCCCTGGCCTATTTTATTTTATTAAATATGTTGTTGTTGTTGTTGCTCAGTTGCATTGAAGGACTAAGCAACGAAGTTTTTGCAACTCTTTTTGGAGGCAACAATTTTTCCTGGTGGTGGTACTGGCTGAAGACATGATCTGGGCATTCTGAGTGCGATCCTCAAGACTTAGAAATTGGTAAGTCTTTGGAAGCCAGGGGTCCTCAGTCATCTGAAGGAGGGATTGCTGCTGCTCTTCTGTCACTTGTTGAGACCACTTAACTGAGAAGCAGGAGATGGGTGGAAGGCCTACCCGTGAATTCTTGCTGTGATTATTTCTTGATTAGCGCAGACTGCTAATCATTAGCAGCTTCGTTTTGCATTTCACTCTGCAGAGCAGATGAAATCTTAATACCTGGCCCTTTCATTTTCAGTTAGCAAAACTAATATATCAAGAATGCTGATGAGAAGGCGAAGGAAGGATTCACTGTGGTATATATGGTAAATGAACATTTAGTCCATCCTTTTTGATACAAAGGGAGGTTTTATTTGTAGTCAAAGTAAGTCAGAGAGAAAGAGGTCCATACATCTGATGAATCCTGATGATTTAATATTCAAATACCGTGCTTTTTTTTTAAACAAAATGTTTCATCCATAGTTCCATGATTCCAAGATTCCAAGAATCCAATTCATGAACCTAGAAGTTCATGAACCTAGAAGTTCATGAATCTTGAATTACCAACATGTTTTCTGTTTCCAATAAGATTCTATTTAAATCTTTCTCATTGTCTGGTATGCTTTACCCAATATTTCCCCCTCCCCTATCAGGTATTAATAATCCTTAATTCTACTAACCTCCGAGAACCACCCTCTCTGGGACAGTCAGCATGCCTTCACATCAGGGACCAGCTCCCTTAAGTTCCCTCTCTTCTTGTTTTAAAGCTGTTTTTCAGCAGCTTTGGGAAACAGCTGGCCATCAGTCCAAATTCTGTCACCTTCTGTGTGTCTCAAGTATCATTAAGTTACTCTTCAGTGCCCCGTCTTCTGGCTAAGTAAATCCACATCCTTTATCCTGCATCATACACTTTTCTTCCTCATATCATCTCTCTGGCTCTTATATATACTTTCTATTATTCTGTAAAACTTCCTGGATGACTTTGAAGGAATCTCTGCTGGCGTGTCAGCAAACTTACGACCAGCTACAGAAACATGCCACCACCATTGCACTAGCTTTTCTGACTCACTCTTACCAACCGCTCTTCCTGCCCCATGTTCTCCGCAGCCCAGCAATGTGGGACTGAGGAAAGAACTCATGTGGGACTGAGGGCAGCAGTTAGGGGATCTGGGTTCTAGTCTTAGTTTTCTCTGTGCTCAAGATGCCTGCAAAGTAACTTTTGTCAAACAGACACTTTTAATCCTCACAACAAAGGTGTGAAATTGAACCACTGGCCCCATTTTATTTTAGAAAATATTCTCGCTGTAGGTCAAATAACCCACCAGAGTTGATATTTGAATCTAGTTTTAGTTTTATTTCAAAATGATATTTCATGATATTATTTTCTTTGTACCTATTGTTCTTATGATTTTTAAAAATTATTATTACTTTTTTTTTTTTTAATTTGTAGAGACAAGGACTTGCTCTGTTGCCCAAGCTGGAATGCAGTGGCACAACCACGGCTCACTGCAACTTCCTGGGGTCAAGGGAATCTCCTACCTCAGTCTCCTGAGTGGCAGGGATTACAGATGTGCATTGCTATGCCAGGCTAATTTTTAATTTTTTTCATTGAGACAGGGGTCTTGCTCTGTTACCCAGGTTGGAGTACAGTGGCGTGATCATAGCTCACTCAAGCCTTGAATTCCTGGGCTCAAGACTACCTCCTACCTCAGCTTCCCAAGTAGCTGGGGGTGCAGTCTCACTATGTTGTCCAGGCTGGTCTCGAACGCCTGGTTTCAAGCAATCTTCCCACCTCAGCGTCTCAAAGTGCTGGGATTACCGGTGTGAACCACCGTGCCTCGCCTATGATTTTTTTTTAAAGCACACACTTCTGTAGAATTAGTACATCTTAATAAAGCAGTTCTGTAAAATTAGTTCAAAATATGTCTGTTTCAGACCTTAAGGTCCATGAGGTCATGGATGGCTCTCTGTACCTAAGGCAGGGCACAGTGCCAGAACAGAGTTGAATGAATGAAACATGACTATATGAATATTTGGTACGGCTGAGGTGCAAGTGAAGCCCATCCCTACGCTGTTGATCCAGTCTGAGGGTTCCCAGTCCTGTCTGCCCATTGGAGGTACCTGCAAAGCTTTAACATCTATCATGACTGGACCCCCCACCCCAAGCCATTCTGAGCTAAGTGGCCTAAGTGGGTCTGGGGTCCTTGAGTGTCTAAACATCCCCAAGGTGATTCTGACAGGAACCTAATCCAGTGCTTTCCTAATTTAATTTGCATATGAGTCACTCAAGCCTCTTGCAAAATGCAGATTCTTATCCTGTGGTCCTGGTTGGGGCCTGAGATGAGCTTCTTTAATCAGCTGCCGAGTGCTGTGGATGGTCTTGATGGGTGATGCGCCCTTGGAGTAGCAGGTTTTAAAGCAGCTATGTCTTCAATGACTGTTAATGATACACTTGTCCTAAAAACATCCCTCAAAATAAATCATTCATATTTTCTCTCGTGTGCGCCCTTCCATCTGTGTCTGTGTGGCAATAATGAAGTATGCAATTTGTGACCAAGCCATAGTTAAATTAATGATTATGGGTGACACATCTGAATAATTCAGGCTCTAAGTAGCCTTCTGCTCCCCCAGTACTGAATTTGCCTAAGGATTTTCCAACTTTTGCCTGCAAAGTCTTATCTACCCTAAAACTGACTTCCTCCTTTGCAGCGCTCCTTTGCCCATCAGCCTCATTGCTCAATTTGAGAAGCAGGGGTGTAGGGGTGTGGTCTTCAAGCCCTCAGGGACTAGGGTACCTTCTTGCTTTTACATTTGATACTCTGAATTCTTTCAATCTTCGTGATGGGAGGGACTTGACATGATGGAGCAGAGTAGCCCCATCTATCTTACATCTGATCTCAAGAGTTCTAGAGTTGCTTTGAGATTTCATAGTCTGACTCAGAAAAGCAGTTCCCAAATGGCAGTTGAGATAAAGTGCTTTATTTCTAGATTAAATTCATAGTGATACATGCAAAATATATGCATAGCTAATATTCATCATTTAAATACAAAACAGAGCCAATTTTCATAGCTTGCAAACCATGGGTTATTAAGATCAATGTTATTTTTAGGGATATACCCTTGAGGCAACTCAAAATGGAGGTTCAATAGAGAAACCATGAGGTCCCTTTCTTCAGGGGTAGAGGTGGTAGCTGAAGAGCGGGTGTAGGCACAGGCATTCCACTCACAGAATGGAACAGCACCAACTTCCCTAAATTCATTCTAAAGTCACAGCTCTATTCTAGCCCAGGACAAAAGGCCACCCTCTTTGTTTCTCTTCCTCTAAACTTAGCCTGCACTTTCTCTTTGCTGTGCCTCTGGCACTGATCACTTTTCTCATCTTTGAATTCTCTATAAATATTCATAGGATATAAGAAATGATCCAGGAAGTTGGCTCTCTAGTTGAATAGCTAATGCTGCCGGATAAGTAAATCATTCCCCAACCCTGAGCACGGGGTATGGATTAGGTGTCTGGGGAAGGCTGGTAGAATTAAAAGAACCAAAGCTGGTTTCAGTTCCCAGGGGTCAGTGCACCAGTCCTCCAGCTCCTATAGGATACTGCCTGTGATCCAGGGGATGCCTCCAGCTCAGTACTCCAAGAGCAGCACCTGCAGTGGGCGTTGGGAGTGCCAGTGGGTCAACCGGTTCCTGTCAGGGAAGCCCACGTTGTCCGTCTGGAACTCCATGTTAAATGTGGGGTTTGAGGTTTCTGAGGAAAGGCCGTTGTGGTTTCTAGCAGTGCCCAGTTAGCAGAACATTGATTCTTCCTAAGCAATGCACAAAGAAGGAAGAAGCATGAAGTCGTAACTCTTAGTGTTGCTAAAATTTTACCACAGTCTTAATGTCTCTGTATTTTTTCTTTTGCAATTCCCTGAGGTTGAAAGACATGCCTAATAGGTAAGTTTATTAAATAGCTAGGTCCAAACAACTTAAGTACTTATGTCCTAATAATTTAGTAGCCATCTGATTTTTTTTTTTTTTCTAAGACAAGATCTCCTCTGGTCCCAGGCTGGAATACAGTGGCACAAATATGGCTCACTGCAGCCTTAACCTTATGGGCTCAAGCAATCCTCCCATCTCAGCCCCTCCCTGCCTAGCTGGGACTACAGGCACATGCCAGCATGCTCACCTAATTTTTGTATTTTCTGTAGAGCCTGTTTTTTTTGCATGTTGCCCAGCATGGTTCCAAACACCTGGGCTTGAGTGATCCACCCATTTCAGCCTCCTAAAGTTCTGGAATTACAGGCATGAGTCACTGTGCCTGGTCTGAAATAATTATACCCATAAATTGAAAAAAAAAAAAAAACAATATTTTTGCTTCCTTCCTAAATAACTGCACTAATGAATGTGTTTGCCTGGTGGGTACTGCATAACTTTAAAACCAAATTGGACCCTGACCCCTTTGTTTCTTGTTTCTCACTGAATGATTTGATTGACTGGTCATACACAGCAGTATCCAAAACCCAGCTTCACAGAAATTAAAATAATTAAAAGGAATGTAGCATCTAGGTTGAAACTGTGAGCTACCTTGAGTTAATGGTCCCTGTGGTGTCCAGCAGATGTTACTAGGCTTTCCTCAAAATGTTAAAATATCTTACAGATTTCCTATGACTTAGTTCCTTGTGTCATCGTAGGACACCTCTGCACAGAGTTTGAGAACTGTGACCATAACTGGAGATTTTGACACTGAACTCAGGGAGTGTAGCACCTTGACTGAGTAGTGTTTGAAGATTTAATACCATGAATAGACTGTAGGGAAATAACTGCTTTTCAACTCCGTCTGGACAGAGTGGATGCTATCGTTGATTCCGGCATTCATCATTATACCTACAGGATGTCCTCAAGTACAGCAGTTTATGTAAGAGAAGTGATTTCTTCTGTTATGTCAATTACTCAATGGAGAATAAGCTGCTCCCCTCATTCAAGAAGGGTTTATTTAACACCTATCATGTGCCAAACCCAGTTCTGGGTACCTGGAATCTATCAATAAACAAAGGATAAAAATTCTTGCCCTCATGGACCTTAGATTCTGGCCTCTTGATTTCAAGGTAAAGAGTGTGGAATATTACAGCCTTTGGATTATTTTGCCAAGCAACACAAGAAAGTCATAAAAGGACTTTTATCCCCTCTAAAGTTCTATTTAATGGCTTATTTTCAAAGATTAAAATTCTGCAGAAAACAGGCATACTTACGATATTTAGAACCTAATCAAGTGACTGAAACTAGAGGGAATTATTCTATATTAATGAAAATCAATGATCTATGAATACTCTCTTAATGAAGACTGACAATATATGAATGCAGTGTGGGTAAAGAAGCAACTTCTGTTAATAGGCTGATTATACTTAGAAGGTTGATGTGTAATTGAATTGGATGGTCCCCTTAAGTCATCCTCGTCTTTGTGTATGCTCAGGAAATGTGAAACGGCATGTATTTTGAAACATTGGATATATTACAGTGCTTTTTAATTTCTTTTGTGACATAAAATAAATAGCATGCAAATTTTTCTATCTCATGGTGCTAGGTAGCAGAATTCGCATCCAGACATATCATATGAGAAGAGAGGTGCTTCATTTTATCTAAATAATTAGAGCCATATTTGGATCTGTGATAACAGTGGGACAACTGCTTTTCTCAGGATCTTTTAGAGAAATCAGGGAAGCTGGTACTTTTACCTTATATTCTGACTGGGCCAGCCTTCCTCCATCTCATTTTCCCTCAAGTCTACAATAAATTAATAATAAAGCAGTGAAATAAAATCTTCTGAGATTTAAGACTGGGTTGTGGCACCACAAGTTCCCTAAGCAGTGTTTTTTAGACTTTGTACTAAAACAAGTTAACATAAAATGTGGCCTATATATAAATGGTAAAAAAAAAAAAAAGTTTTCCATCTGCATCAGGGAGTGTATATCCATGAGTACAAAGCAGATCACCCATATTCCACAACTCAGAAACAACTATTACTAAGATTTTTATCTACAGCCTTCTAGTCTACATAGTTTTATACATAGTAATAGTAATAGTAATAGTAATAGTTATAGTTATATAAAGTTTTGCAGCTGTGTGTGTAAATGATTTTGTTGATATTATACATATAAACCACATCTTTTAGTTTACATCATATTCTGAACATTTCCCTAGGTCCCTAAATACTTTTCTAAAACATATCTTTTTTTTTTTTTATTGCTGTGTGTTTTTCACAGTATAGATGACTATAATTTATTTAATCTATCACCTATTAGGAGTATCTAGCTTGTTTTTTTAACCCTGTAAAATAAGTTTAATGAAACTATCAAAGATTTAATGTTTAGCTCTCATATTTATCAAAACATGAAAATTCCCCCAAGTTGATATTAAAAGTCACCAGTACTTTTCTTCACGTATTTATCACATGTTCATTGAGCATTTACTATCCACACAAGAGGCCCAAGCCTCTGCCAGAGCTGCAAAAGAAATCTAAGTATGAGGCCTGACTTTGTGGTGGGCATGGAGGTGAGGTGCTTCCCTGCAGAGGAGGCTGGACCGTGTGGTGACGGAACTACAGAACGACACTGACAGCTGCCTCTTAAGCCACTCACTGAATGATCTAACTTTACTATTGGTAGCATTTGCAAAAAAACAGTGATACTTGCTGAAGAAATACTACTGTCATTAATTTGATTTAGGGTAGGAAAAAAAGAAAGGCAGTTTATCATAGGGACGAAAAAGTCTTTTTTAGAAAAAAATGCACATTTCCAAATAATCCCCACTGAGAGCAGATGTTGAAGCCTAGGAAATGTGTTTTGATTCTAGAATTAATGTGTCTGTTTATTTGGCCTATTGCTCTGTAGGCATTATTGGAAGCAAGTTGACATTGAAATATGGGGCTGGTCTTAGAGTCCAGAGATCTGGTCTTTACCACTTCCTCTCCTGCTTATTAATCAAGGGACTCTACACTAGTGGATTCATCTCCCTGGGCTTCAAGCTGCCTTATTGACCAGACAAGATCTCTGAGTAACTTAAGAAAACACACAGAACAGATATAATAAACTGCATGATATCACACAACTGGGAAGAATTATTGTTGTGGATAAGAATGCCTTAGGAGAGAGAAACCACATACTTTAAAATGAATAAATTCTGGCTTTATTTCTCTATATCAAAAGCCCCCATATCCCTTGTGAGAATGAATTAAACTTCACTATCCTAGAGCCTAGAAAGCATTAAGCACGAGTGCAAAGGGAGAGAAAAGAGGAGAAAAGAAGGAAGGAAGAAAATAAAGAGCCAGGGGCTTGGGGAGGAAGCTTGATGAGGGATTTAGAAAGAGAGAGAGAGAGAGAAAGAGTGTGTGTGTGTGTGTGTGTGTGTGTGTGTGTGTGTGTGTGTGTGTGTTAGACATGTTGAGAGAGAGAGAGAGGAGTGTAGGTTGCCAGCTTGAATGGCAGAGAACCCTGTGGCTCCTTGACAAACTGAAAGGGCCTAGAAGGCAGACAGGCAGGTGAGAATCTGTCTCACTGCTGGTGGTGTCACCCTCCTCCCCAGCTAATGGTATCCACCTGGTGGTCTGACAGAGCTTTGAGATCTGTCTGTGGATCTTGTCTTGGTTGAAACACCTGCTCTCATATCTGGAACAGTTGTTCCCAAAGTCTTTACTATTTTCACAGGATGATGTTAAATCCAGTCTGTCCTCAGAAGCTGGGGTGACCAATTTCAGTTTGCCTAGGACTTTCCTCATTTTAGCCCCCAAAACCACAGGTCCTGGGAAACCCTCTCAGTCCCAGGAAAGCCAGGACGGTTGGGGCCATACCAAAAGCTGGAATTAGGGTTTGGATACCGTGATAAACAAGTCCGAGTAAATGGTTTCCTCTTTGAAAGCAAATTTTCCAGAAAGATATGCACTCTCTGCAACTTACAGAAATAGGCCACCCCAGAAAATAGAAGTTTGGGGCTTTTAATGACTTTTAATATATTTTAATATATTTAGTTTGAATTCAAAAGAAGGAGAGAGACTGTAGTATGTATGTACACTTTGACATGTTACCCTTCCACAATTTAGCCACCAGGACCTTGTCATGTAGTGGCTTATATTTATATTGACTGGCATGGGACCTAGCTACCTACACTCTAAATGACACAAACTAGAAGAAACAAGAAAACTCTTGGTTACCATATTTCTTTACTCACTCATAGTGTAAAGAACATTTTATTCATTCTTTCATTTATTCATCAAAAGGCATGGAATTTACACTATGTGTCTGTTGCATGCAAAGTGCTGGTGCCGTAAAGAGTCAGGTTGTAGAATATGTTAGACAATTAGACAGTGTAGACAATTACAGAATGAGGAAATTTTCTGATGCAGACTGATATGGTTTGGCTGTGTCCCCACCCAAATCTCATCTTGAATTGTAGTTCCCATAATCCCCACTTGTTGTGGGAGGCAGGACCCAGTGGGAGGTAATTGAATCATGAGGGTGGTTGCCCCACGCTGCTGTTCCAGCGATAGTGAGTGAGTTCTCACAAGATCTGATGGCTTTATAAGGGGCTTTCCCCTCCTTTGCTTGACATTTCTCCTTCCTGTTGCCATGTAAAGAAGGATGTGTTTTCTTCCCCTTCTGCCATGATTGTAAGTTTCCTGAAGCCTCCCCAGCCCTGTGGAACTGTGAGTTAATGAAACCTCTTTCCTTTATAAATTACCCAGTCTCAGGTATGTCTTTATTAGGAGGGTGAGAACAGACTAATATAGAGACACACACAGGAGCTGTGGAAATATTTTTATCCTTAAATCAACTATGGTTATTATGCCTGGAAGAAATAAATATAAGATGAATCTGCATATTATTTTAGATTATTACTCAAGACGACATATCCAGCAGGTGACAGATAGCTGCTGATAACATACTCCTTGACAAACCTTGTGCAAGGTACTAAGAGTGATGTTGAAATTCATCCCATCATGAAGTGATTCTTAGAAATCAAGTGTTGAAAACTGACTTGCTCCAATTAGCTTAAGCCGTAGAGGATCTTGCACTGATTTTACCCACTCTGAATCCACCATAGATCCATGATCTTTTGTTCAAAATATTCGGGGCTGATTGTATTTTGCAAATCAGAAATGGTAAGATTTGGGATGTATAATAAGGCACAGATACCACTCACTGTGTTTACATGGAGATAGGACAGCAGCCCATGACCAAAGATATTAATAATTCTATTGCAATATGTATGTATGTTTATACCAAAGGTAAAGACTATGAATCATCTCATGTGACTTCAGGTCAGGTTTTGATAATAAATGAATCTGAAAAAACTTGAGTTTCAGGGGTTTTTGCATTTTTATGAATTGAAACAGGGAGTGTGAACATGTACTAGAAGAGGGCCAACACAAAAGTGTCTAATGGGAGCTTCCGTTCCAATTTCCCTTACACATACACACAGATGCACTTTCACACAGCCAAGGTTACAGGGTGGTATTTAAGAAATGCCAAATGAATTGTGCAGTGAGTAAATGCTTTATGAGCTTAGAGGAGGTAGATCTACTTCTCGCTTAGGTTATTGAGGCCCCACAAAGCATATGGGATTCAGGAGCATCTTGTAAGAGAGGTGCACAGCTATGTGGAGAGCCTGGTACAGGTCAGCATACCATTTTGGTCATGGCCTTGAGCAAAGGCTGGTGGGATAAAAGCTTAATGTTCTCTTGAGTTTCTTTATGGGGAAAGGAATCAGAATTTCCATCTAACTTTACCAATATTAATTTATAATGTTAGCTGCTATTTTAGAGACTCTTTTATGTTATGGGAAATGGGAAAATTAATTGGGGTTTTAAAAAGGCGAGTAATTATTTCTTTCTCTCTCATGGATGATGTGATATTTTGGCTATTGCCTTCAGCAAAACTAGCTCCATTGCTGTTGGACGTTTTATGCTGCTTTCTTTTATGTGAAGATCTAAGAAAGCTTCATTTCATAGTTATTTTCGAAGAAAATGTGGCAATATTTAGATCATTTGTTCTCAACATTGGCCCTGCTTTGGAAACACGAATCAGGCTGTGGGAGGAGGGAGGTTTTAAAAACATCCTGATGCTTCCTTCCCACCCCCAGAGGTTTTGATACAATTGATCTGGGGCACAGTCTGGACACAGAAATTTTTAAAGCCTGGTGAGTCTAATGTTGAAATTACTGGTTTTGATTAATCGACTTTTGATCGAATCTATATAAAGGGTAGGTAAAGTAAATAGTTAATTATTTTTTTGCAATTAGAATAAAAACAAACTACGAAATCAAAATAAAAATTAACCACATGTCAACTAAAGTATTTTTAAAGCATGTTTTTAAACCAAAAGATAATCTTTGCCCCACTCTTTGTTCATTTTATTGGAAAAATACACTCGCCAAAGAATGTAAGTGTTATGGTTCATGTACACACACAGATTTACCATTAAAACATGGAAACTACTCTCCTCCCACATAATTTCTATATTTGGCATTGAATCAAAGCTGTACAAGGGAGAGAGTTTCCACAATTTGTTCCGTCCACACTGTATGGGTTAGCTGCAAAGTATGTTAATTTTAAAAGGGATGGTGAGCCTAAATTTTTACCTTGAAGAAACCAGGGACATTAGAAGTTTGCCAAAGGTCACACAGCTCACTGATGGTGGAGTCCCACCCAACCAGAGTTCTGATTTTGATTCAAGGCTGTTTTTATGCTACTGCCTTTTCCTGCTTTTATAGGCACTAAGGGAATATAAGCTGGGTTGAAATGAGTGAAGACAGTTAAAACAGACACAAACAAACAAAAAAACTCCTTTAAACTTTCAGGTTATACACAAGATAGTAGAATTATTCAGAGGGAGAAGCTACAATACCAATGTAACATCACATTACTTTCTTACCTGCAAAATAAGATTATCTTATTTGATGAATATTCTATTGTGTCTCACTCCTACCAGGATATGGTATAGAAGGTATCAATTGATAAAATCAACTGAAATGTTTTATAGGGCTTACTTTAAAGAAAAATAAATTATGCTTCAAGAGTCAACATTTATTCAGATTGTAAACATTTGATATGTTTTCCATTGCCATCAAAAACAATAGGTAGCTATAAATCCTCAGAAATTGATAAGGATTCAGGAAACTTTGGAAGTGAGATTCAATTACCTTCAGAAGAGTGGATAGAGATCTTTTCGCATCCAGGTCAACTGCATATTTGTAGCTTTTATTTCTAAGTCATAGCAGAATGATACTGGGAGGCTGCTGGAATGGCCCACATTTGAGTTTTATTTCTACATGGTGATATATGACCAAATCCTGCAATGAGGCTTTTAAGAGGCATACTGTTTGTGAGTCCCTATAGAAATAACACCATTAAGTTTAATCTAAACTAGCTAAAACTTCTTGATATGATGAAATTTCTGGATAAAGAAAAAAGAGCTTCTTAGAAATACTGTTATGATACAGGCATTACTTGAATTAAAATGTCATTTAACAAGTATTTGTTTCTATATTAAATTATTTAGTCAAAAAAATAAAAGTCCACCTAAAAGTTACTTGAAAGCTTGGGGAGTTGGTTAATTGGTTCCTTAACTTGTTATTGAGGTCTCAGACCTCAACTTTTCCTTGGAACAACAACCCTAATGCTCATGGTTTTGCCAGCTGCATCCCACATCTCAGAGACCAAGAACACACACAGGATTCTGCTATACTGTGTTAGGACTAATGGCCCATGTGATAATTTACATGTTGATTTCTTCTCCAAAATATTTGGATCGGAATTTTTTTCCAAACTTTAATGAAATCTTACATGAAATAGAAAGATGATGGATCTAATAAGCAAATGTTCCTTTGCTTATTAAGAAGTATGAAAAAGATCGTTAGGAGGGTATTGAAGGGAATATTGGCTTTGGAAATTCCAGATTTCGTTTGAGTCCTGTTTTTCCCATCAGTAGACATGTCACCTTCAGTAAGCCACTGGCATTTCTGAAATCTATCATCTGAGAAATGGGATAAAAACCCAAGTCATAGTCCTTCTAAGGATGGAAGCAACTTGTATGTTGTAATGCATAGAAAAGAAAAGTTATTTTTACTTTCCATTAGTAAGCTCCTTCAAGTTAGACTCTTTTTGTTTGTTTGTTTGTTTTCTGGACCACAAATAATCCTAAACTCACAATAAAATGTTAATTTAATAGGTGGAACAATGCAATCTCAAAATAGTGATACATGTCTATTATGTTTAGATAAGTACACCTAATCTATAGAATTTTTCTTTTGGTTTTTAGAAAAACATTGTTATTTCAGCATCAATGTTAGCAGGTACAGGTTGAAAATAGCCTATTACAATAAACCGAAGCAGCTGACAATAAAATTAGCATGACTTCCTCAATTAATACAACCCACATCACCAAAAGATCAGTTTCTACCACTTAGCCAAATCCTTTATTTATCAATTAATTACATTTATATCACACAAACGTCCCATTCATTCATTCAGAATCTTTTAAGTCATGATTGTCCAATGTTTACTTCAAGTATTAGTTTTATTTTGACTGATAGATCACTCCCTTACCTCTAAGAATTTATTTATTTAGTTGCATTTTATCCAATATTTATTTTTAGTGTTACACACACGCAAAAATAATTGAAGGCAATTACAATAGGCTTATTGCTTTATTAGTGATGCTAGAAAAATTAAGTTATTGCTCAAGTTTTACCTGGCTCATTGAGCTTGTCCCCTGTATTTTACTACACTTTTTTTTCCCTCTAAATGCCCGTGTTAGAGCAGAATGTATTTTAAAAGTGAGTGGGAAAGGCTTTCAATAATCATGTTTACAAAGCTACTCCAGGCAGCCAAATACTTAGAGCTATTGTCCATAGCTCCTGAGAGCCACAGTGGGAATAACTGATAACTTATTTTTAAAAATCTTATTTTTCCCCTAAGGGATGGTCTCTTGAATTATCAGATTTTGGCATAACAATATGCAAACTCTGATCTCAATACATTAAGAATTTTTGTGTCCCAACTCAAAAATGAAAGCTAGTGGGGCTAATTTTCCTGCTGTCAATGAAGTCTTGGGGATATTTAAGCTCTAGAGTGAACACGAGACTTTTGGTCTTCAGGTATTGGGGAAGAGTGGACTCAGTGTTGTACTAACGTGGCTGTGGTTCTCTGGTTGTTTCCTTTCACAGCAACACCCCTGAGCCCACTTAAGCCCCCACGGATGGACACTGCTCCGGTGGTCGCATCTCCCTATCAAAGAAGAGATTCAGACAGATACTGTGGGCTCTGTGCAGCCTGGTTTAATAACCCTCTGATGGCCCAGCAACATTATGATGGCAAGAAACACAAAAAGAATGCGGCAAGAGTTGCTTTATTAGAACAACTGGGGACAACCCTGGATATGGGGGAACTGAGAGGTAAGGGCAGCTCTTCTCACTTCTGCCACAAAACTGGGCTTTCAGAGAAAAGAGGGGGCTTTCACAAATTGGAATGATTCTTCTTCTTGCTTTAATTATTAAGGAAAAAGTGAGGCTCACCCAAAGGAAATGGATAAGAAAGGAAATGAGCAGAAGACTTACTTTAGTTTAATTTTTATAATCTCCTTTGTTTCAAAGTGTTTATTTCCATATTATTATTGACCGCTTTTCAAACCAAAGGCACAATCATGAACTGAATTATTTTCCTTCTGCTTTATCTTTAACTGCCTTCTTTACTGAATGCTTTCGTAGAGTAGTAGTGTTAAAAAAAAAAAAAGATGCTAAATCAGAGGCTGAGGCGGGCGGATTGCTTGAGGTCAGGAGTTCAAGACCAGCCTGGCCAATATGGTGAAACCCCATCTCTACTAAAAATACAAAAATTAGCCGGGTGTGGTGGCACACACCTATTATCCCAGCTACTTGGGAGGCTGAGGCAGGAGAATCGCTTGAAACCAGGAGGCAGAAGTTGCAGCGAGCCAAGATTGAGCCATTGCCCCTCTGGCCTGCACAACAGAATGAGACTCTGTCTCAAAAATAAAAATAATAATAAAAAAAGATGCTAAAAAGGCCAAATAGTATTATCTTATCTTAAACTTTTGGACTTTTATAAATTTAGCCAAAACAAAGCAACAAAATTGACTCAATTTAATGACTTAAAGCAAGCCCAAGCCCGTTTAATAAAATCTCCAGACAATCACGGTAAGACGATGCTGTGTGGCACTATGTAGTCTGTAGTCAACACCTGACTCCTCCGCACCGTGCCCCTGCCCCCGACGGGGTTTTCTTGACAACTAGAAACCATGCATCATTTGAAGCTCGTGTCAGTTTTCACAGAAGCTGCTGAATTTGGAAAACATAGCCTGAGGATTAATTCTGTGGATTCCTTAGGAAGCCATCCACCAATCTGTGGGACTAAATAGAATATTTTATCACTAGCAACCATTTAAGCATTTTTGATCACCTACATACTTTTGATCAGCTTGATGTTGGCTATATAGAAGTACAGAAAAATTATATACTATAATTTTCTGAGAAAATACATTTTTCTCAGAAAAATAAAAATAATTCTGCAAGGGGTGCTATTGGTACTATACTTCAGATTTGATGAGCTTTTGTGGGCAGGTCATTCATAATGCCTGTAAGCTGTAGATAACAACATTTACAAATCAATGTGGAGAAGGCAACCTGGGTTTAAATCGGGTTCTGGATATAGAGCCTACAATTCTAATTACCCTAATCTGACTGTGAACCTGCAAGGGGGATAATTATAACAGAAAATGACTTGTAACATTTCTAGACAAAACAAGTAATATAAAAGGTCATGCTACAATGAGTTGAGAAGAGGGACAGGTAATGTCTCAATATGTTGGTTGCAGAAGATCTCACCAAGGGAGTACACTTGATTGGGAACTAGAAAAGTAGGTGGCATTTTAGAAGGTGAGAAGGCGTTCCATATGAGCAGAATCACATATGCATAGGCAAAGGTCAGGAAACAAGCTAAAGACAGTTAAGTCATCATGGAAGAATCTTACACTGCAGCATAGATTTAAGGTTGGAGATTCATAGCTACATATATAGAGCTTGATTAGAGATTGATTTTTCCTAAAAGACCTGATTAAAAACAGCAAAAAAAGAGCAAACATTAAAAACACTTTATTTTTGTGTATGTGTTCTAGCTACAGAAAAGCAACTTGGGGCTTCATATTTCAGTATGTTGGATAATCTCATTGCAGAAGCTTTTGAGTCAATGGTACTACTGCTTTTTGATGGAGAATTTCATGTTTTCAGTCTATGTCTTGTTAAAGAAAATAGGCAGGGTCTCTCCATAGCTGAAGGCCTACCTGCAATGCCTGTGTTACTGGCAGATAACAAGTTGTCTCACTGACTCCTTCCCAGCAGGGCACTGAAGGAGAAAAACAGGGCTTTATTTATGTTTGGTGCCAGATATTATGACTTGAAGAAAAATTATTCCTAGAGCACATTCTTCCTGTCTATTTTGAATTATCAGTGCTGCATCTTTTATGTACAACTACATCTTAATGACTTGGGTGTCTGAATTCTGTTACATTTGAGCAGCTTGTCTTTCATACAGAAGACAAAAAGGCTGCTCTTTGACTCGATAACTCAATGTGACTGTGACTCAGTAGCCCATGGAATGCGATTAGCATTGAGCACAATGCCCTTGAAACCAACCTTTCCACATGCTCCAGGTGATATCTTGATAGATATTTATTCAAGCATTAAATATTGCAAAAGCTTAAGAATAAAGCAACTATGATAACCTGGCACTTTGAAACACACACACACATGCCACACACGCCCCCATCTATTCCTGGAATGCTTCTATTGTACGATCAATCAATTAATAAAGGCAAAAATGCTAATCCATAAATATAGACATACCCATGACTTTAATAAAATGGTAGCAGGCAGCTGAAGCATGATATAGCAATGTTACTGGATGGTAGGCTTTTTCTATTTCTCTCATAGCTCTTCTCACATTTTTAAACACTACCTTGTTTACTTATTTATGTTTTTTGTATTTTCTTTCTCTCTACTCACTTTATAGATTATTAGCACCTTAGAAGCAGGCATCTATGTCTGGTTTGCTCATTTATATGTTCAAAACACCTAGAATAGTGACAGACACATAATAGTTACTCAATAGTTGCTGAATGACTGAATGAATGAACAGAGAATGCCCTAAAACAAAATCACCTGAAATCTTACATTCTTTACATGGCGATCATTTTCATTTCTAGAAGGATTCTGATTTAATATTTTTATAAGAAACTGTTTCTAATTTTGTTTTAATTTTTTAAAATGATGCATATTTTATGATAGTGAAATGCAGAGATATTATGTGTTACAGTTCTATGAGTTTTGACAGTGCAAATACCTGTGTAGCCCACAGACCTATTAAGATATATAACTTTTCCATCATGGGAAAATTTCCATGTCAACTCCAACCCTCCATTCTAGAGAACCATTTTTCTCATTTTTTCATCATAAATTAGTTTTGCTGGTTCTAAAACTCCATATAAGTGGAATCATAAAATGCATATTTCTTGTGTGTCTGGCTTATTGTGGATCTCACATTGTTTATGAAATTTATCCATTTATAGCATATAAAGCAAAGGAGTACCGTTTTTATTGCTGAGTAGTATACTATAGACAAAACTACCATAATTTGTCTATCCACTCTGTTCATTGATGACCTTTGGATTATTTTGGTGCTATTTTAGATAAAGCTTTCATGAACATTACTGCACAAGACTTTTTTTTGTCAACGTATGTTTTACTTCTCTTGGTAAATAGGCATAGGATTGCTGGGTCATAAGTTGCATGTATTTTTAACTATATAAGAAACTGCCAAAATCTAAAATAGTTGCATTATTTTGCACTTCAAAAAGCCAACATATAAAAATTCCATAGCCTCACCAACATCTGTTCGTGTCAGTCTTTTAACTTTTAGACATTCTAGTGTGTATAGGAGGGTGTTTCATGATGCCTTTAATTCGTATTTCCATATTGACTAATGATGTCAAGTACTTTTTTTTTTTCTTTTGAGACAGAGTCTTGCTCTGTTGCCAGGCTGGAGTGCAGGGGCACGATCTCAGCTCACTGCAACCTCTGCCTCCTGGGTTCAAGAGATTCTTCCACCTCAGCTTCCCAAGTAGCTGGGACTACAGGTGCGTGCCACCACGCCCAGCTAATTTTTGTATTTTTAGTAGAGATGGGGTTTCACCATGTTGGTCAGGATGGTCTTGATCTCTTGAACTCGTGATTCGCCCACCTTGGCCTCCCAAAGTGCTGGATTTACAGGCCTGAGCCACCACACCCAGCCATCAAGTATTTTTTAAATGTGCTTATTGGTCATTTGTGTATCTATCTTTGTGAAGTGTTTATGTCTTTTATCTATTTTTTAAAATTTGGTTTTTTTACCTTTTATTAATGAGATGAGATAGAAGGTTTTCACATATTATGGATTCACATTCTTTGTTGGATATATACATTATGATTATTTTCTCTTAGTTTGTGACTTGGCTATTAATTTTCTTAAGTCTTTTGATGAGCAGGCATTTTTAAATTTTGGGAGGCTAGCTTAACTTTTTTATTTTTTATAATCATTGCTTTTTGTGTCTTACCTAAAAAAATCTTTGCCTGTACCAAGATATTCTTGTATGTTTTCTTCTACAAATTTCATAGTTTTAACTTTTACATGTAGGATTATGATGCATCTGAAATTAATTTTTGTGTACAGTATGAAGTAAAGGTTAAAATTTATTTTATTTTCATATATTTACACAGTTGTTACAGAAAGTTGCAGAAAATATTCACTTTTCCTCATTGAATTGCCTTGAAGGACCTTTATTGAACATCTATTGATTGTGTGAGTCTATATCTGGACAATTTGTTCTGTTCCATGTATCTCTTTATAGCAGCACCACACTGTAATGATTTTTCAGCATTCTAGAAGTCTCGAAATGAGGTAGTGCAAGTTCTCCAACTTCCTTCTTCTTTCTCAAGATTATTTGGCTATTCTAAGTCCTTTAAATGTCTACATAAATTTTAGAATCAATCTTGCATAGAAGCTTTGTTAGAATGTTGAATGGGATTGAATTCAGTTTATAGATCAATTTGTGAATAATTTATTTAAATTCTTCAAAGTATTGAGTCTTCCAATCCATGAACATCCTCTATGTCTCTATTCATTTATGTTTAAGTTGTATAGGCAATTTTTTGTAGTTTTCAGTGTAAAGGTTTTGCACATCATTTGTTAAATGTATCGCCAAGTACAACTGACTCTTGAACAACACAAGGATCAGGGGCACCAACCCCCTACATAGTTGAAAATCTGCAAATAACTTCCGACTCCTCAAAAACTTAACTACTAATAGCCTAATGTTGACTGGAAGCCTTACCAATAACATAGTTTGTTAAAACATATTTTGTGGGTTAAACATATTTTATACTGTACTTTTACAATAAAGTAACATAAATAAAATGTTATTAAGAAAATCATCAGGAAGAGAAGATATATTTACTATTTGTTAAGTGGAAGAGCTCATCATCTTCATGTTGAGTAGGTAGAGTAGGATGAAGAGGAGGGGTTGGTTCTGTTTCTCAGGGGTGGCAGAGGCAAAAGAGGCAGAGAAGGTGGAAGGAGAGGCAGAGAGTCAGACACTCTCAGTGTAACTTTATGAAATACATTATCATTTCTCTGACTTTTTGCTTTTTCACTTCTCTAAAAATGTTTCTCTACAGTATCAGTCCTTCTGTTGCTTGCTTTTATTTCAGTATCTGTGTCATATTAGGGCACATGTCATAAAAGAAGTGAAAAAGCAGTCTTGAATCATTAGACCCCTTCTGCACAATTGTCTAACATCAACTTGTTTTCTGGCACTGCTTCTTCTATGTCTTCTTCCTCATCATCTGGCACTGGCTCAGATGCACTCAGTTCCATCAAGTTGTCTTCTGTTAATTCCTCTGGTGTAGTGTCTGTTATGTTAGGCCTTAGATTCCAAATTTTCATAATGTTTTCTCTATCAGAGTTCTCTTCCATAGTGTCCACAGTCCTGTCCATAGAGTACGGTGTGTAATGAGCTTTAAAGTTCCTGACCCCCGACCTAGGGCCTGAATGATATACATTGTGTTTAGTTGGGGATAAACAACTTTGACACCTTCAGTGTTGAATTTATGGGTTCCGGGTAGTCAAGGGCATTGTCTGATATGAAAATAAATAAATAAATAAATAAATAAATAAATAAATAAATAAATAAAACCACCTTAAAAGGCAGTTCCTTACTGGCAAGGTACTTCCTGATTTCAGAGGCAAAGCATTGATGGAGCCAATCCAGAAAAACTTTGGTTGTTGTTGTCCAGGACTTCTTGTACAACCAGAAGACTGGCAGCTGGTGTTTATATTTTCCCTTCAAAGCTGGTGGGAAAGGTGGGTAGCAGCTTTACAGATAAGGGCAGTGCTGATCATAAACCTGACTGCATTTGCACGAAACAGTGGAGTTAGCCTATCCCTTCCTGCCTAAATCCTGGTGCTTGCCTCTCTTCCTTACTAATAAGTGTCCTTAGTGGCATTTTTTTCCCTAGAATAGGGCAATTTTTTCTGCATTAAAGGCCCATTCAGGAGGATGATTTTCTTTTTTTCTTTCTCTTTCTTTTTTTTTCTGATACAAAGTCTCGCTCTGTCGCCCAAGCTGGAGTGCAGTGGCGCCATCTTGGCTCACTGCAACCTCCGCCTCCTGGGTTCAAGCAATTCTCCTGCCTCAGCCTCTGGAGTAGATGGGACTATAGGTGCGTGCCACCACACCTGGCTAATTTTTGTATTATTAGTAGAGATGGGGTTTCTCAATGTCGGTCAGGCTGGTCTCCAATCCTGACCTCAAGTGATCTGCCTGTCTCAACCTCCCAAAGTGCTGGGATTGCAGGCATGAGCCACTGCGCCCAGCCACTCCTCACTAATTTTCTTGATGTCTGGGAGCTCTTCTGACGCTTCTTTGTTGGCAGAAGCTGCTACTCCTATTATCGAACCTTCCTTTGCCAGCATTAACTTCTGCAACTTTAGATCCTTCACCTTCCCTTTGCTTTAAGTTGTCGTACAATGAATTCACTTTTTCTTTTTCTCAAATCATATTAGGTATGCTTTCTTATAGCAATACTGCACCCACATAAAAGCTGCATTTTCAATACGAGGCCAAAAGTATTTCTCATAAAGTGCAAGGTTTTTATGCCTGCTGATGTAGCTATAGCAACAACTTCATAGGTTTCTTTTTCTCGTTTTTTTGTTTGTTGTTGTTGTTGCTCATTTTTTTTAAACAACGGACCTTATGCTGGATTCATTTATCTTGAGGTGGCAGGCAACCAATCTGAAGATCTCCATCCACAGTACATATCAAACAATTCAACTCATACTTGTAGTCATGACTTTTCCGTGATGAAAAATACATGATGAAAAATACATGAGAACATCGAGAGATCACTTTTTACTGCAATACACAATTTACTGGGGAGACGAACTGCTCACGTGGAGATGATTAGCATCACATGGCATTGTAGGTGAATCCTCACAATACTTGTGCTCATTGCAACAGGAGATAGTTATGAAATTATTGCAGGACAGGGCCAGGCGCGGTGGCTCACGTCTGTAATCCCAACACTTTGGGAGGCCGAGGCGGACGGATCACGAGGTCAGGAAATCGAGACCATCTTGGCTAACGTGGTGAAACCCCATCTCTACCAAAAATACAAAAAATTAGCTGGGCGTGGTGGCGGGTGCCTGTAGTCCCAGCTACTCGGGAGGCTGAGGCCGAAGAATGGTGTGAACCCGGGAGGCAGAGCTTGCAGTGAGCCCAGATTGTGCCATTGCACTCCAGCCTGGTGACAGAGCTAGACTCTGTCTCAAAAAAACAAAAAAGAAAAAAAAAATTATTGCAAGATAGTGTTTACTACAATAACTTTATGCAGCTATGATTTAATACTGCATCTTTACATTTCTTTACATTTCTCTTGACTACAAATGGCGCCATGCATGCAGTCTGTGTATATGTGTGAAAATTCTGATAACTTTCAACTTTTAATAATAGATTTTTGTATATGTTATAATAGTGAATGATAAAATAGACTAGTATCTCCATATATTTTAGGCATTCATGACATACCTAAGTTTTATTAATTTTTTATATTTCCAGGCTTTGTGGTTCATCTGTTTTCTCATATTGTCGCAAATCTCCAAATATTTTTCCGATATATCGATTGAAAAAAATGTGTGTATAAATAGACCCTTGCAGTTCAAACTTGTTTGAAAGTCAACTAAATTTTGTGGTGTTTAATCCTAGTATACATTGTATTGTATTTTTGAAATTTTATTTTATGTGTTGCTGATATATAGAAAATGAAATTGAATTTTGTTCATTGACCTTGATTCCTGTGACTTACACATAACTTTCTACTTGTTATTAGTATACACTTTAATGGTGCAAATCATTTCCTCCTTTTGTATTTTTTAAATTTTCACACGAATCATTGGGAACCCTGTGAAATTGTGTTATTCTTGCCTTTGCTTCAAGTAGCAAATCAAATTTTTAAAAATAAAATTATTTTCGTAGATTAACAAAGAATTATAAATGAGGTTGGCCTAGATGGTTATGAATATGTATAACTTGATTACTGACTCAACTTTAGTGTTATTTGTTCCAGAAAAACAGATGATACCTGTCTCTACTTCCAAGTTTTAAATTAATAAGAAAAAAGTCTTATCTTCCTGTATATGTAATCTAATGTAGAAAACAAAGGAAGTTATTGAGTGACAGAATTATAAAGTTCAATGGTCAGAGAGTACTTTATAGGTTTTCTTTATAGATTAAATTATTCTTGCCAGTATAAAACACAGATAGAAGGCAGTTTCTTACTTAGAAACAGTGGCAATATAAATTATAAAATTATGGCTAGGTTAAGATAGAATATTCATTTTGCATACCTTTATCATTTATTCTTTTAAATACTTTAGGATGGAAAAATGCACAGTTATTTTATTGTTGCAGAGGAAATGAGACTATTCTATTGTAATTCTCATCTGAAGACACAGAACAAAAGAATTCATTAAAAAATTTAATAATGTTTTCAAGAACCATAAGCTGAGTCGTGCTGGAAAAGACAGTCAATATCATTGAATTATATCCTTTCTTTTTACAGAGAATGATGCTGAGACTGAGAGACATGAAGTGACTGTTCCCTTTTAAGTCAGGGCTAGACCCCACGACTCCTCACTGAGGGTATCACAGTTTCTGGTGATTCATCATTGACCACCCAGAAGCCTGAGTATTTAACTCTTTTGTTTAAAACAGTTGAGTTTGTGAGACTTAAATATTTTTTGTGTAGAAAACTTGCTTTGAACTCAATTATAGAATAAGTACAGCCAACTCTGAGTTTTCTGGGAATGGATTATTGGCAACACGCATTATGTACCTTTAACAAAGGACATTCCCCCATCTTTATGACTCCATCTCTACTGGAGTGAATATAGCTATGCAAAGAGCCATAGTCACTATTCATGGGGGCCTGGGTGAGAGAGGCAAAGTTCTAGAAAGAGAAGACATACTGCTGGAGAGGCCCCTAGAATGTACAGTAGCTCCCCCTGTAATGCAGCCGCTGCCTCTGTGTGTGGAAATGGGGGTGGATTGCAAGAGGATGCAGGCAGCTTATCTAGAACTTCGAATCATGAAAGTAGTACGTGAGATAGAGGAGCAGATTTGTCTCAAGATAAGCAGAACCTGGTGATTGAGAGGGCTTTACATTTTTTGTTTTGTGTCTTTTTTTTGGGGGGGTGGGGAATGGACAGAGTCTTGCTCTGCCACCCAGGCTAGAGTGCAGCGGTGCAATCTCAGCTCACTGCAACCTCTGCCTCTTAGGTTCAAGTGATTCTCCTCCTTCAGCCTCCTGAGTAGCTAGGATTACAGGTATCCACCACCATGCCCAGCTAGGGCTTTATGTTTTGAATTATGTCTGCTGTGAGCTTTCAAGTGACAGGATTAACTGCCTTGTATTTTCTTCCACTTAACCTTGACATGGCCTTTATCCACATCTCGGGCAGTGGACAGCTTAGTCATTTCAATGTGATGACACTCTTCTACCTTCAGGTACCCAAGTTACCTGTGCATGGGCACTCAGGCTGTGGATCTGCTCCAAGACCAATGAAAGGAAAGGCACTCTAGGTAAATGTCAATAGCAATAATAATTTTAAAAAACAGTTTTATAAGGTAACCAATGCAACTATTGCTGTGCAATAATTACCTCCAAACTTAGTGGCTTACAACAACAAACGACGCTTCTTATCTCTCACAGTTTCCGTGAGGGGATTTGGGAGTGACTTGGCTCATTGATTCTGTCTTGAGGTTCTTCATAATGTTGTAGCAGAGACATCAACCAGGGCTGCTGTCATCTGAAAGCTTGAAAGAGGCTGGAGGGTCTACTCCTAAAGCCGGCTCATTCCATTCTGGGTAATAGATTAGTGATTGCCAGATATTAGGGATGGCAGGAGAGACTGATGATAGTGGGGTATTGGAAGCATAATGGAACTTATACTTTGATCATGGTGGTGGCAACCTGGCTATATGGTTTTGTCGAAATCTGAATAACTATGCACCAAGAAGAGAGCGATGTGTACATTTAAAAAGCTAAGTAGAAGAAGAGAGAAAAGGCAGATCACTCACACTCCTGGCTTGTTAGTGAGAGGCCTTTGTCTCCTTGTGGGCCTCTCCCCGAGATTTTGAACGTACGGGTGTTGTGTTCGCTGGCTTCCTACAGAGTGAATGATCCAAGGCAGCATCTGGAGGAAGTTCCCCTTTCTATGATACTGGAAGGTCTCTGAGCACCACTTCCACACATTCTATTTGTTAGAACTTCTTCGTATTACCCACAGTACCCACAACAAGGTGTTGCTGATAGAAGTCCTGGCGGGTCGGTCTCCCTCCTGTCACCCAGTGGAAAAACTATGCTCCACATTCTCCACTCTCTGCGTGCAGTCAGAATTACGGGTCTCAAACCGAGGATTCCGCATTTTCAAGTACTGAATACTTGATAGAAACTAGTGTCAATTAATATGTACTTTGATTATGTTTAATCAATTGAAATAAAAGCATTAGTTCTCTACACTAATATTTTCAATCTCTGAAAGCTGTACGTATTGTATCTAGTTAAGAATAAGCAGAAAATAGGGACTTTAAACAGATACGATAATTACAGAACACAGTTCTAAATTGAATGTTAGTGAAGAGGTACCAGAGAAAATACTCAGCTTAGATTACACTTGGTTATTTTTGCATTATTAGTTTTAATGTGTTTTGACACCTCAGCTGTTCTGTGTAGACTCACTCTGATCTTCAGAGCCCACATATTGGATCAGATAATTAAGCTGCTTAAATGGCTCATGTTCCTGTCATATTATTGGGGTAGGAATGAAGTGGGAAAATAGTGTGATATAGAAGAGATAATTTTCGTTCACTCATTTTGTCATTCATTCATTCACATATTCAAACACACTAAGTACCTGTTATGTGAGAGGCCCTGTGCTTGAATTTACACAGGAATGTGACTCATCCTCTAATCTCAAAGGGTTTGAAGTCTGAGGAAGGGATGGGGGAGAAGTTAATATTTTATTGAAACAAACATAACACAAATTGTGAAAAAAAAAAAAAAAGGAGCTTAGGAACCCTCCAACCACAATGCTTTGGAAATGGAGAACACAGAAAAAATGACTTCCAACTTGAAGTCAGCATTGAGACATGTAGAAGTTGGCGGCTAGTTTCCCTAGAGCAGAGGTATCAGCATGACTACAGGCATAGAGAGCTGGGGAAGGGGGATCATAACTAGCACTCAGGTCAGATGGGTTAGGTGAAGGTAAGAGAAGGCTGAGAGTACAGATTGGAACCAAATTGTAAATGGCCTTGCATGTCAGGCAAAGCAGAACTGTATTTGGTGGTCACTGATGTGTTTTTGAGTAGAGAGATGAATACTTGTCAGTAGAGGATGTGATAATGGGAGTGAGGAGATTCTGAAGGCCAGGAAACCAAATCAAATTCATGCAGAGGCCTGCTGAGGGCCTGGAAGAGACTGAGGCAGAGGTCAAGGAAGAGGGGACAAGGGAGAGAAGTGGAACAAGTAAAAGATATATTTTTTGGTGCGCTATTCAGAGTGCTCTTCCAGTTAGCAAAATGAAAATGAGCCTGTATATTAGAATTCTCAAAGACACCTTGGCAAGGCTAGCGTTTCCTATTAGGAATGCCAATAGGAAAAACAGAAATGTAATGAGTAATATGAGTAATAATTTAGATTTCTGTTCAGTCTCAAATCCAACAAGAAATATAATTGATGAGCATTCTCAGTCGTGTATTTACATCCTGTAGGGGCATTCTTCGTTCAGCTAGGATGGGTTTTTGCCTGTTATTGTTATTAATGAAGCTAATAAATGGAACACTCTCTAAAGAAGCTTAGTTAACTCTTCCATCATCATTGACTAGGTTCCAAAAGAAATGAGAGCCTGGCTTCTAAAATGAAATCATTTTTGCACTACTGCATCCATTTATGCACTGTGGGCAAACTCAAGCAGGAAATTAGAATCCTATCCGGATTTTAAATATTAGAGTCAGCTACTACATTGAAAACAGCCCTACATTTGATATATGGAAACACTGTTCTCTATTATTAGATGTTGACCAAGTAAAGGGCAAAAGCAACAACAAAACAACCCTACTCATATCCAAAGTGCTTGCCTGGGCCGGGCGTGGTGGCTTATGCTTAGAATTCCAGCAATTTGGGAGGCCAAGGTGGGAGGATTGCTTGAGCATGGGAATTTGAGATTGACCTGGGCAACACAGTGAAGCCTCACCTCTATAAAAAATTAAAAAAAATTAGCCAGGCATGGTGGTGCACACCTGTAGTCCCATCTACACAGGAGGTTGAGCTTGGAGAATCACTTGAGCCTGTGATGCAAAGATTACAGTGAGTCATGATTGCACCACCACACTCCAGCCTGGGTGACAGAGTGAGATCCTGTCTCAAAAAAAAAAAAAAAAAAAAAAAAAAAAAACCTGGGTCTTAACCTGTTCTTTAGTTACCAATTTTGGCTACACTGAAGAAGCTGACAATATCATGTGAAACTGCTAACCAATTCATTTTTCTCCTCAGTGCTCTAAGACCCTTCCTTCCTGGGCGTTGACTGAAGATCTCTATTGTTTAGTTTAAGCTCAAGAACCGGTATAGTATTTCACAGGAGCTCAGCATAGTGGTTTCGTAAGGTTCTAGGAAGATGTATCCATTATGCTGCCTTTAAAAAGCTATGGGCTTTTTTGTGGCCCACATTCATTTGACAAGACAAGAGATGCTTGTGAAAAGATGCAAAATCAGGAGAAACCTGTCCTAGAACAAATGGGAAACTATTTTGTTTGTTTCTAAAATTGTAACTTTAAGTCCATGGAAAAAAGTAGCCTTAAGTGTCTTTTATTTTAAAGCTGCTGCAGATGGACCTAATTTTCTGCAGTAGATAGGATTCTCTAACTGATTGTGAACTGAGATTATGTTATAAGAAACAAATGTCAGGTTTACTCAAAGTAGAACATACCTATTGACGTATTTGTTTACTATCTCATTTTGACTAATATTTAATAAACACTGGCTGGGCATGATGGCTGATGCCGGTAATCCCAGCACTTCGGCAGGGCAAGGCAGGTGGATTGCCTGAGGTCAAGAGTTCGAGACCAGCCTGTCCAACATGGTGAAACCCCATTTCTACTAAAATACAAAAATTAGCTGGCTGTGTTGGTGCATGCCTATAGTCCCAGCTAGTCAGGAGGCTGAGACAAAAGAATCACTTGAACCTGGGAGGCAGAGGTTACAGTAAGCCATGACTATGCCACTGCACTCTGGCCTGGGCACAGAGCAAGACTCTGTATCAAAAAAAAAAAAAAAAAAAAAGGTCAGATTTACTCAAAGTAGAACATATTTATTGATGTATCTGTTTACTATCTCATTTTGACTAATATTTAATAAGCACCAACTGTTTAATAGGCATGTGATACACCCTGGAATACCAAGATGCCATTGCCCTGATATCTAAAAAAAAGTCATGCTTTCTCTTTTCAAAAAGTCTACATCATTGTGATTTCTGAGGCAAATAAAATACTGTTAAGAGCTTTTTACCTGAAGATCTCTGGTATGTTTTGTGTATATAAGAGCATAGAGATAAAGTAAAGAAAGAAACGAGCAAAGGCTGAGCTCATGCAGTACTCTACAATTTGCTTTTCAAATAGATTCTGCTACTGGCCATTATCACGTTATGTGAATGTTTCCCCAAGAAAATGGGCATTTTATAGTTGAGGTTGAGGTAAGGGAGGAAACAGCAGGTGTCCTGATAAATTGTGTCTGAAACTTTTGTATGGCTTTATACCGAGGACCAAAACTGCTGCCTGAAAATGGAGAAATTCATTTTTATGGTGCTTTGCTACAATGGAGTCACCTGAAAGAAAGAGCCTCCTCATTTGTCCATCCACGAGTCACTCAACAAATGCCTGTTAGGTGGTTATTATGTAACAGGCGCTATACCCAGTACTGAAGAAATAATAATGGAAAAGGAATAGTTCTTTCCTTCAGGAAACTTCTAAGCTAGCAGGTAATGCAAGCAATCTAACGTTATTTGAAGGATGCTTTTTAGATCCTCAAATGATTTGCATATCTTTACTCTAAGAAATAGGAAAACTTCCTTTAAAATCTTGAAAAAGCCACTTCAACTTAAAAATACACAACTAAAGATTTCTTTACAAATATTGAGACTGGTGGCTTGCTGCCAATAGAAATGTTATTTACCAAAACAGATCTTTTATTTTATTTACATTTGGTAAATGTTATTTACCAAAACAGATCTTTTATATGAGTATGATGTCTACTTTAGATAAGTGGGTTCCTAGACCTGAATAATAAACAAAAATATGCAATAACTTGAATTTGGAACCTATTTTTACAAAGTATGGCAAATAATACGTTTACTGAAATAGCTAATGGGCCAGTGGCATGGTAGCACAGCTTTTCACAGATACCAGCTGGCAAACTGTAAAATGATTTGCAGTGAGTTATCAAGCATTGCTGTTTTGTAAATAAGAGTCTTGATTTCTTTTGCAGTTATAGGTAAAAGAAAGGCATCTATCACTCAATATAAACTCTATTGCAGGAAGTATAGTTTTACAAAGTCCCGGTGAATCAGTAAGGTTCAGTGTAGTGGAGTCAGGGTCATAAGCCCTGAATTTGAGTCCTGTTTCTCCTACTAAGTAGCTGTGAGACCTTGATGAGTTGCTTCGTCTCTCTGGGCCTCAGTTTCCTCTCAGAAACGAAGGTGTTGGGATAAGTGATCTCTTCTAGCATTGTTGTCCATCTAGTTTCCTTCTAGGTCAGTATGTACCACAGAGGAACAATATATTGTGAGTCTGTGAACTTGGATTATGAATAATTGCACCTCCAGAATATGTAAAATATCAGATTGTTCAAGCTTATGTTTAACGATGCACTGACCCTACCATGGGACCACAAAAAAAGGTTTATTTTGTCCCCTCTCTATTCTGTTTGACCACCCCTGGACTTCTGCATCCAGGGGCAATGCAAGGACTTAAGGCAGCTATATGTTCACAGCAAAAAGCTTTTTATTATGGTTTGGCTTGAGTCTGGACAAACTGTATCTTGGCTTGTGGCCCTAAGCAAAACAACGTATGAGAAACTTTGGAGGTGTCTCAATGCACTCACTCATGCCTAAAACTTGCTCTCTACCCTCAAGGGGCAATGTCTACTAAATTTATTGACTCCTGCCGTCATCTCATTTCTGTTTCACAACCTCCTTCACTGTAAAGTGTACACTTAATGAGTTTTATATTTTCAACTTTTAGATGTAAATGTTCTTTAGTGGAGTTGTCAGTGGTCTTGGCCTCTGCAGCACATGTACACACTCATGTACCCACCCATGATTCCTGATCATATATATTGTTTCTAATTGTCACTCATATTTTCCAAGTGTAGTTATCATGTGAATGGAAGTCACTATTGCTGCAACCACATCTTGGGGATCCATTTCTACTAATGCTAGAGTAATCAGACCAACCCTTCTACTGATAATATCTGTAAACTCTGGCAAAAATATAAAAATCATCTACTTAAAGACAATGGGGAGCATTCAAAACCAGGCAGAAACTGGAGGGAGATGAACGTTTGGAATAAGGAAAGAACATTGTGTCATTGCATGCCAGCTTGAGTGAGAGAGCCAGAACCTGTCTCAAAATAAGTAAATAAATAATAAATAAATACTGAGACATAAGTCACACACCATAACATTTACCATTTTGAAGTATACATTTCAATGGTTTGTAGTATATTTATGAGGTTGTACAATGGTGAACAAAATTAATTTTAGGGTATTTCACCATTTCCCGTTATTCCCTCACCATAGCCCCAAGCAACCACTAGTCTAGGTTTTATCTCTCTGGGCTTGCCTATTTTGGACATTTTATATAAATGTAAATGTAAAATATGTGGCTTCTGTGTCCCTTTTTAATTGATACATAATAGTTGTACATATTTATGGGGTAATTTTTTTATGATACATGCATGCTACCTGTAATGATCAAATCAAGATAGTCTCGATATTCTTCACTTCGGATATTTAGCATAATGTGTTTAAGGTCATTTATTTTGTAGTATGTGTCAGTATATCATTCATTTTTATTATTTAATGATATTTTATTGTATGGATACACTTTTTGTTTATTCATTGGTGGACATTTAGGTTGTTTCTATATTTTGACTATTATGAGTAATACTGCTAGGTACTTTCATGGAAAAGTTTTTGTGTGGATGTATGTTATCAGTTCTCTTGAATATATGCCTAGGAGTAGAATTGCTGGGTCATATGATAACTCTATATTTAACTTGTTAAGACATTGCAAAGTGTTTGCAAAAGTGATTGCACCATTTTACATTCCCACCAGCAATGTATAAGTGCTCCAATTTGTATACATCTTTGTCAACACTTATTATTATCTACCTTCTTTGTTCTAACTATCCTAGAATATGACGTAGTATGTCACTGTGGGTTTGATTTACTTTTTTCCTGATGGGTAATGAGATTCAGTGTCTTTTCATGTGTTTATTGAACATTTGTAGATCTTCTGGGAGAAATACCTATTCATATCCTTTACTTAGTCTTTAATTGAGTTATTTGCCTTTTATTGTTGAGTTGTAAGAGATTTTTATGTAGTCTGGATACTGGATTCTTATCAGATATATAATTTTCAATTTTGTCTCTCATTCTATGGACAGTCTTTCAATTTAATAATATCCTTCAAAACACAGACATTTTAAATTTTAATTAAGTTCAATTTCTATATATTTTTCTGTTGTTTGCATTTTTGTATCACATTGAAGGAAATATTGCCTAATCTAATTGTCACAAAGACTTACAACAAAATTTATTCCAAGAGTTCCATAGTTCTATTTCTTACATTTATGTCTTTGATCCATTCTGACTTAATTTTTGTATGTGATTTGAAGAGTCCAACTTTATTCTTTTGCATGTGGAATTTAGTTGTAGTGGTATCATTTGTTGAAAAGACTTCTCTTATTGAATTGTCATGGCACCTTTGCTGAAACTCAGTGGACCATAAATGTATGGATCTATTTCTGGCCTATCAATTCTATTCCATTAATTCATATGCCTTTTTTTTTTTTTTTCCTGCAACACCACACCATCTTGATTACTGTAGCATTGTAGTAGGCTTTGAACTCAAAAAGTGTCAGTTCTCCAATTTTGTTCTTTTTTTTTCCAGACTTTTTTGGTGCTTTGGGGTCTTTTCAATTTTCATATGAATTTTCGAGCCAGCTTGTCAATTTCTCCAAAAGGGCAGCTGGGATTTTGGTTGGGATTGTGTTGACTCTGTAGATCATTTTGAGGAATATCACCATTTCAGCAATATTAAGCCTTCCAATTTATGAACACAAAATGACTTTTCATTTATTTAGATTTTCTTTAATTTCTTTCAACAATATGTTACAGGTTTCAGTGTATAAGTCTTGCATGTGTTTTGTTAAACTTATTCCTAACTTTTTTACACAATTGCAAGTGGAATTGTTATCTTAATTTTATTTTTGGATTGTTCATTGTAAATATGTAGAAATATAACTTTTTAAAAATATAAATCTTGTATCTTGCAACCTTGCAGAACTTATTTCCTAGCTCTAATGGTTTGTGTGGCGTGTGTTTGTGTATGTGTGTGTGTAGGTATTCCTTAGGATTTTCTAAATACAACATCATGTTATCTCCCAATAGAAAGTTTTACTACTACTTTTCCAATATGGATGCCTTTTATTTAACTTTCTTTCCTAATGGTACTGGCCAGAACCTCTAGTACACTCTTGAATAGAAGTGGCAAGAATGGACATATTTGTCTTATTTCTGAGCTTAGGGAGGAAGCTTTTAATTATTACTATGAAGTATGATGTTAGCTGTCAATTTTTTCATAAATACTCTTTATCAGGAGGAATTTTCTATTATAGTTTCTTGAGTGTTTTTAGCATGAAAGGGTGTTGTGCTGTGTAAAATGTCTTTTCTTTGTCCATTGAGATGATCAGGTGATTTTTATCTTTAATTTATTCCAAGAATTACATTTATTGACTTTCGTGAGTAAAACCAACCTTGCATTCCTGGTGTAACTTCCACTTGATTATAGCATATTATCATTTTTAAGTGTCTGGATTTAGTTTGCTAGCATTTTGTTAATACTTTTGGTGTCTATTTTTATTAGAGATGTTGGTCTGTAGTTTTTTTTTTTTTTGTGATGACTTTATGCGGTTTTGGTATCAGGGTAATACAGACCTATAGTGAGTTTGTGAAACATCAGGGTTAAACAATGAAAAATATATGACCAGTAGCACACATGAGCTTTATGTATGTGATGCTTTAATAGGCTTGTATGCAAGGGAAGTGTCTCATGGCATGCATTTCACAGGCTACACTGTGAGGACCACTATTCAGAAAGGAGGAGGTCCAGGAAACTTCTAAAGGAGAAGATAATCAGAGAGGGGACTTGACTGTATAGGTAATGTTGCTCAGCAGCATGGCTAGAGAGCCATGAAGGCAGTGGTGGCTTTGCATCTTTTATAGCTACAAGATTTATTTTTGCCTATGGTTAGCAGATGTTGAGTGCAGTTTCATGGGGTATGCAAAACAGGCAGGCTCAATGTAACAAAAATCTGCTTACTTGGCTCTATTTAATGCATAAACATATTGAGTTTGGTTCTGGTGGGTTTTGTGCTAACAGATCTCAGCCTGCTATGAAGGATGAACCAACCTAGGGCCAACATACAGGGGTTGTCTTTGGCTCATTTATATGACACCAGCTTATAGAGTGAGTTGGAAGCATTTCCTCTTTTCCTGTTTTTAGAAGGACTTCGTGAAGGATTGGTGTTAACTTTTCTTAAAATAGTAGAATTCAATAATGAAGCCATCCAGTCTGACTCTTTTTTTGTTTGAAATTTTTTTGATTTTTACATCAGTCTTTACTTGTTATAAGTCTACTCACACATTCTATTTTTTCCTGAGTCAGTTCTGGTAGTTTCTTTATTCTATGAATTCATCTGTTTTAAATAGGTTGTCTTATTTATTGGCATGCAATTTTCCATAGTACTAACTAACAATCATTTCTATTTCTGTAAGGTCATTAGTAAGATCATTAGTGATGTCCTCTCTTTCATTTTTTAGTTTAGTAATTTGTGAGTTATCTCTTTTTTGTCAATTTAGCTAGATATTTATCAATTTTGTTGATCTTTCCAAATAATCAACTTTCAGTTTTGTTGACTTCCATTATTGTTTTTCTATAATCTATTTAATCTTCTTCTGTTTTAATGTATTATTTCCTTCCTTCTGCTTTCATTGAGTTTTTTCATTGACTATTTTGCTCTATTTCTAGTTTTTAAGATAGAGGTTTAGTTATTGAATTGAGATCTTTCTTATGTTTTTAAATGTATATATTTATAGCTATAAATTTCCCTTCAAGTACTTCTTTTGCTGCATCCTGTAAGTTTGGATATATTGCTTTCATTTTCATTTATCTCAATATATTTTTTTGCTGTCCATTTTTATTTGTAACTTGATCTATTGGTTATTTAAGAGTGTGTGGTTTAATGTCTACTTATTTTTGGATTTCTCAAATTTCTTTTTGTTACTGATTTCTAATTTTGTTCCATTATGGTTAAAGAATATACTTATCTGACTTTAATCCTTTTCAATTTATTAAGACATGTTTTATGGCCAAACATATGATTCGTCCTAGAGAATGATTCATGTGCACTTGAGAAGAATATGTGTTCTGTTGTTGATGAGTGAAGTGTTATATAGATGTCTCTAAGGTTTACTTGGTTTATAATGTTGTTCAAGCCTTTTATTTCTTGTTGTTCTTTTGCTAGTAGTTCTATTCGTATTGAAAGTGGAGTAGTGAAGTCTCTAACTATTACAGTTGAATTATCTATTTCTCTTTTAAATTCTATCAGCGTTTGCTTTATGTACTTTTGGGGCTCTGTTCTTAGGTGTATATATGTTTATAACTGATGAGTTGACTGTGTTATCATAATGAAATGTCCTTCTTTGCCTCTAGACAAATTAAATTAAATTGACAACAATAAATTAAATTTATTAAATGGATACTTATTATTTTAAATTGGTAATATAAATTATACCTTCAACTACATAATCGACTATAAAGTTGATTAAATATTAATTAAATTGACAACTATCACATAAAGCATAAGACTGTAAGGTTTTCATACTTTATGGAAAGTGATACAATATTAATTCTAAGTAGAATAAAAAGTTAAAGGATATTAACAATAATACTTAGAGAAACCACCATGAAATACAAAGAAATATAGCTAAAAAGATAGCTGATAACTGATAAATAAAAATGACAGTCTAAAAAATTCAATTAAATGACAAAAAGCACGAAGGGAGGAACAGAGAAGCAAAAAATAGATGAGATAAACAGAAAACAAGTAGTGAAAATGGAAATCCTAATCATCCTAGTAGTTGCATTAATTATAAGTGAATTAAACACTTAAAAAGCAAAAATTTTCAGAATATATAAAATTCAAAACACAACAAAACCAGTCGTCACTGATTTCTATATATTAATGGTTTATCATATATATAAGACATGTATTAGTGGTTTATAATGGAGACACTACTTTGTATGAACTTATTACAAAGGAGATACTTATCTATTACAGTGTGAATAACTCACAAAAAGGAGATTATGATTCTAGTGGTAAAATAAGTGTATTATCTGTGTATCACTCTGTTGTATTACTGTTACATTGCTATATACATTATATATGCATATTACTGTATATGGCTATATTCACATACAACTGTGAATACTATACTTTATGAATGATTTGTTTATTCAAAGATAATTTTGATTTTAATGCATTTTTATCTCGTATGAAAACTGCATCTGTCATGAATTGTCACTCAGTTGTATTTAGCTCACCTCTCTGTATGAATCTCAGCCAGTGTTGAAAATGTTACATCCAAACTTGAAGGATTTCAATTATATCTCAATCAGGCATTTCCTTGAATACTTTCATCCTAAGGCGATCCAATTTTTAAGCTAAGGGGAATTCTTTTCCCCAGGCAACGATATGCCTGGACATAAAGTTTCTCCTATAGATATTTTCTTCTGCATTTTTACAAATGTTTATTCAAATAAAGACCATTACTTCAATGGGCCTACATTTTCTGTGTGTTCTATTTAGTTTTATATATTCTTCTCTCTAATCCATCAAACAAAACTTCCTTAAACACAATATTGATTATCTCATGGCTTTTCTTAAAACCTTAATTCTGCCCTCAAATATGGCTTGCTTAGTAAAGTTAGGTTCTTTCTTATCTCAATAACTTAAAATTTTCATTCCTATCCATGTCTTATTTATCTTCTAAATAAACATTTTATTTTAGAATAGTTTTAGATTTACTAAAACATGGTGAAGATAGCACAGTTTTTATATATGCCACACCCAGCTTCTCCTGTTATTAACATCTCACATTTGTCACAATTAATGAGCGAATATTTTACATTTTTATTAACTAAAGTCCATAGTTTATTCAGATTTCCTTAATTTTTACTTAGTGTCCTTTTCCTGTTTCAGAATCCCATATAGAATACTGTATTAAATTTATTCATCACCTATTTTTAGATGACTCCTCTTGGCTGTGACAGTTTCATAGACTTTCCTTGTTTTTGGCGGTTTAAGAGTTTTGAAAGCACTGGTCAGATATTTTGGAGAATGCTCCTCAGCTGGAATTTTCCTGATGTTTCTCTCAGGATTAGACTGGGATATGGGTTTTTGAGAGAAAGACCACAGAGGGAAAGTCCCATTTTCATCACATCATATCAAGTGTGCATACTATTACCATGACTTATTGCTACTGATGTTGACCTTGGTCATCTGGCTCTTGATCATCTTGGTCACTCTTGGTCATCCTGTACTCTTTGAAAGGAATTCATTATGCACAGCCCAGTCTTAAGGAGGGGGGAGTTACATTTCACCTCCTTGAGGGTGGAGTATCTACATAAATTATTCAAAATAATTCTGTGAGATTTGTCTATCCTCTTTGTTTATTCAGTCATTTATATTTAAATAAACTCATGGATATATTTATTTTACACTTTATATTATAATGTAATTCTACTGTGATTATTTTATCGCTCAAATTGCTCTAGATTTTGCTATTGGGAACTCTTTTTGCTGGCTCCCGTGTGCCTTTGATATACTCAAATCACTGTGTGTGGGGGTGTGTGTGGTTTTTTCGGTACTTCCTTATTTTCCAGCACAACAAGATGCTCAAGGCTCATTTTGTAAATTTCCTGCCTTAGTCCTAGAAATAGCCATTTCTGAAAGGAGTTCCAGTCCTTTTTTCCTGGAGAATGATATTAGAAACCAAGCTAGGTTGCTTGCTTAACTTAAAAGATTTTCTCCTTTTTATTCCATCTAATCAAATTCTTTCCCTTCAAATATTTTTTTAAATGGCATCTATACCTTTAAGCTTACCATTCCTCTACTATAAGCTTAGAGTCTCTTAAATGGTCTCCCTCTTCAACCTATTTTCTACTTGGCAACTATAGAGATTTTTATAAAATACAAATCTCATTATGCCATTACCCTGGTTTAAAAACCTTCATAAGCTCAGTATTGTCCTCAGGAGAAAGTTTAAACTTAATATTGCTCGAAATGTTTTTGGGATCTGGTTTCTGGTTTCTATTTTCCTCTCCAACTTCACCTCTTAAAAACTCTCAACCTTGGTTTACACCGCATCCTTACTAAAATTATTTTCATTTCTTATGAGCCTTTGCATAGTTTTTTTTCCTGGAACACTGCCCTTATTCCCTTTTTACACACACACACACACACACACACAAACATACACACTCTTACTTCACTTTGTAGATTTCTACTCGATTTTCAAATTTTTCCTTAAATGAACACCTTCTGGGGATTTTTCTCTAGAATGCCTCCAGGCTGGCTTCGCTTCCTGTCTCCACAGGACTCTGTACAATTGCAGCACTCATTGCAATGGGTAGTAATTACCATTTTACTATCTCTTCCCTCTGGACGGAGTTTGTGATGGCAGAGACCTTGTAACTTTGTTTTATCATTGTATGATTAACATTTAGCACAATATCTGTCTCTGTCTCTTGATATGCACTAAAGAACTATCTATTTAGTGAATCAATAAATGATCCATGGGATATTCCCCACCATGCTAGCTTCAGGATGTAGTGGTCACTGACATATTTTTAAAGAAATATGATTTTCCAAGTGTTAAATATGTATCAATTTTTGTAGGAAAGCATGCTTCAGTATGAGACATCTCCTCCACAATGGAAAGATGAGAACAGTTACTGAAGATCATCTGTGGTTACTCATAATTAGGCAGAGTTCCTGGCTGTCTTTGTTCTTTATTGCCACCATGGAAACAAAAGGCAGATGAAAGTTTCTCGACTGCTTCGGATCAGTTCTTATCTAGCGTGTGGGCATAGATATGTGCTTGGTTAACAGACTGGAAGCCAGTCATGGAGAAATGTACAGGAATTCTAAAGCTGTGAAGGAATTTATACCCGCACCTCATAGCTCAGAATAGAACATGGCCTCCAAGGTATCTTCAAATTCCAAAACTTCTCCATCTTCATCATGTATGAGAGTTATACACTCATGAAGAATCTAACACAAGAACAAGTAGATAAGGTTTGACTTTGCCTACTCATACCCTTTTTTTACTCAGAGAAAACGTTGGTATCTTTTAAATATCTTCCCTAGGAAAACTGGGACAGTCATTTTGGTCTCATGAAATACGGCTTGTATGTGAGGTTTCCAGAGCTGCTAGAATGGAAATGATCTCTGCTCCTTCTGAACATATGCACAGCAGAGCTCCTCCTCTAAATCTGGTAGTATATTGTATGCATTCCCTCCAATCCTCTTGACTTAGATCACATATCCCGGGGATGGAGAAATGGAGAGAATATTAATAGCCCTCCTTTAGCAGATAGCTTTTCTAGGTAAGAGGCTAAACTTGCTACAACTTTGCCAGGTTGTTCTTATGAAGGAAGAACTTGCTTGTGTATTAGGTTTGAAAACAATCTTTACCTTGGTACTAAATAGAGTTAATGATATGTTGTCTTAAAGGGATGACCCTATTTGACCAAGTGAGAAAACTGGGACAGCCAAATGGTCTGAAGTATTTGGCTTCTCTAGTCTCCTGGTAGTCACATTGACTGTGTATGTGTGATGTCCCTCTCAGCCACAATAATTAGGATGACTAAATGTTTAATTGTTTTTCCTACTCTTTGCCCTTGATCGCCTAGCAAAACTTTTGGTGGATACCCCATATTATTGAATGTTCAACCACTAGAGCAGTGAGCCATTTGGTGCACGTATTAATTTTTTAATGGCCTCTGATTTTATCAGATAAAGTACCAGATGACTAATTGAATTTGAATTTCAGATAACAACTCTTTTAACCTATGTATACAATAAGTATGCAGGTATTTGGGACATACTTATACTAAAAATCTATTTGTTATTTATCCAAAATTCAAATTTAATCGAGCATCCTGTATTTTCATGTGGTAAATTTGACAACCTTAATGACCTGACTACTTTTTCAGGTGTAAATATCTTTAAAAGTTTAAATTTCAATCAAATAAAGAGTATAAGGCCATTTTAGAGAGAGAAAATGGGTTCACTTTATTTTTATTTGTTTTATTATTATTGTTATTTTAGACGGAGTCTCGCTTTGTCACCCAGGCTGCTTGTTCATGATCCCAAAATTTGTAAGTCATTTAAGAAAAGAATAACTGAAACCACATATCCTTTGACTAATAAATCCTAAAGATCTAATAAGCAGAGTGCCTTATACTTAAAAATACTGTGTTGTATACTTAAAAATTTGCTAAGAAGGCAGATCTTATGTGTTAGTGCATTTATCACAATTAAAATAATAAGAATAAATAAAAAGGGTGGAGGAAACGCAGAGGTAATGAATGGGTAAGAGCATAGATTGGGTAATAGTATCACAGGTGTACATTTAGCTCCAAATCCATCAAGTTGTGTACATTAAATATTTAGTTTTTTGTATGCCAATCCTACTTCTATCAAGTAGTTTAAAAAATAAAAGAATAAAATCACTAGAACACTGTTTTTAAAAATAATTCTTTTCTGTACAAATTCTTGATATGTTTAACGTGTGCAAAAAAAATCTGAGCTTTTCTCTCATTCCCATTTGTCTAACAAGATTTGGAAAGTTACCTAACCAAAATAAATGTAAATGTTTTTTCCACATAAAGTTTGACTTTTTTCCCATTATATTGTGACATCAAAGCCTCAACCATCTTCTCTTTTCTTTTAAAAGGCTTTTAGTTGTAATTTTGCTCATTTAGCAGTGTGCCCAGTTAGCACCTTTGCTACACTTTTATCCACAGATAGATTATTGTATCTGCTGCCGTGACACATATCTCTAGAGATACTGGAAATATTTAATACATATTTACAAAATAATTCTTATTGTGATTAAGCTAGCTTTAGTCATTCTTTTAACTGTTTAGGAAGTTGGGTTTGTAAAGTTTATGAATTCTTATGCAAGTCCTGTGAACCCTGTTCTATTGTAGTTGCTGCTGCTTATAGTCTATCTTTTTTTTTTTTTTTGAGATGGAGTCTCCCCTTGTCGCCCAGGCTGGAGTGCAGTGGCACAATCTCGGCTCACTGCAACCTCTGCCTTGTGGGTTCAAGCTGTTCTCCTGCCTCAGCCTCCTGAGTAGCTGGAACTACAGGCATGCACCACCATGCCCCGCTAATTTTTGTATTTTTAGTAGAGCTGGAGTTTCACCATGTTGGCCAGGCTGCTCTTGAACTCCTGACCTCAGGTGATCCACCCACCCTGACCTCCCAAAGTGCTGGGATTACAGGCATGAGCCACCATGCCTGGCCTCTATACTTTTTTTTTTTTTTTTTTAATAAAGAAAGCTAAGTTAACACAAACCGTTTTTTTTTTTTTTTTTTTTTTTTTTTTTTTTTTTTTTCCTGGAACTATCCCAAGATCTTCCCAGAACTTTCCAGAACTATCAAGGCAAGTTTCTGATACACTTTAAATTACTTGGCAAACCAAACCTAGATATCAAAAAATGTTTTTTGTTAGTTTGTTCATTAGCAGACACTGCCTGTGCTGCACTGTGATGAGAACCATGCAGAGAGGTGACCTGATGAATCATGAGACTGCCTCTGTGCAATCAAGATGGAGCCATTGACAACTGTGTCTTTTCAAGTATCACTAAATAAACGGACCTATTGGATTCTGCTGAGCTACCGTTCTAGCCTTCACATCCCCTGCAAAGGCATCCAGAACATTAAGACAGATAGAAGGGGCTAGTGCTGTGGTTCACACCTGTAATCTCAACATTTTAGGAGGCTAAGGCATGAGGATTGCTTGGGCCCAGGAGTTCAAGACCAGCCTGGGCAGTTTAGGGAGACTTTATCTCTACAAAAAATAAGAAAACTTAGTCCGGCTTGGTGGTGCACACTTGCAGTCCAAGCTACCCAGGAGGCTGAGGTGGGAGGATTACTTGAACCCAGGGGTTCAAGGCTGCAGTGAACTATGATCTTACCACTGTGCTGGGTGACAGAGTGAGACCCATGTGTCAAAAAAAAAAAAGAAAATACATACATACATAAATACATACATAAAATTTTAAAAAAGGAAAAGAAAGATGGATATAACAGAATGAGAAAGGAACAGACAAGGGAGTTATTTGAGTTAGTTTTTTACCCTTTTTGAAAAGTTATCTCCACACTCTGTGTTCTCTCCTAGATCTTTCTATCACATAATAATGTACAATAGAATATATACAAAGAATGTGTGTGTGTGTGTGTGTGTGTAAAAAAGGACTTAATTTTGTTAGGTTGAGACAGGCATCCACCCTCAAAGACATGAGGGTTAGAGCCAGCAGGCAGGAACTCAGATACAGGTTCTCTGTAACTTCATTGCGTGTGTCTTGATAAAGAGAGAGAGAGAGTGTGTGTGTGTGTGTGTGTGTTCTTGCCTTCTATCACCCCCTTTCCCTTCTGCCCCCTTTATTTTTTGTAGAAAAGTTATTCGGGAAAAATCCAACTTTGACCCCAAGAAAAATGAGATGTATTTCCATTCTACCTTTCTGAAAGATTGTTAGGAAAATATCCTTCATAGCCAAGAGTTGTAGTAATTCCGAAGTTCAAGACTCTCCACTAAGCTGGAGCACTAGGTAGCTTGAGATCCCAATGTTGGCTAAGGGTCTCGGAGCCTACCTGGGCACATCAGCCCCAGCCTGGCCTTGCCACTTCACAGACCATCTCCATTCTCATTCAAAAACCCCTGGGAAACTTTACTGAAGCACAATCTTTATATCCCCAGTTTTCATAACTAGATTAAGGAGTGTGCAAAGCAGTGATAGATAAGAAATGTACAAAGCTAAAAAAACAGCAAAGCTGAATGCAAGAATTCCTTCTAAGAGTGTTTCTCCAGGCTTCTGTCTGCAGGATGTGTCCCTCCCATTGCCAGCTCAGCCCAGGAAGCAGCAGAGTCAGACACCTGGCCATGGACCTGGCCGAAGGGTGGCTGGAGGGGCGTCCTGCAGTCCGCCAGCACAGAGCGTAGTATGGGAGTACAGTAAGGCTACCGTGACTAAGAACACTTATTCCATGATGGTTTCGCCACTTAAGAGTTATGTATTAGACTGACTGCAACCATCATAAACTCACAAAAGCTTTTCTGTTGACTTAATATTTATAATGTGCATTCTCTTCATTATCCTTTTTTATTCCCCACACATATAGCCTCTGGTAACTGCTATTCTACTCTCTATTGCTACAAATTCAACTACTTGAGATTCCACATATGACTGACATCATGTGGCATTTGTTTCCCTGTGTTTGGCCTAGTTCACTTTGCATAATGTTCTCTAGATTCATCCATGTTGTTGAACATGACAATTTTTCTTTCTTTTGAAAGACTAGATAGTATTCCATTTTGTAGGTTGGCATAAAAGTCTTCCCAATACCTCTTAAAATATAGCACATGATATATACTACTGCACTCACTAGCCTCCCAGGGATCAGTGCTTAGTAGCAAGGTGGGTCCAGGAAGGACCATGCCACCTGAGTCATGTGTGTGGTTTTCCCAGGTGTTCTTAAATGCAGTCATTTGTCCATGTTGTCATCATGGTCTGAATTGTCTTAGTGTCTCTTTCTATTCTGTAGCTTCTATCGCAGCAAATGACCGACCTATTAACTATTTTAATATGGCATTGGGGGATTTATGTTTCTAAAATGAATCTTATTTATTCTGTAATTGAATCCCCTTAATCTCTCTCTCTCTCTCTTTAGGGAGACAAGGAGTGGTAGGTGCACAACTTGAAGGAATTACATGTTAACGCCTTGGCTGAGGTCACTTTGCCCAGACCTTGGTTGATTCAGAGACTTGACTTTAGAAATCCCACATTTGCTGGGATGTCAGCCTCTTCAAGTTTGAGTCAGCCTCACTGTCAATAATTCTGATTTGGTGCTCAGAAATTCCCATGTTAACTGTTGACTTTTATTGTGTTTCTAAAATTGCTTCCATTCTGAGAATGATTTGAAAATAATTTTATGTTATTTTATTTTGATCATATTACCGTGGCATTCCCTCCGAGCACTTCTCTAACATTTGCAATTTGGCTGAGAAATGTGGTTTCAAGACAGAGAAGACATTTCAGGAGTTCTGTGTGCCCACATGGGAATGGGGATTGCAGTTATTTTTTAAAATCTATTTCATTATTTTTCATATTTAGGACTCAGACTCTTCCTCTTTTTGGAACTTTTCAAGGTGATTATTTTTCTTCCAGGAGCTACACCTTCAAGTCTCAGCTAAAGAAGCAATTACTTTTTAAAGATACCTAGTTTTACATTCAGCAGCTCTCAGATCAGAAATAGGTCCTGTGACTCCCTCTGGAGGGAGGTGTTTATTAAAAAGATAAAAAGTTTTCATTTTAAAAGTTGGCAATTGCATCTCATGAATTTGGTGGAATTAAAATTGATCCTGGGGCCCCAGTCCCCATAAAAGATTCCTGAGTGCTCCAAATGTTCCCCATTAGGCTGCTACTTGATCATCTAAGACAAAATCTTCCCTGCAGAGGATCCGTTGTCAGTAGTTTCTCCTTTGTACTCAAAGCTCCACTGTTTAATTAAAAGCTCTTCTAGGCTCTGCCACTGGTGACTGCCACCCTGTTTCTCTCCTCTGATAGCCCCCGAGGCTCTAGCAGCATAGCACATTATCCTCATTTTCTAAGTTGTTATTTATTTTCCTGAAAGAATAATGGAAGCAGCTGTAGAAATGTGGAGGCATTTGAACCTGACCTTCTGAACTCCAAAAAAACCCCATCGTAAAGGCTATGTTGATTGGGTTTGTCAGAATAAATTGAGCACTGACTAAAAAACGTGATGGATATGTGCAGGACTTGAGGCAACTCTTTGGCTCGATGTCAGAGATGCGGATTTTTCCCAACTGAAAGCTTTTGTGCGCCATACTTCAACCCCTACTGCTCAGCGAAGTCAGTTTTTCAATTGCAGCCCATTTTGTGAGTGCAAGTCAGTTTCTCAAGATGAAAAGGGCTGCACACCGTGTGTGTGTATGTGTATGTGTATGTGTACTTACGCAATCTAACATTTCTAGGACCTTTTCTCATGTCCGCTAAATTAAAAAGCAATTGAATATTGAGAGGCGTGTTTGAATCATTGCAGACTCTTTGGGGGAATATCCTGAATTTTGATTGCTAGTCTTGCTCACAGTTTTGCACAACACACCTTACAACAGTCAGATAGGAAACTTACTCAAATGTCTCTAACCTTAAGAGATGAATCTAAGCCACCGCTACTTTTTCTTGAAGGTGGTAATAGAGGCCCCCCAAACTGTTCCAGAACTCAGAAGTCTTTTCCCCTCTCCAACTTTTACTAATTAGGTTACAGTTTGACTTTTAAAAGCTGTCCTTTTAAAATGTTGCCTTTCAGATCACATCCACGAAGACCATGTCTATTAGTCATTTGCCCTACAACAGCAAATATTTCTTAGGAGCCTTTTCATGGCTGTGACACCAAAGTTAAAGACAAGGTCATTGCAGATGCAGAGTGCTTTTTCAGAGCTGCAGAATTCATAAATCAAAAAGTAACAATTCAAACCTAGGACTTCCATGTTTAAGTCTGGTGCTCTGTCTGAGGCATTGCCACCATGCCCTCACTGAGAAATACTTAAAATACATATTTACTGCACCTCTAATACCAGGGAATAGACGTTTTGCTTACTTGCATAAGAGGATGGACATCTTGGAACAGAAGTATGCCTGAGGTTTGGAAATGTGTGTGAGAGTGTGTCTGTTTATGCTGGGGTCGGGGTGTTCTTTGTTAAAAAACAAGTGACAGCACTTTCAGGTATGAGTGTATGTCTGTGTGTGGTGGGGTGGTGTTCTTAAGAGGAAACAGGGGATTGTTAGGGAAAGAATGAGAGGCAGAGAGGCAGATAAAAGGTAACAAGGACATAATTTCCCCTAGTTATCCTACACACTCGTATTCAGGCCCCTAGCGGAAGCAATGATTAAGACTCATTGAAAATCATTCCCTAAGCCATCTTTTATATTTCGATGCCTTGGTTAAGTGATCCTCTCTGAAATCACATAAATGAAAGTGCTTTGTATAGGTTTGAGTGAGAAGACCTGGAACACTGTTGTTCACCAGATTTTTTTGGAATTCAGTTACCTGTACTGTAGTTGAACAGTATACTCACAGATCCCCAGGAAATTGCTGTCCTTGCCTTTACAAAGATCCCTCATCACCTAAACGGGGAGACAGAATGCAGACATATGATTGGATTCCAGAAATATTGCTACAAAACCCCTATAAATATGTACAAATTAATATACTGCAAATGAAGTGCAAGTTGCTGAAGGTATGTGTGTAATGGGCTCATCAGAGTCTGCAGGAAGCTAGATTGCAAAATACATCACGTGTCAGTATCTTTCCTGTAACTGTATGGATGGCTCCATTCCCTACACACTTTTATACACAAGTGAGTTGTATGAGATTATTGGCATTTGCTTGTTTTTTTGTAAAGTGATAAGGTATCATCAATGCAAAGAAGGTAATTGGTCTTAAGATCACCATGGTAAATGATTCCTCAAGAAAGGAAACCTCTACCAGCAAACAGCATGCATTCCCTGTCAGCTCCTTGCATATAGAATTAAAACTTCTGGAGCCTCTCAATTACATGTAGGATAACTGCTTGATGCATAACATTATTGCTTTGGCTTACATTTAAATTTCTGGGTGAAATAAAGGATGGGGAAACAATCTTTCTGTGGGATTGGTGTTATAGGAGTATTCTGGGTTTGTAAAAAATGATTTTTTAGAGGTGAGTACAAATAGAAAAGATTTCTTTCTAGCTATTTTAAGGGGACAGATTGGGGCAGTAAAAGCTTCAGATTCATTCACATCATGCTTAGATGCACAGAGGAATCAGGTTCTTTATCTGGACTTACAGGATCTTTTTTAGGAACCTCTACCTACTTGTGGACCAGGAAGAAATGAACTTCATTCAGTCCAATGGTGTTTAAAGTTCCATTGTATCTGATGTTTAAACAATCTTTTTAGAGTGTTCTCCATCTCTCAGATATTTGCCCATTTGTCCACACCTTTTGTTTAGCTCCTCTCCATAACTTTTTTTTTAAGATAATGTTTTTGCCCCTTTAGTTTTCATTCATTTCTACCTTCCCCACCACCTCTTCAAAAATGCACTTGGGTGCATGTGAACAGCAGTGGCTCATGCAACCTCAGAGTCCAGGGAAGGTCCTTGGGCTCACTGTGTCCTTTATCAGTGTTGACTTCCCAGGAGATGTCACTCAGCTGCCTGGTTGCTATTTCCTGGTGGCATTTGGGGTTGTTGCTAGGGTATCTCATAGCTAAGCTGCTTTCCGAAAATGGGCAGAGCTTCATGGTGCTCCTGGCTTACATGGACTCACGTCTGCCCCTACAGATGTTGTGGACACCTTGAGACTCTGTGTGTGACAACTATTTATCCTTGCCTGATGAGCTGTCCTGAAGCTATTCCTGTCGAATTGTCTCATTTCCACTTAACCAGTCCCCTTTGAGAAGCTCCCAGTCAGACTCAAACATGCTTCTGGGCCTTCTGTATGCTATTAGGGAAGCTTGAAAAAGCTCAACCTCATGGCTTGCTCACACCAGTCTCATGTTACTTTGATGTCGCTACATTTCAGGTTGGTGCAGGGTAGCTCTAAGATGGCCATGGAATGAGGACAGACCCTTTTTTTCCTGTGTTACCCTCACTAACTGTGCTTCTGCCCAAATATTCCCCATCTTCCGGTCACTCCTTTTCCCTCACTACCTCGCACTCCTGAGGGTCCCAGTGGTTAAATACCTATTTTCCCTACATCATATCCTTTCTTTGTCATCACATAGCATGTGTCACTAACGAAGTCCACACTTTCCCACTTACCAGGTTTCCCACTTATCGGGGACAGAAGTGGTGTTTCTGCCCCGGGAGAACATTCTGAGTTGAACTTCCCAGGCTTGGTTTTTGGTCAGCTCAAAAGTATAGATTTGAGGGATGAATATGGGGTTAAAAACAGGAAAAAACAAAGGGTTTTTGAAAACTGTACATTCTAGACAACAGCTGAGCTCCCATGGCTATTGCGTTACTGTACAATTAGGTCTTGAAAGTCAAAAGATTAATGTTAACTTTTTCTTTGTATTTCTTTTGCAATAAATTGTAATCTTCTCCTCATCCAAACCTAGCCTCCCAGCCCTGGAAGATTCTTGGGGCAAGGAGGATGAAAACCATCCACAGAAAGGCAAAAGAGGACAAGTCCATGACAATGAATCCTTACTGTGGCTGTGACATTGAACAAGCTCAATAAGTAGTAATCTCCCTCCCCTTTAACTGAAATTAAAATGAAATCTATCCCACAACACCACTACATCAAATCTGTGTACATGCGAGAAATGCAGAAAGGAGAATCACAGTTTCAATGAGTTATGGTGGTGAGGTTGTGCACGGTTGCATTATTTTGCTAGGGTTGCCATAACAAACTGCCACAGCTGCGTGGCTTAAAGCAAAAGAAACTGATTCTCTCATAGTTTGTAGGAAAAACTTCAGAAATCCAGGTGTTGGCAGGGCTGTACCCTCTGCAGGCTCTAGAGACTCGTCCTTCCTTGCTTCTCCCTACCTTAATTATATCTGAGGTCCTGAACAGACATATCCTCTGGGAGTCCCTACTCAACCCACAACAGGGACGTATGTTCTTTTATTATTATTTTTGAGATAGCATTGTTTTGCACATTACCAACTGGTAATAAGGAGAGAAGAAAATGGCATGGCTTTCCAAAAAAAAATCTATAAAGCTATTTTGCTATGATTATTCCCCTTTTTAAAAACATTTTTTTGCCCTTCACTGCTGAAAAAGTTCTATGTGCCCGGCCTTGTTTTTATGGAAATCCTTGCATCTAAAAACAAGCTGTGTAAAACTGGCATTCCAGACATCAGGCACCAAATACTTCACCCCAGGAATTCTCAGCCCAGTCTGTTCAACCACTAGACAGCCCTATAAATAGAATCACAGAAATTTTTGGCTCTACTTCACCAGTTGGACCAGGCAGGAAAGGCTCCCTGTGGTTGTTTCACTTGGAAAAAAACTGGATTTGAGCAGAAATCTAGTTCCAGAGAAAGAAATCACTTAGCTCTTATGCATAGGTACAAGATGTCTGCAGGGCAATATTGACTTGAGAGATTTCATCTGAATATTTGAAGTGGGAGGATTCATCTTGAACTGAAAAATGGATTGCCATTATCTCAGGGTAAGATTCCAGCTTAGTCTTGTGTTCAGACACCTTTTACAGCATAGCTCTCCTACCTGAAATCAGGTTTCCCATCCAATGACTTAGAGCGTAAAACCCTCTCTAAACGCTTAACTCCATTTCTCTTTCTCGATTTCCTCTTTTTCAAAATGAGAGTGGGTATCGCATGGTATCATTATGTTGCTTCTATGTCAAAAAGTGTTAAAGAATGTGATTTAACTTCTATTCCCCCGTCTCCTGATCCCTCTATTAAAACATGGAACAATATGCAGGAACAGGCCAGATCAGGGAACTGCACATATCTTGCATTAGAACTGAGTAGAATTTAACAAGTTGCTCAGCTTTTCTAAGCCTTAGTGTCTAATCTGTAAAATAATGGTACCAAAGTAGACAATTCCAGCCTGGTGCAGTGGCTCACACCTGTAATCCCAGCACTTTGGGTGGGCAAAATGGGTGGATCAGCTGAGATCAGGAGTTTGAGACCAGCCTGGCTAACATGGTGAAATTCCGTCTCTACTAAAAGTACAAAAATTAGCTGGGTGTGGTGATATGCGCCTGTAGTCCCAACTACTTGGGAGATTGAGGCAGGAGAGTTGCTTGAACCCGGGAGGCAGGCTTCAAGGTTGCAGTGAGCCAAAGTGACGCCATTGCACTTGAGCCTGGGTGACAGAGTGAGACTCTGTCTTAAAAAACTAACAAACAAATAAACAAACAATAAAGTAGATAACTCCTATAAACCTTCCCACCTCCCACCTATCATATTCCATTACAGCGTGGTCTAATATGATAGCCAAGAGCCACATGTTGCTACTGAGTACTTGAAATGTGGCTAGTCTGAATGAAAATAAACTGTAAGTATAAAGGGCACACTAGGTTTTCAACACTTGTCATGAAAAAAATAATGTGTATTTCTCATTAATATTTTTATATTGATTACATGTTGAAGTGATAGTATTTAGATGTATTAGGTAAAACATTACTAACATTAATTTTACTTTTTTTGTTTTACTATTTACTATGGCTTCTAGAAAATTTAAAATTACACATGTGGCTCTTATTTTGTTTCTACTATCTAGTACCACCCTATAATAGCTATGCAATACAGTTTAGGAACTAAAGTCCAAATGTTTAGAATTTCACAGAGTGGTCATATGTCATGTGTGCATAAATTTGTGCACAACATGTATGTATTAACTGTGACTGGAATTTTAGCGATGCTATTGTAATATGGTACGGCTTACGTATCTGTTTGTTAGTGTAGATATGATACATATACCACTTGTATTCCCATTTTCCCACCACTCTACCACTTCCAAATATTTCCCACTTCCTAGGGTTGAACACAAGACTAATCGTCAGCATGATGATGTCCATGCTTAAATTCTGAGTTCCCCATGGTTTGGTTGTGTGAGTCTAGGAAAGTCAAGCGACCTCTCTGACCCTCAGTTTCTTCGTTTACGAAGTGGAACTGATAGCAGCTATCTTCCACATAGGATATATATGAGGTCTAGAGAAGATAATCCACTAAAGGCACCAATTCTAAGCCTGCTGGGAAATATGTTTTCAATGAAGGTGAGTTATTGTTTTCTAACTGTGGACACATCTACAGGCAGGAGAGACATTTGAAGTATACAAATAAAAGTACTGTGGATTTCTTATACCAGATAACGTATACTTCTGTTTAAAGAAGAAAAGAAAAATTGCAGAAGATGGAATTTGATCCAAACAAGAGAGAATTTGGATAAATACTGTTGAGGGTTGGACACTCCAGGTAGAAGAACCAATATAAGTAATATAGAACCTCGCCTGTGGAGCAGAACATTACTAAATAGGGATTGAAAGTAAATTTTCTGAGGGAAGATAGAATTAAAATTGAAAAGGAAGCTCGAGGGTAGGATTTTCCCAAGCAAACATTCATATATCTACATATGACGTTTCATAGAAATGCAATCTTCATTTCCATTGTACAGTGTCTCTTTACATCTATGTAGTTAGATTCTAATAGAAGTGATTCTGTATAGTAGAGATGTAAGTTGGCATTTTTCTCTAGTGGCTACTCCTTATTTTCATCCTCTCTAAGCCTAAAAGAACCCAGAAGTGATGTTGGAAGTAAAAATCCTTCTACTTTATGACATTTCAGAATTTCCCCCTCTACTCCAAGTTAGTAATCATGTGCTTTGAGGATGATGCCATCCAGCTACCAACCTTTACACCATCTTGTCAAGCCCTCCACCAATTCCTCCTTCCCTCCTTTCCATACAAAATTTCACGCCTGGACCATAGCTTTCTACGCTTATAAGTTTCTTAATTCCATAATAGCCATTCTCCATGTGGACTTAAAATGGATGGGAGGGCCTATTTTCATTGTTATTAGCAATATGACCTTGGATAATTTATTTAACCTCTTTGAGCCTAGAATAGAGATAATCATAACACACACTTCACAAGGTTATTATGAAGACAAAATGAAAGAATATATACTAAATATTTAACGCAATGCTTGGCACAGTAAGTCTTCCAAAATATTATTCAGTGTTAACAATCTTTTTAGTCCTTTGATCCATATATTACCATCTTATCAACGGTTTCCTGTCTTCATCTCATTTCTTATTTAGCCTAGACATCAATATGTCTTTCTATCTCCGATAAAGCTCTTCTTTTTACCCTTGGGTCTCCTGCCCTCTTGAGTTTATACCCTGTCAGGCAGACTTTAACTGCAAGGCATACTATGATCAAGATGTTGAGACTCCAATGGAGAAAATCTTGATAAATTAACAATATCCTCCCTTAACTCTTAAATTAGACTCTAGCTCTTCTGTGTGTCCCTACAGAACATTTTTTCCTCTTCTCTATGAGGAGTTGTTTCAAAGCTTGTTTGAAGTCTCTTTCTAACTCCACCACATTCCCTCGCAGCAGGTGGCCTCCCCTCCCACTACAGAGACAAAATCATGACCTTCAAGCCTTAAATCCCTTAGGCTCCTGCCTTCACAGCTGTGGACTTATCTTTCCCTCCCACCCCATCCCTTCAAAGGATTCTCTAAGAAATAGGGCTATATTATTTGGAAAGCCTTATTAATATATCTATTTGTTGAACATAGGGAGTGCTCATTGCTATGTAAGAAAAAAAGATACTTCTCTCAATGGATTTAAAATCTGAATAAGCAAGTTGAAATAACTCAAATATGAAAAACCATCTAGAAAGTATTTAAATCTCACAGGCATAAGATATTTTAATTATATTCCCTACTTATGCATGAAAATTTAAATGGTAGAAAAATTATCATTCAAATCATAGGTTGAATTATAATATCATTAATAAATGTTATTGAATGTTTTAGAAGTGCATGTATTTTTTTCAACCACAAAGACAGTAAAACAATAAATATTTCCTCTGTGTGTGTGTATATTTATATATACACATGAACACATATGTATATACACATGTTTGCGTGTCTGTGTGTGTGTACTTGTTTTTTGCTTAAGCATTAGATTCTCATGCCTGGCTATGCTACAGATATATTTGGTTCTAAAATGTTCCAGTTATAAAATGTGATGATACATTCTTAGTGTGCTTAGTGCCCTTGAAAATCTCAGCCTCTCTAATAGAACATTCTACAGTAACATTCTTAGCATGAATACAAATCTCAGATTTTCAAGGGCAAACTGACTTCAAATATCCTGACCAACTAGTTGACTGAATATTGATTGGTTCAATAATCACTTGCTGAGTATCTACCACGCCAGGCACGGTTCAGGGAGGGAATGAGCAAAGGTAGATGATGGCCATGCAATTTTACAAACAGAATTATCAGGGAGACCCACAGAGGGGGTGGATCATTCAGAGCAGGGTTATTAGGAGAAGCTTTAGAGTCATATGTCCCACATTTGGGTTTGGATATTTAGTACATCAAATGTATAATCCCATTGCTTCTCATTCGCTCCTCCTTTTACCCAAACTCCAAACTTAGTAAATTGTAGCTTCTTTGTGTGCAGCTGTCAATGGCCACCTCTAGCCTTCCTCCCCAGCTCCATCATAACTGGTGCCTGTCCATACAACATCTCACATTAGCAATCCCAGTGTTGCTTTTTCTTCTCTCTAAAGATCCATGGGCATTTTTATTTGGTCACAGAGGCCTGACTTCACATCAGCAGGATAAAGATCTAGTCTGTTTCTTAATGTTATGGCTACAGGGGGATATCACAAAAAGATTCCTAACTCATCAGCTTTGCTAAGTCCCCAGACATCCTGCATATTTGCTGACCACGGCATGGGGGCAGGTAGGTCCAGAACCTGGGGCTGGCAGTTAGCAGCCCGGAGTCTACCCTAGGCCCTAACAGAGAAGAGTTTTATATGTTTAGGAATTTTTCTTTTATCAGTTTCTTCCTTTGAGGATGAGGTCTAAAATCTCTTCTAGTGCTGCTGTTTCTAGAAAGTGGCACCATGAATTCCTATGTTGTCAGAACCCTCATCTTACTAAGCTAGAAACACTTTTATTTCCTATTGGTTTCTGAGATGCCACACTTACCTGGTTTTCTCCTCACTAGCTGCACTTCCAGGGCACCTTGGCAGCTCCTCTTTCATACTTGATTCTAGAGAAGGAAGTGCCTCGGGGATTTCTCCTTAGTCATCTGCTCTTTTCTTTGTATACATCTCCCTCATGCTCTTATTTAGCCCTGAGACTTCCAATCCAATCTTTTTTTTTTTTTTTTTTTGAGATAGAGTTTTGCTCTTGTTGCCCAGGCTAGAGTGCAATGGTGCAATCTCGGCTCACTGCAACCTCCACCTCCCAGGTTCAAATGATTCTCCTGCCTCAGCCTCATGAGTAGCTGGGATTACAGACATGTGCCACCACACCCAGCTAATTTTGTATTTTTAGTAGAGATGGGTTTCTCCATGTTGGTCAGGCTGATCTCAAACTCCCGACCTCAGGTGATCCACCTGACTTGGTCTCCCGTAGTGCTGGGATTACAGGCATGAGCCACCGTGCCCGGCCCCCCAGTCCGGCCTTTATGCAGATGACTAACAAATTGACTTACCTAGCTCCAAACTCTCCCTTAAATGCTTGACTGATGTAGCCACCTGCTTGCTCTACATCTGTGCTTGGTGCCTACTAAATATCTCAACCTTAACTTTCTCAGAGTCAGTGATCTCCTCCCCATCTCTCCCAGCCCTGCCTCCCATCTTGTTGCTGTAAATGGTACCACATCCACCCAATTACTTTTGCCAAAAGCTGTGATAAGTCATGATCAATTCATTTCTTTCCCTCTAATCTCACGTTTAATCTATAAACCCAGTTTTCTCTGCTCCCAAATATACCCACAATTTGGCCATGTTTCACCACTTCTATCGCAACCCCCGAAGCCCCTTCAACCTTCTCCCTGACTGTGGCCACAGCCTCCTAAATATTCTTCCTCTCCTGCCTGACAGTCATATTTCTAAAGCATAAATTAGATGATCACATGCCTCTGCTAAAATATCTCCAGTGCCTTCCCGTTATAACTGGCATAGAATTCGAACCGGTTCTTAGGGTGTGTAAGACTCACATGATCTGGCTTCTTCCTGCCTCTCTGTCCCTCACTGCCTTGCCTCCACTCTTCCCCTCATTTCCTGAGTTCCAGCTGCTGATTTTCTTGCTGTCCTCTGGATGCATCAAGTTTTTCTCTCTCAGAGCCTTGGGATTTGCTAGTCTCAGTGCTTAACATTCTCTTCCCCAGGCCTTCATATGGCTACCACCTGCTCATTGTTCAGGTTGCAACTCAAATGTCACCTTTTCAGAGAGAGCCTTCTCAATACTCTAGATAAGGAGCACCACCCTCCCCCCCCCGCCTTTACCATATCACCTTAATTCCACTTTTTTTCTTCATAGTCTTTAGCAGTATTTGAAATTATCTGATATTTTGACACGTTTTATATCTGGCACCATCCGTCACACTCTAAGCTCCTTGGGGCATGAACTCTGAACTCTGTCCATTGTCTTTAAGGCTGCATTCTCAGTGGCTGGATCAGTGCCTGGCTGTGGTAAGTGCAGAGTACATGTTTGTTGACTGACTGACTGAATACTGGGCTTGACCAGCTCATTTTGCTTTACCTCTTCAGTAACTGTGTAGAATATTGAAGTTTTCCAGTTAAGAGGGAATCTTTAGTCCTAAGCAGGAGGAGGATATATACTGAGATCTGGGAAGAATTTAGAAACACTTTGAAATATAGTCACGACTAAGCATCCAACAAAATAGTCCTTTATTTAACAAATATTTCTTAAGAATTAAAGATGTGTCAGACACTATAGGCTGTGGCAACAAGGCAAACAAATCATGGTTTCCATCCTTAAGGAGCTAATAATTTGCAAAGGAAGGTGGACATTATTTTAGTTTGGGCTGCTGTAGCAAAATACCATACACTGGGTAGCTTAAACTACTGATCTTTATTTTCTGACAGTCCTGGAGGCTAGAATTCCAAAGATCAGGGTGCCATCAGGGTCTGGTTCTGGTGAGAGTTCTCATCCTAGTTGCAGGACCACTGCCTTCTCGCTGAACCTCACATGGCCTTTCCTCAGTGTGTGTGCAGAAAGAGTGAGACAGAAATCTCTTTTCGTCATCTTATAGGGCCACCATTTCTATCAGATTGCAGCTCTACCCTTGTGATCTCACTTGGCCTTAATTACCTCCTAAAAAATTATCTCTAAATATAGTTGCATTAGCATTGGGGTTTAGGGCTTCAACATATAAATTCTGGGGGCATGTAATCCAGTCCATAGCAGACACATACACATACCCTTGCAATTTACCAGCAGAGGAAATTGCAGAATACTAGAAATACAGGCAAGAAAAACAGTATAACCTGGAATTAGTAGGCCTAGGCACTCCTCCGCAAGTATAGACCAGTGAAGCAAGCCAAGAAAATCGATTTCTCATAAGCTTCAAATGCCTGTAGGATCCAGGAACAAAGGGCCACTGGTCACAGAAAGTGTCTTCTGCTAGAATAAGGTGATTCAGCACTGTAGTGGCTTAAATGGGGCTGATGGACACTTTGCTATTTCTGTGGAGGAAGAAGGGATCCTTTATTTCATCTTAGGCCTATGTAGCCTTTCAGGGGTCCCTGTGGTTTCTAGGATAACTTTGTCTCTCATGGCCTGTGTGACAGATTTCCAACAACCAAGAGAACTCTCACCCTCTGATTGTTGCTGGAACGTTTGATTCAGTTTCTTGTACACATGGTCATTTCTGATAGTAATAGGCAAGACAGACTTGGAGGTTCACAGACTAGAGATCACCACTTCTTCCAACAAGGCTAAGCAGGCCCAACTAAGGCAAAATTGCAAAATGTGTCTTCTCACTTCTTGGCTTCTCTTATGAGTAACTTGGATATCAGTAAAACTGAATATAGCTGTACCATAGTTATGCTGGCCATTTGCTAGTATTTTCTCATGCATTCTCTCTTTTCAATCTTACTTACCCTGTGAGGAAAATATTATTTTTGTTTTCCATAATCAAAGAAGAATGCTTATAGTGTTTGCCTAGAGTAGGCTCCAGAATCTGCATTCTATGCCATATTCTACACCACATCATCCTAGTGTCTGCCATGAAGCAGGGCACTCGGATGACCATGCTATTCTCTACCTGGGCTGCTTCTGTTACATCTAGTGACTTTCCCTCTGTCCTCTTAGCATCCATGCTGCCATTTTTCCATCTGTATTTTGCTCAGTGCTTTGCACTATCCTTGTTATTTTCCAACTAAATAGAAGACTCCTTAACGTCTTGGATACTTTTTCTTGTCTTGGTGTCCCCAGTATTTAACACAGATTCTGAGATGGAGGAGGGAGGTGATAAAGGTTTTCCACATGAAGTGTAACTACTATGAAATCTTTTGAACTCACAACACTTGAGTTGGCCTTAAATCCCTGATATACTTTGGATATTTGTCCCTCCAAATCGCATGTTGAAATTTGATCCCCAATGTTGGAGGTGGAACCTGGTGCGAGGTGTTTGGTTCAAGGGGGTGGATCCCTCCTGAATGGCATGTACTGTCTTCATGGTAATGAGTAAGGTCTTGCTCTGTTAGTTCCAGTGAAAATTGATTCTTAACAAGAACTTGGCATCTTGCTGTCATCATGTGACACACCAGCTCCCCTTCCTCTTCCTCCGTGAGTGGAAGCTTCCTGAGGCCTCAGCAGGAGCAGATGCTGATGCCATGGTTCTTGCGCAGCCTGCAGAACCATGAGCCAAATAAACCTCTTTTCTTTATAAACTACCTAGCCTCAGGTATTCCTTGATAGCAGTGCAAACAAACTAAGATGATCCCCTCTTTAGCAAATGAAACATAAAACCCAAAAAAAAGGAAGGGATTTGTGCAACTTCACCCAGTTGGCAACATGGTTTAGAGCAGAGCTGATTCTTGAGCCAGTGTTCTTTCTTCTCCATAACTCTGCATTACCCATGCCAGGTTCTTGGAAATACAAAATCCTGGCCTCCAAGGGGCCTCCCCTTAAGTGTTGGAGAAGACAGGCATTTGGGGCAAGGGTCTTTTCCCGTATCATTAAGTCACAAGCCATCTACACATATTCAAGCTCTCTACTGTTTTCTTTGGGCAGGTACAAGTAAAGTATAAACCCCAAATATCTGGAATAAGCTATTTTTTTCCTTGTATAATTTAAGCATATGAAACATAAGCCGTAGTAACTGGATAGTGAAAAGAATTACCAGGTCATTTTTCAATTAAAAATACCCTTGAACTTTCTGTTGTGCTTTCATATATTGCCAATGTGTGATATAAACATGTAAAACACTTGGAATTGACTATTACTATTAAGCATATAATAAATGTTCTTACAGTGAATTGGAGTGTGTATTTTTACTAAAACTAAGTGAAAGACTCAATATTCATAGTGCCTTTTTAATAAATTCCATCACCCTATAACTGTTGTTAGTTCTGCCACAACTGAAATAGGAAAACCATAGGTGGGTAAGCCTTTTCAAAATATGATTTAACCTGTCTTGAACAATTCATAGATGGTATCAAAGAATCACTAGAATATTAAATCTTAGACCCTGAGTGACTCTTACATATCTGGTCCAAGTTATTCATTTCACAAAGAGAAAAATCCAAAGAGGAAATGTGCAATATGTTCCTGATTCCCCACTCCATTTCCCAGTGGCTTTCAAAACCAAACATTGTGATACTGAGCATGCCCAAGGCAGGGTCTCAGGAGTCAGTGCCATTAGCTTAACGATGTCAAGTCATGTCAGTATTGTTAGTTGTTCCTTCAACTCTAACCTTGTGCTTGAAATTCCCAGCCCTGCCTGGTGCCACATTTCTACCATCTCTCAGCTTTGCCCTGCCCTTATTATCTGTTCCAATTTCAGAACCCCTAGATCTTTGCAAATTATCAGCTGCTCAGACCTGATCATTTTGGACTCATTAGCACCAGCTGGTGGAACTGTATCCTACTCTCAGTCATTTCCCTCCAGATTTGAGTACTAGTTGGGGACTATCTTCAGTCTCTTGCATCTGTATTCATCCATCAGTGGTCTAAGTTCTGGTCTCACCTAAGTATTTCAACATCTTCCCATCTGCCCACCTGGTGAGTTTTCCTGGACAGGCGGTCCTGTTGTGTGCCAGCCTGTTTCACAAGCATCAGTACTGTGTCTGGCACTAAGTAACTTTCCTGAGGTGATCCACTCCCTCACTGGTAAGGCTGAGATTTTAAGGACAGTGTTCTGCCTCCACTGATCCCATGTTCTTCATGCTACTCACTCTTGTTAGGTTAGAAGGACAGAGACCAGAAGTACTGGATGCCACTTCTCTAATAAAGCAACTCAGGCCTCAATTTTGTGGATCAGAATGTTGCTAATATTAGAATATAAATAAGTCCATCAAGACTTTACTAGTTTTCTAAGATGCATTGGAAATGAATAAGCAGCAGGGAATATATAATCAAATGCTTCTGCTGAAAAATAAATCTATAGCACAGACTTGAAAGGAGCTTGAGCCACAGAAAGGCTTGCCTGAGAATGCTACTAAAATGTAAACAGATCTTCATCAACATTTTTGAGCCAGTTCTCAGAGAGGTTGTATTAAGCACTATAATTGCAGAATTATAAACCTACCAGGGCCATTTGTTATAGAATTTCTCAATTAGCAGCAATAGGAAACCAAGTGACCTGATCAAGAGCTTAATAATAACATTTGTAAAACAAGTGATGGGAGTGAAGAATTGTTAATTGGATAATTTGTGTCATAATAATGTATGATGAGTTTTACATTGAGAGCATCTCAAAATCTGACACTGGTCTGTCTTCCCTTTGAACAAAATCTTTGGTTTGCTATTAAATGGGATTCCTCAGGAATGATCCTGAGCTACAAAAATGTTCTTTTACAGAGGAATAAAAGTAATTTTAATCAGATTAACAGATCACTAGCTCTGGGGAAAAATGATCTTACTGTGTCCTTGTCCTGTGCCCTGAGGTCACCAGCCCTGCCGCACTTTGGGGAAGGATGGCAGAAAGCGTTCTCTGACGTTTCCCACGTCAACCTTTGCTCCAGCATCAACTCTCTGTTGTTCTAAATGCTCAGACTTTTATTTTTCACATTATGGTTAGCCTCTGTTGTGATTCTTCAGGATCCATGGTGGCAGAGGTAAAATTCTTACAGGGTAGTCAGTACGCATGCCCTATAGCAACAACCTGTTGCATTCCTAAGTAAGCCGAGATACTGTCCTGTTTCAGGATCTCTGAGAACCCTATACAGCTAGTCAGAAAAATCTAGATTTATATTTCATGTCAAGCACTCTGCAAATGCTAAGATTTTGTTTGGCTGAGATCCTAGCATTTATGGAGCCGAATGTTTCTACTGCGCATTTTCCTTAAAAAAACTAAATTGAAGTGTCTTGGGCCACTGATAATGAGCTGTGCTTTAAGTATGAAAAAGACATACTGACTCACAGTTAAAGGGTATGCATTTTGGCTGTTTATGGTGGGCCTGGTCTACACGGGTCCCTTCACACTCTCTTCCCAGGTCACATTTACTTACTCAGGGGATTGTCAAAAAGCCTGAATCACCTTCAGAACTTCTGATTTAAATGTCATGGTGCATAGTTGATGCGAAGAATTGATGAAATACAATTGCTGGCTGGCATGAGCTCTTCCCTAAATGCTGCTGCCCTCTTGGGTGCTCTCCAGTGCCTGCCTACCTGGGCCTTGCCCCTGCACGCCTGTCCTGTCTCCCCCTTCTGCGTCATAGAATCAGGTTCTGCCGCTGCTCTCTGCCTGCTTGCCAACAGTGCAGTGCAGAGCCCTTTCCTGCATTTCCCATCCGGACTCAAAGGCTTCCGCATTAGTGTCCATCTTAAAGACAATCTCTGATTCCAGTGTGAATCCCACCCCAGCAGAGCATATCTGATGAAGGCGCCAAGTGTGCCCTCCTCATGTATAGAGATCCAAAGAATAGGTGCTTTTATTATTATTTTTTAAACATTAAAAAAAAAAAATCTCCAAAGCATCTTTCTGAGCTGGACAGACTGCAGAGTTGGAATGGGCATAAAAGGGGTTGATCCTGTTGGAGCCCCACCCATATTTTCTACCCACAATCCTTTAGTGCACGTGGACTCAACTCAGCATTGTGGCCACCAGCGTTTCTTTGTCTGAGGGCTTTCTCAGGTCACTAGAGCCCACTTTGATGTCTTTGTGACCAGCTGAAGGCGTCGGAGAATTAATAGTCCTGCCCCTTCTCCTATCAACCAATCACTAATGACGGGCCAGGAATTGGTTGCTGACCCACTCCCTCACCTCTTTGGAGGTGGGACTGCTCCAAAACATTAACTCCTTTATACTCACTCCCAGAGTTCCCAATATGATTCAGCTTTATTCATGGACTGCAAACCCTTCACTAGACACTTAAACTTACCTAACTTCCCCACTCCCCATTAGTGTTTCCTAGAATTGCTTCTAGAAGAAACGTTTTGCACTCTATTCCTTGAATCCGTCGCTTCTAGGGAAACCCAAACCAAGATGCCATTTGAGCAGGAGCAAGGAGAGGGTTTGGCAGGAAACTGTGCTTTTCAGGCATCTGCAGTGCTGTACTGAGGGAGGCAGACCCTTGCTCTGCTCCCACTTTCCGTCTTCTGTAGGAATCTGACCTGAGAAACCAGTCATTTATTTTTCTTTTCTTTTCTAGTGGTAGAAAAAGTGTAGCATGCTGTATAAAAATGACTACACAGTTTCAATTTTTACACTAAACAAATGAATTGGTAGCTTGGATTTAAAGGTATCAAAAGATGATTAAAAACCTTGTACTAAATAGTACCTGATTTTCTGTCAATACAAACTGCGTCCTCTTAAAATATATTTAAACCACCATTGTATTTTTTAATTCTGCAGCATCAGTTAGACACCATGAAATATATCTGGTGTCAAGGAGTATTATTTATACCCACTGTTTCCCCAGACCCTCTGACAGAATTGTGTGTGAGCATTTAGTTCTGTAGAGCAGGGATGTGGAAGATAAATACCAGTGGGTCCTCTGGGACACCCCATTACAGAAGAACAGGCTGCCTCGTGTTGTCTTTGTCCTGGTCATGCCAGGACAAAGAATTTGTTTTCTCTTGGTTATAAGTGGACTGATATTTCAAAATTCCTCTAAATATTGAGTCTGAAAAGTCGTATTAAGATGGTGCTGTTCCTAGGGTTGGTTAGCTTGTTAAAACATGCACACCAGTGGTGGAAACCTGGTGCCTACAGATTAATGTATAGAAAGCAATGATGAGTCCAACTTACACATCCAGCTAGTCTCCATCACACCTTCTAAAGGCAGAGAGTGCGGTAGAATTTGAGAGAATATTCCAGTGGTCTGATCAGTGCTGTGTGCCTTATTTATTTTATTTCCAATCTCATACCAATTGTCTATAGCAAAACTATCTGTGGGAGGAAAATTTTCATTTCGAAAAAGCAAAATATTGCATGTATCTTGGGCTGCCTCAGCAGAGAGTATATTCAGTAAACTGTTTCTGTGGGCACAGCTTATTGTACATCATCTTGCCCTTGGTGAAATGCTATCATATTTTTTTGTGTGGCTCTTCTTCTGGATTTTACTGTAAGCTTTGATGCAGGGACCCTGTTTCAACTTTTAAGCAGCCTGCATTTCATACTCTATGCTGTTTATTTAACTGGGGCATTGTAACCACAGAGGGCATTTACAGATATTTGCTCAAAGAATATTCAACTGATCCATAATTTTCCATCTCATTTTAGCGTTATATATATTTTATACTTCCTGAAACCCAGACAATTGTGTCTGCTTGAATAGCGTTTCAACATTCCAAGATAATGTTTAGAATGCTCTCTTAGAAGCTGCCTTTGCTACTAAAATTGCAACAATTTTCTCTATAACATTTAGGTGAAACTGTTGGAAATAGCCAGTGTTCAAATTTTGGTGTGCATTAGGTTCTTCTTGTCTAAAATATACCTGCATAGGCCCTAGCCTTGGGGCACTGATTGGTAGGTCTGGAGGGGCCCTGAAATGTGTATTTTTAAGAAACTTCTTGTGTACATCAAAGTTACAACCAATGTTCTAACACTTTGCTATTGCCTTTCCCTAAATTCTAGTGCAAGAAAAAGCTACATGAGGAGTACTCTGCATTTTTATACTTTTTTGTTAACAATATATAATATAAAGAATATGATCCTTTACTTTGCTTTAAGACCCTTGTGTAAAGATCATCATCACATCATGTCATGATATCACATTATGACATCATCATAAATTCTTCTTGAAGCTCAGGGTCTAGTCATAGCTGAGATATTTTTTTCATGATAAATTTACTTCCAATTATTTCTTCATGAGTGAGAATGATTTTGTGCCCTTCTTCACTCTGGCTATTAGAAAACCTAAAACCAAGTTTTGTAAAATTACTGTAGTTCTGCTCTAACAAGCTTTTAAACTAATAACTATTTATTTTTTATTTTCCCTTGGTACTTGAACCAGAAAAAGGTAAATGAGCCAAGGGTTTTATGTTATTGTAAAGAGACTTTTATTTAATGTCACATTCAATCCTTTTTAGAGTTGTTCTTAGTCCTGGGCTTCCTAGAAAAGAGAGCTTGAGGCAAAGATTAAAATGCCGACACTTCCTTTGCAAGGTGCAAACCCAGAGTAGCAAAAGTGAGGAAGAAACATAGGGGGCTCAAAGAAAGACGCGAAGCAATAAAAAGTGATCCGTGACTGTGCTGGCTGCGGCTTCATGATGAGCTGCAAGGTGACACAGAAGGTGACCCAGCAAGATTGTCACTCAGTACGTGGGACACTTCTGGACTGTCCATATCAAGGACACTTGCTTTAAAGCAGCCCACAGGAGGGAGGAATCGGAAGCATTCTTCTGTTCAGGCTTATCTCATTTCTTTGATTTTCTTTGCGGCAAAATTGGCCCCATGGAAAGTCAGCTCTCCCACACTTCCAACTTGAGTCGTCCAAGTCCTTTGGAGGCTGGCTTGGATGCTGATTCCACGCCTTCCAGTGCAGTGATTCCCTCAAGTTCAGATTCCCTTGTGGAAGGAACCGGAAACTCAGGGCATGTGCCTGGCCTGGCACTTTCAGGGCAAGTGACTTAGTGTCCTCTGGTGGTGTCATTAAGTCCGTGAAACGGTCTAGCTGAGGAAATCCAAGATGACAGATAAGATTTGCATTTAATACAGAAGCAGATAAGAAGTAGGGAGCATGTGTGAGCTGGAAAGAAGACAGGAGGGAAGGAAAATACAAACCTGAATAAAGTAGTAAATATACAAATGTTGGACAAAGGGCAAAGTGTATTTTACCAATTTGAAAAGGCAGGTGAGGCCGGGCGCGATGGCTCACGCTTGTAATCCCAGCACTTTAGGAGGCCAAGGTGGGCAGATCACTTGAAGTCAGGAGTTCAAGACCAGCCTGACCAACATGGTGAAACCCCATTTACTAAAAATACAAAAAATATTAGCCGGGCATGGTGGCAGGCACCCGTAACCCCAGCTACTCAGAAGGCTGATGCAGGAGGATTGCTTGAACCCAGGAGGTGGAAGTTTTAGTGAGCCGAGATCTCAACACTGCACTCCAGCCTGAGCGACAGAGTGAGACTCTCTCAAAAAAAAAAAAAAGAAAGGGCAGGTGAAAGATTTCAAGTTTAGAGAATGACTGGGTAGAGGCCAGGAGCGGGGTGGTTCACGCCTGTAATCCCAGCACTTTGGGAGGCCGAGGTGGGCAGATCATGAGGTCAGGAGTTTGAGACCAGCCTGGCCAACATGGTGAAACTCCGTGTCTACTAAAAATACAAAAATTAGCCGGCCGTGGTGGCGGGCACCTGTAATCCCGGCTACTTAGGAGGCTGAGGCAGGAGGATCACTTGAACCTGGCAGGCAGAGATTGCAGTGAGCCAAGATCACACCATTGCACTGCAGCCTGGGAGACAAAAGCGAGACTTCATCTCAAAAAAAAAAAAAAAGAGAGAGAGATAGAGAGAGAGAGAGAATGACTGGGTAGAAATCCATTGAATAGATTATACAACATATGAGGAACATGTTTTTAGGGAGGTAGGGGAGGGGATTGAGTAAGATGAGGTAGCAAAGATGCTTTGGTCATGTTGAGTTTGAGGTCACTCAGGTGAAGATATCAGGTATTCGTTGGATATGTGAGTCTGGAACTTAGCAGGAAAACCAGGACAAACATATGGACTTCAGATTATAAACAGAAGGTCATGATGGAAGTCTATGAGTGGCTAAAATCCACTTATCCACTATGAGTAGATAAGATAAGAGCAAGAAGAAAAGCAAACAAAGAACAGGAACTTGAGGGATACCCACTTATAAGGAATGGATACTGTGTGTGCATGGGAAGCCAGGGTCCATAACGGAAATTTGGAAAGAGTTGCCAGTGCTATGAAAAACTTAGAAATTTTCTGTGGCTGTCACTAGCAGCTTATTTGGCACAGAACTTGCATTTCCTGCTCATTATTTATATTGACACACAAATTGATTCTGGGGTCTTTACTATTACCCCAGAGCAGTAGCAGATATGATTTAGCATGCACACAGTTCTAAGAGAAAGAAGATAGAGGATGTGAATGAGCATTGATTGAGTATTCATAATATATAATGAACTGTGCTGTGTACCTTATGTACATGGCCTCCTTTGTTACTCCTCTATAACTCTGTGAAGTGAAAGGTATTATCTTTATTCTTACAAAGCAGGAAAATGGGCCTCGGTGTCATACGACAATGAGTAATGGTGCTGCAACTGTCCGATCCCAATGCCCATGCACCTCCCCTATGCTGGCCTACTCCAGCCTTTCAATCATAACAGTGGGGGTCTCTTCACAAAAATTCTTGCTGGAAAATCAGCTCTCTAGTTTCCAGACCCTAAATCTTTCAATTTAGTACTACATCTTTTCTGTGAAATGAAAATAGGTGATAGTAAAATTTTATTTTTGACCTCTGTTGAGAAGCTATTTGAACATTCAAAACTTTACTTTTCATTTTTACTGATCCCCCTTACTAGTGTTCAGAATAATGAACATGAGACAAACATTTCCTCCAGAAGGAAATCCTACATTGATATGATGTAGGACAGGATAATGTTTTTCTAAATGTGATTACATGCACCAGACAATAAATTAAAATGTGAGTTTCTGGCCCGGTGCAGTGGCTCACGCCTATAGTCCCAGCACTTTGGGAGGCTGAGGTGGGCGGATCATGAGGTCAGGAGATCGAGACCATCCTGGCTAACATGGTGAAACCCCATCTCTACCAAAAATACAAAAAATTAGCCGGGCATGGCGGCATGCGCCTAATATTCTCAGCTGCTGGGGAGGCTGAGGCAGGAGAACAGCGTGAACCCAGGAGGTGGAGTTTGCAGTGAGCCAAGATCACGCCACTGCACTCCAACCTGGATGACAGAGTGAGACTCCGTCTCAAAAAAAAAAAAAAAAAAAGGTTAGTTTCTGAGATCAGATATATTCTACAGATAATATGTAGAAGTTCCAGTCAGATACAATTAATGATGACACATTGATGTAGTTTAAATGGACCACAACCTAAATAATGCTGTAGCTGACATGCTGGGCCTGTATTTTTGCCCTGAATAGATTTTCCGCATTTGAATGGAATATTTATGCTCTTATGCTAAAATGAAAGAGCAAAGTCAAATAAGCTATTACATGGTCCATTAAAACTACTTTCGAGTGACTCTCAATAGGAGAAATTTCCACAACTTTTGCATTTGCAAAAGGAACTTTTCAATTAAGCACAGACCGCTGTTCTCGGAACTCAAAGAAAAGTGCAGATGCCACTCGGGTCTTTTTGGAGATGATAATTGTGTATTTGTTATGTAGTGATGAGCTAAGACAAACCAAAAAAAAAAAAAAAAAAAAAAAAAAAAAAAAAAAAAAAATGCAAAAGGGCAAATCTGGTTTTTAAGTCTGAGAATACCAGAAAATTTAGTCTAGGACTACCCCAGGTTTCACATAGAGCCTTTTTTTCACCTCTTTTTCTATGGCCTATCTCTTATTCCACTTTTTGCTGTTTATAGAGCACATTGGAATCAAAGATATGCCCAAAGAATCAAGAGGGCACTAGGCATCTTCTCTTTTTTATTTGCAGTCTCGAGGAAAACATGACAAATGTACAAACATCAAATGCCTATTCCTATGTGACACCCCGGCGCTTTTCCCAAGCAGAGAAGATAACGGAATTCAATTGTATTCATGCCATTTATGAAAGAAATTGTTCCTGCTTCCATCCAACTGAAGCAGATGACTCATTTTCCCTTAAGTGGTGCCACTGACAATCATGCTTCCCAAACAGATGGAAAAAAAAAAAAAAAAGTATACGATTTGGTTTACCATCCACTTGATTAGGATATTTTTGTGAGATTGTCTTTGGATATCCCCTCATGAGATGAATTGACAACCCTGCATAGCTCCCTCACACAACCCATATTTGCTTTGTGATATTGTGTCTACCTAAGGCATGATATGCTTGCAAAGGTTTATTGGTTCGATCTATGATGAAAGATAAGTATACACCCAGGTGTTCTTTGTGCATACAAAAAATTTGTTTGGGTCTTCTTTAAGTTGATGGATGGGTGTCTCTACAAATGATTTCTCTATTTCCTGGATGTATTATATAAAATGAGAGCTTTTCGCATTTTGGATTTGGTAATCAGTGGGGACCTATTTGTGGATTCTTTGTAGTTTTGTTTGTTTTCAAAGATAGAATTATCAGAGGATATTTTTATTTGTTTTTATTATTGAAATAAACTATGTAGCATTCACCAATTAGAATCTGTGATAATTGCAAGGTATTTATTTAATCTTCTAACAACTATAAAGATCAAAGATGCTGTCTTACCTTGGCACTGTTTTACATCAGGGCAGAAAAAAGGGCTGAGACCTGAATTTGGTTCTATGTGCATTCACTGACAGCAAATTCTGTGACTTGCATCCTTGCTGCACTGTGGTTTTGTGGGTTCAGGTGGAACACGGAGTATCTCCTTAAAAGTAGCTGAGTAAACAACTGGACTTAAAACTGGGGAGAAGCCAAGGTTCAAAGCTATAAGAGTTTACAGCAGTGATACAGCAAAGAGCCCTGGATCAGTTTTCCAAGAAATCAAGAAAGTGAGAATAACTAAGAAGAAAATTGAGAAGAATCCAGAAAAAAAAAATCTTACCTTACTATTTTGTCATATGTGGCATATATGAGCTTTGGCTAAGTTCAAATGACTGATGGTAAGACTGATTGGCCAATATTAGAGCCTAACTGTGGGTTTCACAAGTAAATTCTTATGGAAAGGGAGAACATGGAGAGCCTTCAGGCAGTAGTCAGCATGTTGCTATCCAGGAAAACACACTGCCAGCCCTCAGGATGCTCAAGGTGAAGTGGTGGAGTGCACCAGGGGACAGTGGGCAGCTGGAGCCTGCTTTTGAGGTCTGGAGGCAAGAAGAAACTCCAGTGGATTGAAACAGTAGTTCATAGACCAATGCTGGTCTGAGAACTGATTTTCACTCGTCTGCAAAGAGACAAGTACAGACATTGAGAGTAAACATTCAGAGACATTTTTCTATACTTTATGGAGTCATATTAATTCTGTTGAATCTGATGATAAAATTTGGGTCTTGTATTTTATAAGCTTTTGTTTTTATTTTATTGTCCTACTAATTTAATTTTTATAGAATTTTACAAAAGTATGGTCTGCAATGTATTGAAAATTAAAAGTTGTTGATGACAGAAAATGGCAGCTAGGAGGCAGGATTAACTTGCAGCTCCCACTCGGACAGACAAAGCAGCGTATGGACACTCACAATGAACTTTCACTCCAAGAATTAATGTAGGAACATACCAGGAAAGCCAAGAGAATCCACAGACCCTTTGAAGGTAATGGCTTGCCACTGCAGGCCCTGTGAGACAGTTGGAAAACTGTTAGTGCCTCAAGAGTAAAAGGAGGAAAGTCTGCCCCTGAACACACATCCTCACTGGGGAACATGATGGTCCAGATCATGGGAGGATTTAACCTTACCTGGAGCTGAGATAAATTGAGAGAGCCTAGTGAAATACAGGGGTAAAGGAAGCAGCAGTAAGAATGCTGTGGGTACTCTCAGTCCCCAGGGAAGCCATTTCTGACTTTGTCTCACATGGGTCCTTGGGGAGAACCACCAGTGGAACTGGGGAAGAACATCAGGGAGAAGGAAACTTCCAGCCTAACTCTAACAATTCTGACTGGACATGAAGTTTCCTGGACAGAATCTGGGGGAGGGAGCAAAGATACCAGCACAAAACCCGCAGCGGGTGGGGAGGCATGAAACCTGAAAACTGCACTTGCTTTCTCAGCAGTGAGGCTTGTAGCATGGGACAAATTCTCAACCCTGCTCACCGACTGCCTGGAAATAAACTCAGTGCTGTTGGGGGACCACCGTGGGAATGAGACTGGCCTTTCTGGCTGTGTGGAAGGAGAGTGAGGCCTGTCACTGCCGGCTTTCCCCCATTTCCCTGGTGACCTGGATGATGCAGCAGCGGCAGCCATATTTCCCCTAGGAACATAACTCCCATGGGCTTGAGAAACACACCTCATCTCCAACAGCAGCCGCAGCAAGCCCTGCCCATGAAAAGTCTGAGCTCAGACATGCCTAACCCTGCCTCCCCATTTGATGGTCTTTCTTTACCCTCCCTGGTAGCCAAAGGCAAAGGACATAATCTCTTGGGAACTTCATGGCCCTGCCCACTGTCTGAGAAACCCGAATACTTATCCAGACAACCCTAGGGCAAGCTTGTATCCTCCCTGTACTACCACAACTGATGCTCTCTTGAAAGAGCCACCTCCTGACTGGAGGCCAACCAACATAAGACCAACACACTAAACAAAAATACAACAAAGGACCTCCAGGGAATCCACTTCACTCCCCTGCTACCTCTACTGGAGCAGGTGCTGGTATCCATGACTGAGAGACCTGAAGAGAAATCACATCCCAGGACTCTTTGCAGACACTCCCCAGTACTAGCCCAGAGCCCATTAGCTCTGCTGGGTGACTAGATCCAGGAGAGAAATAGCAATCACTGCAGTTTAGTTCTCAGAAAGCCACATCATTAGGGGAATGAGGAGAGCACCACATCAAGGGAGCACTCTGTGGGAAAAAAAGAATCCAAATAGCAGCCCTTAAGCTGGAGATCTTCCCTCAGACATAGTCTACCCAAATGAGAAGGAACCAGCAAAACAATTCTGGTAATACGACAAAAACAAGGTTCTTTAACACCCCCAAGAAATCACACTAGCTCACCAGCAATGGATCCAAACCAAGAAAAAATCTCCAAATTGCCAGAAAAAGGATTCAGAAGGTCAATTATTAAGCTACTCAGGGAGGCACCAGAGAAAGGTGAATACCAACTCAAAGAAATAATTTTTAAAAAGATACAAGATATGGGCCGGGCGCGTTGGCTTATGCCTGTAATCCCAGCACTTTGGGAAGCTGAGGTGGGCAGATCACAAGGTCAGGAGATTAAGACCATCCTGGCTAACACGGTGAAACCCCATCTCTACTAAAACTACAAAAAATTAGCCGGGCATGGTGGTGGGTGCCTGTATTCCCAGCTACTGGGGAGGCTGAGGTAGGAGAATGGCGTGAACCCGGGAAGTGGAGCTTGTAGTGAGCTGAAATTGCGCCACTGCACTCCTGCCTCGGTAACAGAATGAGACTCCATCTCAAAAAAAAAAAAAAAAAAAAAAAAAAGATACAAGATATGAAAGAAAAAATCTCCAGAGAAATAGAAAGCATAAATAAAAAACAATCACATCTTCTGGAAATAAAGGACACAGTTAGAAAAATGTAAAATACACTGGAAACTCTTAACAATAGAATTGAATAAGTAGAAGAAAGAACTTCTGAGATTGAAGACAAAGCTTTCAAATTAACCCAATCCAACAAAGACAAAGAAAAAAGGATTTTTTAAAAAATGAACAAAACCTCCAAGAAGTTTGGGATTGTGTTAAATGACCAAACTTAAGAATTATTGGTGTTTCCTATGAAGAAGAGAAATCTAAAAGTTTCCAGAACATATTTGAGGGAATAATCAAGGAACACTTCCCTGGAATAATCAAGGAACACTTCCCTGGCCTTGCTAGAGATCTAGACATTCAAATACAAGAAGTTCAAACAACACCCAGGAAATTCATTGCAAAAAGATAATCACTTAAGCACATAGTCATCAGGTTATCTAAAGTCAAGACAAATGAAAGAATCCTAGGAACGATGAGGCAAAAGCATTGGGTAACCTGTAAAGGAAAACCTAATAGATTAACAGCAGATTTTTCAGTAGAAATCCTGCATACCAGAAGGCACTGGGGTCCTGTCTATAGCCTCCTTAAACAAAATAATTATCAGTCAATAATTTTATATTCAGTGAAACTAAGCTTCATAAATGAAGAGGAGATACATTTTTTTCAGACAAATGCTGAAAGAATAAACCACTACCAAGCCAGCACTACAAGAACTGCTAAAAGGAGCTTTACATATTGAAATAAATCCTCAAAATACATCAGAATAGAACCTCCTTAAAACACAAATTTCACAGGACTTATAAAACAATGAAACAATGAAGAAAAAAAATAAACTAGGTGTTCAGGAAACAACTAGCATGATGAAGAGAATAGTAACTCTCATCTCAATATTAATGTTGAATGTAAATGGCCTAAATTCTCCACTAAAAAATTACAGAATGACTGAATGAGTAAGAATTCACCAACCAAGTATCTACTGTCTTCAGGTGACTAATTGACCACATAAGGACTCACACAAACTTAAGGTAAAGGGGTAAAAAAAGATATTCCATGCAAATGGACACCAAAAGCAACCAGAAGTAGTTATTCTTATATCAGACAAAACAGACTTTAAAGAAAAAACAGTTTAAAAAGACAAAGAGGGACATTGTATAATGATAAAAGGACTAGTCCAACAGGAAAAGATCACAGTCCTTAATATATATGCTATATATGCACCTAACACTGGAGCTCCCAAATTTATAAAACAATTACTACTAGACCTAAGAAATGAGATAGACAGCAACACAATAATAATGGGAAACTTCAATACTCCAGTGACAGCACTTGACAGGTAGGTGATCAAGACAGAAAGTCAAAAAAGAAATATTGGATTTAAACTATACCCTAGAACAAATGGACTTTACAGATATTTACAGAACATTCTACCCAACAACTGTAGAACATATGTTCTATTCATCACCGCATGGAACATTCTCCAAGATAAACCATACAAGTCTAAATAAATTGAGGAAAATCAAAATTACAAGTACTCTCTCAGGTCATTGTGGAATAAAATTGGAAATTAATTACAAAAGGAACTCTCAAAACCATACAAAGACATGAAAATTAAATAGCCTGCTCCTGAATGATCATTGGGTTCACAATGAAATCAAGATAAAAACTAAAAAATTTTTTAAACTGAGTGATAATAGTGACACAACCTATCAAAACCTCTGGGATACAGCAAAAGCGGTGCTAAGAGGAAAGTTTCTAGCATTAAATGCCTACATCAAAAAGTCTGAAAGAGCACAAGTAGACAATCTAAGGTCATACCACAAGGAACTAGAGAAACAAGAACAAACCAAATCCAAACCTAGCAAAGAAAGGAAATAACAAAGGTCAGCACAGAACTAAATGAAATTGAAACAAATGGAAAACAATACAAAAGATAAGTGAAACAAAAAGCTGGTTGTTTGAAAAGATAAAATGGATAGAGCATTGTGAGATTAACCAAGAAAATAAGAGAGAAGTTCCAAATAAACTCAATTAGAAACAAAATGGGAGATATCACAACTGATACCATGGAAATACAAAAGATTATTTAGAGCTACTATGAACACATTTATACATACAAATGTGCAGCCCTCCGAGATTAAACAAGGAAGAAATGGAAACTCTGAACAGACCAATGACAAGCAGTGAGACTGAAATGGTAATAAAAAAATTGCCAACAAAGAAATGTCCAAGACCAGATGGATTCACAGCTGAATTCTATTAGAATCACCCTAATAGCAAAGCCAAGAAATGGCATAACAACAACAACAAAACACTAGAGATTAATATCTCTGATGAAAATGGATGCAAAAATCCTCAACAAAATACTAGCTAACCAAATCCAAAAGCATATCAAAAAGATAATCCACCATGATCAAGTGAATTTCATACCTGGAATGCAGGGATGGTTCAACATATGCAAGTTAATAAATGTGATACACCACATAAACAGAAGTAAAAACAAAAATCATATGACCATCTCAAGAGATACAGAAAAGCATTTGACAAAATCCAGCATCACTTTATGATCAAAACCCTCAGCAAAATCAGCATAGAAGGGATATACCTTAAGGTAATAAAAGCTATCCATGACAAATCCACAGTCAACATTATACGGAATGGGGAAAAGTTGAAAGCATTCTCCCTGGGAACTGGAACAAAACAAGGATGCCTACTTTCACCACTTCTGTTTAACATAGTACTGGAATTCCTAGTCAGAGCAGTGAGACAAGATAAAGAAATAAAGGGCATCGAATTAGTAAAGAGGAAGTCAAACTGTCACTGTTCACTGATGATAGGATTGTATATCTAAAAAACCCTAAAGACTCATCCAAAAGCTCCTAGATCTGATAAATGAATTCAGTAAAGTTTCAGGATACAAAATAAATGTACATAAATCAGTAGCACTGATATACATCAAAAGCAACCAAGCTGAGAATCAAATCAATAACTCAATCTCTCTCACAATAGCTGCAAAAAAAAAAAAATTAATTAAATTAAAATACTTAGAAATATACCTAACCAAGGAGACGAAAGACCTCTACAAGGAAAATTACAAAACACTGCTGATTGGGAGGCCGAGGCAGGCAGATGGTGAGGTCAGGAGCTAGAGACCATCCTGGCTAACACGGTGAAACCCCGTCTCTACTAAAAATACAAAAAAATTAGCTGGGCGTGGTGGCAGGCACCTGTAGTCCCAGCTACTCAGGAGGCTGAGGCAGGAGAATGGCATGAACCCGGAAGGCAGAGCTTGCAGTGAGCCGAGATCATGCCACTGCACTTCAGTCTGGGTGACAGAGCAAGACTCTATCTCAAAAATAAGACAAAACAAAACAAAATGAACAAACAAACAAAAAACACTGCTGAAAGAAATTATAGACAACACAAACAAATGGAAACACTTATCCCATGCTCATGAATAAGTAGAATCAATATTGTGAAAATGACATTACTGCCAAAAGCAATGTACAAATTCAATGCAATTTCCTCCAAAATACCACCATCATTCTTCACAGAA